>NC_052049.1:36697310-37041810 GCF_903992535.2 Arvicola amphibius | reverse complement strand
GGTTAAAATAGATCAGAATAATGGGTTAATATAAGCTACAAGAGCCAATAAGTAGCCTGAGAAAATGGGCCAATCAGCTTTATAACTTATAGAGATCTCTGTGTGATTTTCTTTGGGGCTTGCCAGCTGTGGGGTACCGGGCAGGACAGAAAACCCCAAGCAAGCCAGCCCTCATTGTTACCTCATTGTACCAAGCCACGTGGCTAACACAGATAACAATAATGGGATAATGTAAGTTATAAGAGTTAATAAGAAGCCTGAGCTAATATGATTAATGTAGACCTCTGTGATTTTTTTGGGACTGAACGGCTGCAGGTCCCAGTGGGACAGAAGCATCTGCCAACAGTCTACTAACTTTTCAAGCCCCAAAGTAGGCTAGGCTTGGGGGAGACTGAGGTGAGAGGGGAATTTTTCTCTGTTTGTGACTGAGATAGCCCCGACAACATCCCTGAAGGAACTGGTGGGACATATGGGTAACCCCAGCATCAGGGAGGTAGAAACAGCAGCAGAGGAAGGTTCATATGTCGCTGAATTACAGAGATATCAATAACATACATGCCAGCTAGAAGTCGTAATAGTCTATTGTGAAATGTCAGGGCTATTTACTTGGTTGGGGAAGAAGACTAATCTATCTATCTATCTATCTATCTATCTATTTTTGAGACAGAGTTTCTTTATGTATCATTGACTGTCCTGAAGTAGCTCTGTAGACCAGGCTGTCCTCAAACTCACAGAGATGGGCCTGCCTCTGCCTCCCCAGTGCTGGGATTAAAGGTGTGCACCACCACCATTTGGCTTCAAGTGACCATCCCTTGGCCATGAAAACTGTTAAGGTTTTGGGGCCATTCAGAAGCAATATGAAGTCTTCAAGAAGATGCTGAAGGGTTAGCAGACATTAAGGTCAGGGTGTGTGCTCTGGCACCCCCAAGCTAGGTTCAGCTACCCATCCTCAGCAGACCAACCAGGGAGACCAGAACCAGTAAAAAGCAGAAGATTTTTGCTTCACTCTAATGACATTTGGCAGAAGAACAAATAAAGAAGTCCAGCAAACTTCAAGAAGTCCAGTGAACCCCATTCCATCCTCTAGAGTCTCAGGCTCAACTGAGGGCAAGCTATCACCATGAAGCTGAGCGGTCCTTGTCAAGGTGTGGGCCCGCCATGATGGATCCCACACAGTCACAGCTCCAGTCTGGCTGAGCCATTGTCAAACCGTGAGAAATCTCTTCCTGAGGCTGGTTCCTTCTGTGGCTAGTGTCAGGCCTTTATCTGCTCTAGCAGGAGGCTCCTAGGGGAATTCCAATTTCTTAGGCTCTAATGCTTCAAAGATCTGTCAGCCAAAGGAAGGGGCACATGTGTCTCTCTTAAGGCCACTTATAGGAGGTTCTGCTCCACAGGCATGCATGAAGAGGGCTTCTCTTCTCTGATGTCCCAGAAGTGCAGGTGTTCCTTCCTGGTTATTCATTCATTCATTCATTCATTCATTCAACATGTGAGACAAATGATCACTATGTAGCCCTTTCTGGCCTGAAACCCACTCTGTAGATCAGGCTAGCCTTGAACTCACAGTTATTCCTCTGCCTCTGCCTCCAGGGTGTTCCACCACGCTTGGCCATGGTTGGTTATTTGTGGTTGTTTGGTGGTTTGTTCTCTTTTCTTGTCTGTGCTGCAGGAAATGGTACATACTAAGTCACATTCCACCTTCTGAATCTACCTGCGAAACAGCCAGCATCTTCTCCTGGTCAGGAAGGGGTCACTAGAGTCGAAGGGTTGAGGGTGGAAGTTTCAAATAGCTTTCATGAGGACTAAAAGAAAAAGTGTAGCCCAACGTTTACCAAAGGACTTTGGAGCTTGAAAAAAAATAGGAACTGAAGACAGAGACTGTTATTACTCTCTCTGTGTGTGTGCATGAATGCACACATGTATGCTCATGTGTACATGTTTGTGTGTGCAGTGTTTGTGCACATCTGTCTGTGTGTGTGTGGAGGTCAGAGGTTGATATTGAGTGCCTTCCTGTATCTCCTTCTACAGTGTTTGGTTTTGAGACAAGTTTTCTCACTGACCCAGAAGATACCTCTTCAACTGGACTGACTGGCCAGTAAGCCCCAGGTATCCTCTTGTCTCTGCTTCCTCGGTACTGTGGTTACACATGCAAGCCACTGTGCTCATGTTTTAATGTGGATGCTGGGGATCTGAACTCAGGTCCTCATGCGTGAGCAACAAGGCCCCAGACACCATCTTTATTTTTGGGACAGTATCTCATGTAGCCCAGGCTAGCCTATAAACTATTATGTCGCTAAGAATGACCTCAAATTTCTTATCTTTCTCCCTCCACCTCTCAGGAGCTGGGCTTACAGGCAAGTACCTCCACGCCTAGTTTATATGGTACTCAGGGTGAAAACTGGGGCTTTGTGCATGCCAGGTAAACACTGCATCAAATAATCCACAATTACAGAATTTATCAGTACTCTTCAGGCAGCAGGACTGCAGGGCCTAAGAAGACAAATGGACAGATGGAGCTGGGGGTGAGCTGGGAAGCAGAGGACCAAAGATAGAGAAGACAGGGCAAAATAAAGCAGGAGGATTAGGGTCTACAGGCCAGCCTGGGCTACTTAAGAACCTGCAAACGTAAAAGCACATATGGTGGCAATGATCCAGGCTCAGTAAAGAAATCAGTGAAAACAGTAGGGGCTGAGAGTTGGAGGGAACCTCTGGGCAATCATCTGGTGGGTGGAGCACTCGGGTAGGCAAAGGCCAAGTGGTCAGAGAGCAACTGGAATTCACTATCAGAGGTGGAGCCAAACAAACAAAGATCCTAGGTGTGCCCAGGGGAGGATGCAGTTGATACGGAATAAAGGTCACTGCAGATTACACCAACACAATTCATGCAAGGTGGGTGGCTTATGGATGTGGATTTAAAGCACTTGGACCGGTGACAAATGTTAAAGGGGAGGATTGTTCTAACTCAGACGGAGCCTGAGTAAGACCCTCATCTTCAAACACAAGCAATTGCACAAAAAACAACAGGTAGAACAGAAGCGGGTGGGGGGGGCACGGAACCGATCCTAGCACTGGGCAGGACAGAGGCAGGAAGATCGCTTTGCCTCAGCCTAGCAAGGCAAACTTTTTGTTCTCTTTTCATGAAAAAAAAAAAAAACCAAGTTATTAAAGGTAATTATTTTGTATTCTATGTCCATGCAGAAATCCTGCCTGGGTAGCAAGGACAGAACCCAATGTGTCCTGGAGTTTGGGGAATTTATTAGAATTTAAATATGAAATTTAAAATTTGAATAAAAAAGATCCCTTCCATTTCCACAAATAAATGAACAGAATTATAAACTCTGTCTAAAAAGAGAATTGGAAGCTAAGGAAAAAAGATTACAATCTACTAAATACATTTTAAAACTCTGCCTATGATCCAAAGAAAGCCTATAGATTGAAATTTTGAATTTTTTTTTCTTTTTAAGACAGGATCTTACTTTGAGGCCCTGGCTGTCCTAAAACTCATTACATAGACCAGCTTTCTTCAGACTCTTAGAGGTCCTCCTGCCTCTGCCTCCTGAGTGCTAGAATTTAAAGATGGGTGCCACTACAATTGGCAAAATTTTTAATTTTTAGAAAACTAATGGATTTAGATGTTATCAAGTAGGTGAGAAAACTCAGATTTAACTGTATATTGGATACAGTCCTCCCTAGTAATTACAGACTGAGAAAAGCAAAGCAGCAACAATAAACCCACACCCAAGCTAACATAACCCGATTCGGGGGGCTTACTTATAACTGGAAATTATACCAGGGGCAGGGCCAGCTTTCTCACACAGTCAGTGAGTGCAGAGTGATGGGGAGCTGTACCTTGGGGTGCACCTTCAGCTTACATCTAGGCCAGGCTTGAGCGCAGCACCCCCGGATTGCCTGTGTGTGAGGGGAAACAGCTTGTCATTGTGAGAAGTCTAGGGGCTGATAGTGTCACCTGAACTGACCTTGCGTGCTTGCTGCTGGGCTGTGAGCAGCAATAAAGAGGAACCACCTCTCTCCTGCAAATGAGTCACCAGGCTGTTTTATTTCCACAAGGGTAACACCTTCCCTTCAGTGTGGGGAGAGCCAGGTGCCCACACATCCCAGAAGTAGACATTCTAAACAAATTAGATTCCTTTTATTTGGTGGCGGGCGCCAGCTTGGGTTCACTGGGAGTAAGTCATACCCCGTGAACTCATTTTCAAGTACACAAAGGGTTTTACTTTCTCTGTAGGCCTGATTGGCCTGGAACTGCTTACCAGAGGGAGGATAACCTTGAATCTTGAACACCTAATCTTCCTGCCTCCTCCCTAGTGACGGTGTTGTGGTGTGGTGTTGTGGACTACCAAGATTGGCCTATTTTTATTTTTATTTTCATTTTTATTTTTATTTTCATTTTTATTTTTAGAACTGCTGATTCTCCTGCCTCCACTTTTCAAGTCCTGGGATTGGAGACATGCACTATCACAACCTGTCCAGAAATGTTAAAGATTGTTACTGGGGAGAGGGGTATTGAGGCCATTGATAAA
This sequence comes from Arvicola amphibius, assembly GCF_903992535.2. Taxonomy (NCBI): domain Eukaryota; kingdom Metazoa; phylum Chordata; class Mammalia; order Rodentia; family Cricetidae; genus Arvicola; species Arvicola amphibius. Next base: position 37,037,269 of record NC_052049.1, on the reverse strand, counting down.
AATGATCATCATATTTTTTTATTTGTTTGGTTTTTTTTGAGACAGGGTTTCTCTGTGAAACTTTGGAGCCTGTCCTGGTACTAGCTCTGTAGACAAGGCTGGCCTCGAACTCACAGAGATCTGCCTGCCTCTGCCTCTCAAGTGCCGAGTACTGGGACTAAAGGCATGTGCCACCACTGCCCAGCGATCATGATATTCTTGCGGATGAGTCAAGGAAAGTTATATCATTGCCTGCATTAGATTATGAGCTGCTCTAAAGGCAGTGGTCACATGTCCAGTTAATCAACTTGTTTGGACCTCTGTGGATTTTGTAGTTTTGGATAGGATTCAGGAGTATTCACTTAAAAAAAATTCAAATTTGCTTTCTTTTCTTTTTGTTATTTTCTATTTGCAAGGGTGTGTGTGTGTGTGTGTGTGTGTGTGTGTGTGTGTGAGAGAGAGAGAGAGAGAGAGAGTGTGTGTGTGTGTGTGTCTGTGTGTGTGTCTGTGTATACATGCACACACACACATGCCATGATTTGTGGTCAGAGGCTAACTTAGTGGAATTGATTTTTCCCTTCTACCTTTACTTGAGTCCCAGAGATTAAACACAGGACTTCAGGTTTGGGGGCCAACTGCTTTTATCTACTGAGCTATCTTACCAGCTCCATATTTTTTGTTTCATTTTGTTTGTTTGATTGATTGTTTTGTTGGTTTTTTTAGAGACAGGATTTTTCTGTGTAGCTCTGGCTGTTCTGGAATTCTTTATGTAGACCAGCTTGGCCTTGAACTCCAGATCCTCCTGCCTCTGCTTCCAGAGTGCTGGGATTAAAGACATGTGCCTGTCAACTAACACCTGGAAACCAGCCCTATATTTTTTTTAGATACTGTAATAAAGACATAGAAGAGATGCTTTTCAAACAGACAGATAACGGGATACTGGAAGGACATATTACAGGTTGGGTGACTGTGGTAAGCAACTTTCCGATATCATCATGAAACACCTGAGATAATTATCTTAGAAAGAAGAAAAGGTTCTAGTCCATAACCAGTTGATTCCATTGAGTCTTTGGTGAAGTAACATTACCATGGCAGCATATGACAGAGTAAGCCCGCCTGCATCCCAGCCGTGAATAAAGAGGAAGGAGTTGGAGGCTCCACATTCCTTCTGGGGCATGCTTCCCGTGAGCTAAAAGATCAGTCACTAGATCTCCCTCCCAAAGTCCTACCATCGTCCAATAATGCCACCCTGAGAATAAGACTTTTCCCAGGAAGTTTTGGGAGACATGAAAGCCATAGCCAGGAGACAGTTAAGGGTTCCAGAGATGGCAGAGTAATTTCTTAGAAGATAAAATGTGGCATGGACTTATAGATATATTTGCATTTAAATTGCAAAGAATCATCTCATAAATTGAATTTGAAGAAGACCTAGAATAAAAAGTCTTCTCAAAAAGGCAGTGATGGAGCTGAACTTGGTGCTGCACACCTGTAATCCCAGCACTTGAGGAGCTTGGGAAGAAGAATCATGAGTTCAAGACCAATCTGGACTATGTACAGAGACTATCCTAACCCAAGCTCCAAGACAAGGTTCTGCATGAAAACAGCACAAAATTAAAACAATCAACCGAAAAGTGATGAGTTGTATTCACTTTCAACTACGTTACATAGTAGCTTGCCACTAATAAAAACAGATAAGTCAAATGGTTATATTAAAAGAAGAACAAGTTAGAAATGGAACCTGTGGTGGTTTGAATAAAAATGTCCCTCATAGGCTCATAGGGAGTGGCATTATCGGAGGTGTGGCTTAGTTCAAGTAGGTGTGGCCTTGTTGGAGAAAGTGTGTCACTGGGGGTGGGCTTAGAGGTTTCAGAAGTTCAAGCCAGGGCGAGTGTCAGTCTCTCTGCCTGCTGCTTGCCCGTCTGGATGTAGAACTCTTGGTTCCTACTCCAGCACCATGTCCGCCTGCTGCCATGCTCCTTGCAATGATGGCAATGAACTAACAGCTGAGCTGTAAGCCAGCCCCAAGAAAATATTTTCTTTTATAGGAGTTGCTGTGCTCATGGTCTTTCTTCACAACATAAACCCTAATCAAAGCCAGGCTGTGGTGGCGCACACCTTTAATCCCAGCACTCGGGAGGCAGAGGCAGGCAGATCTTTGTGAGTTTGAGGCCAGCCTGGTCTACAAGAGCTAGTTCCAGGACAGGCTCCAATGCTACAGAGAAACCCTGTCTCGAAAAACAAAAAACAAAACAAAAACAAAAAACCCCCAAAACAAAACAAAACCCCTAACCAAAACAGAGACCATTGTCTTTCTATGACACTAGCACATCCCTTCATGCCTATTTACAGCCATGGTTCCCATTACTGCTCCAGAAGCTTTGGGAATCCAAGGCTGAAGCAATTCAAGTTGCTCTAGGTTTTTTTCAGGGGGAAAAATCATTTTTTTTTTTTTTTTTGGAATAGGGTCTCATGCAGCCCAGGCTGTCCCCTAACTCCCTAGGATGACCTTAAACTCCGAAACTGCCTTTCTGTACTTATCAAATGCTGGGATTACAAGTGTGCACCATTCCTAGATAATTCTGTGCTGGGGTAACCAAAGCAGTGGTTGTCCTCTGATCTTCATACAGGCATGCATGGTGCATGTGCATGCACACACACACAGTCAACATCATGCACACATTAATAATAAAATAACAATACTAATAATAATGTGTATAAAGAACTCGGCCAACCTCATGCTGAGTGTGGATCAAGTAGAGAACTGACATTTACGACCAGCAGGTATTTGGTACAAAGGATCATCTTCAAGTGCCCGAGGCAAAGTGTACATAATTGGAACTCTCACAGTCAGAAATTATGTGAAAAGTGGTTAAGCTTAACTGAGTTTGTCAAAAGCAATGGTGTGGCATTAAATTAGAAAGATAGACTGAAGCAGAAAACAATGCTCTATTAAAACCAGTGGGAAATGATTCCTGTCTTTCAAGAGGCTCTCCCCCAGAAATCGAGTTTCCCAGCCTGCCTTTGTCCCTGACCCGCTGTTACTCTCTGCCATCACTCTCCAGCTCACAGCACTGGGGATTGGCTGTCTCTTGCTAGGCAGACACACCAGGACCCTGACATTGTCCACATCAGCTCTGCCCCTGTCCCATGCTCTTTCCAAAGCCCATCCCTATCCGTTTGTCTCATACCATGCTACAACTGTACCTTGAATGCTAACTGAAGGTGTCTGCATTTTCTGGAATGTTCTGTGCACAGAAGTAAAGTAATCACAGAACTGACTCAAACAGTTATCACCAAGAAAAGGCAGCCAGGACGGGGAAAGAAGAACTGAGTACAGCATTCTGAGGCTTTCAGAATCTAATGCTCTCATAGGTTGCTATCTAATGCTTTTTATAGTTTTAACATTTTGTTTAAGAATGGACATAGGTAAAGGACCCCATGGTAGAGAATTTGAATTCCCCATTCCTTTGGGAATTGTCTTAGTCAGTGTTTTAATGCTCTGAAGAGACACCATGACCAAGGCAACTCTTATAAAGAAAAGCATTTAATTGGGGCTTGGTTAGAGTTTCAGAGGTTTAGTCCATTATCGTCATGATGGGAAACCATGCAAGCAGCTCTGGTACTGGAGAAGTAGCTGAGAGTTCTATATTTGGAGCTAAATGCAGCAGGGAGAAACACTGGACCTGGGTTGAGCTTTTAAATCCCTAAAGCCCACCTTCAGTGACATCCTGATGTGTGCATCCTATTTCCCCAGTAACTAAGATCACTTTTGATGTGACTGTGCCGATTTTTAAAAATTGCTCCATTTTTGATAGACCTATCGGCACAGTCCTAACTCTGGTCTTTATTACATCTCTCTGGGCTGTGTCTTATAGAAATTAAGAGATAGGCAAAGTATGATTTACAAATCACATGGTTTATAGTCACACAAAATAAATTTATCTCAGGATAAACACCTTCCAACAAGGCCACACCTCCTAATCCCTTTCAAGTAGTGCCACTCCCTGCTGACCAAGTATTCAAATCTGCAAATTTATGAGCATATGGAGGGCTATTCTCATTCAAACCACCATATGAATATGGTGTTCAATTTTATCAGATGCATGTAAGTAACTGAATTCTGCCATTGGTTGTTAAAATACATACGAGCTCAATAGTTTGATTTGTTACTCGGGATGCTTATGAGATGACAAGGTTACACTTCCAGATGGCTTCTCCAAAGACCAAGAGTGTATGCAGGAACAGGCTGTGCTGTCAGCCAGTTTACATACAAAGAGATCAGGCTGTAGAAGGTCTACCTAACTCTTCCTCTAGCATCATAGACCTATGTGATGTCATGGATCTTCACTGTGGTATTTAAGCCAACCTTCTTCCAAGAACCACTCATATGAAGATAAACCAGAAGCTTTAATGAGACTTGACATTCCAGAGACCTGCCTGCTTGCTTCTTCTCCTAACTGAGCAACTACTTGTCAGTGATTTTAGTGTTTCATGTACTGTGTGATAATGTCCCTTATCCATGGAGTAGATCCCCTAGGAAGTGTGTACACGGTATGCTCCTCTTCAATAAGAATTATGAGCCTGAGATAAATTTCTTTTGTGTGACTGTAAACCATGTGGTTTGTAAATCATACTTTGCCTATCTCTTAATTTCTATAAGACACAGCCCAGAGAGATGTAATAAAGACCAGAGTTAGGACTGTGCCGATAGGTCTATCAAAAATGGAGCAATTTTTAAAAATTGGCACAGTCACATCAAAAGTGATCTTAGCTACTGGGGAAATAGGATGCACACATCAGGAAGGAGGCAAGAATTATTGCTTGCTGCACCAACAACTTAACTGTCTGGAAGATTAAGCCTGCACAATTGTTCAACGGAAGGCAGAAGGGAAAATGTGGGAAGTGAATCAAGATGCCTCAATGGCAAAGGTAGTTGTCACATAGATCTATAGATCATCAGAGGGAAGCATAAAATTCATTTAAGTTCTTAAAATTTCATTAGGGGGTGTGTGGGTAGGGGTGGACACGTGTGTATGTGTGTGAGTGTGTGCATATACATATGTGTATGTGTGTACATGTGTGTATGAGTGTATGTACATGTGTGCATGTGTAAGTATACATGTGTATGTGTGTACACGTGTGTATACACATATGTGCGTATATACACATGTGTTTGTGTGTGAGTGTGTGTGTGTATACATGTGTGTATGTGTGAGTGTGTGTGTAAGTCAGAGGTCAACATCAGTTGCCCTCCTCTATCACTCCCCATCTTATTTTATTTATTTATCTTTGGGTTTTGGAACTAAAACCAAAGACTATCTTTGTAGTCTTGAAACTTGCTATGCAGATCAGGCTGGCCTCCAACTCATACAGATCTTATTGCCTCCTCGGGGCTGGGATTAAAAGCCTGTGCCACCATACATGACTGTTTATTTTTTAATTATATTTGTTATTATTGTGTACGGGTATGACATGTGGCATGTGGGTACATCTGTAACATGACACACAGGTAGAGATTAAGGATACTTTGGTGGAGTTGGGACTCCCCTTGAGGGATTTGGGGATCAAATTCAGATCATCAGGCTTGTGAAACAAGTACTTTACAAGGACTTTTATGTGCTGAACTATCTTGCTGGGCCTCTATTTTATTTTTTGAGATAAGGCCTCTCACTGAACCTGGAGTTCATTGATTGGATTAGATTGGTAGGGAGCTCTAGGGATGACCCTGTCTTTATTTCCCTAGCACTAGGTTTGTAGGTGTGTAACATGCCTGTTATTTTGTGGTGTGTGTGTGTGTGTGTGTGTGTGTGTGTGTGTGTGTGTGAGGCATCTTAATTTCAGATTCTTTTATGTTTGTTTGTTTTTGTTTTGTTTGTTTGTTTGTTTCAAGCCAGGGTTTCTTGATGTAGTCCTGACTGTCCTAGAACTCACTCTATACACCAGGCTGTCCTTGAACTCGGAGATCTGCCTCCTGAATATTGGGATTAAATCCAAACTCAGATTCTTCTTATTTACTTATTTTGAGTTTTATTTCATTTTCCATGACAGTTTCTCTATGTAACCACTGAGGATTCTCTGTATAACCAACATGGCTACCCCAGGACTTTCTCTGTAGACCAGGCTGACCTCAAACTCACAGAGATCTATCTGTCTCTGCCTCTCAAGTGCTGGGGCTGTTAATATGTCCATTCTCTCCAAATTGATATATCATCCTAATGTGGGATTCCCCTCTGTATGCTGTGAATATGTTTTATTACCAATTGGTAAATAAAAAAGATAGTTTGGCCTATGGCAGGGCAGAATATAGCCAGGCTGGAAGAGATATATAGAGAGTATGTGGAGCCAAGGAGACACCATGAGCTGCCAAAGCAGTCAGATGCCATGTAGCCGCCCAAGAAGCAAGAGGTAACAAACCACAAACCTCATGGCAAAATACAAAATAATAGAAATGGGTTAATTTAAGATATAAGAGCTAGCTAGAAATACACCAAACAGTGTTGTAATTAATATAGTTTCTGTATGATTATTCAGGTCTGGGCAGCTGGGAAACAAACAAGCAGTCTTCCTGTACAAAATGGCACCCACTGTCTGGGGAATGGATCTACATAATACCTTAAGATAGGCTTCTAGACTTACAAAAATGGGAGCCAATTGCAGCATTTCTTTTTTCAGATAGGCTATGTTTGCTGGTGGTAATCAGAGGCACGGCTCCTTTAAGAGAAGGCTTTTCTGGTTTATATTGGTAGCATGAACTTTTGGGAGGTCTTGCTACTGAACACTTAAATGGGGTTTGTGAGCAGAGTGCTACAAGTTGCTTATAGCTGAGTCCCTAGAGCTGGGGCAATGAGCATGGCTAGCAGAGGCAGTGAATATACCTCCACCATGTTGGACTGGGCAGAGCCAATAGGCAAAGCTGCAGTGGGTTAATTCTAGCCTCACCTGCTTAACATTTCAAAAAAATTTTAAAAAGGCACTTCTGGTCAGAAAATGATTACCAACATAAAGGTATCTTGACTTCAAAATTTGAGTCTAAGGATATGTTACTTTGGAAAAGAGGTTCTGATTTTGCTTCTACAGAGGATGGGATCCTGTGGATTCCTTCCAGGCTTATGTGGTTTGATGGAACAAGATCATCTGAAAGGTCTCTGTGAACCCTAAAAATGCTTTACACAACAAACAGAAGGAAGCAGTTTGGAGAAAACTACACCCAAATTCCCAAAATGATTGTTTATAAATGTTTATTTTCATTTAAAAGGGGCTGATTGTAACTGATTAATGGTCACGCTCAGTTTCTTATAAAAGGGGGGGTGATATAGAGATGAATACTTTGCATTGGTATGGATCTTGGTCTATTAATACATATTTAAGGTCAATTTTGTTACACTGTATATATGTATTTATGCTCTTGTTTAAGGTATTATTTTGTGCAGCTCATTTAAAAATGTAATGTATAATTAAAAATACTATCATCTAAAATAATCAAACTTTTAATTATGTTAGGGTTTCTAGATGTACAGGGATATATTTCAAATAGATAGGTATTCTTCATCCCTTTCAGAACCTACAGAATATGACATTTAAAAGAAGTTAGACTTTTCTTGACAGTGAGACACATCTGCTTCTGGCAGCATCAATTACTTCAGAGAGGTTGATGGGCACTGAAGAAACTCATTATGGAATTTGCCTTCAATGTGACAAGGATAGCCATTTGGATAAGAAACTGTTCTTGCCTGGACTTCTTGATGGTATGCTGTATGAACTGGACATGCAGGACCCACAGAAGAGTGACTGCTGAACTTTCCAAAAGATGGAATGGTCCTTCAGAGTTCCTGCTTCACAGAAAAAACTGCCAGACATTCCGCAGGACACAGAAGAAAGCAACTGATGAACTTTGCCATTACAAAGCATAAGAGATCTTCAAATTTCTTGCTTCATAGAAAAGTCTGCCAGATATATGGGACTGTAGGCTGATGAATGCCCCAATTTTACAGAAGAACTTCAAGTGACTGTCCAGACAGTGAGATGTCTCTGTCAATCCTAGAGTTTTGGGGGGTTGCTTACAATGCACTTCCTGTTTACTTAGGTAATATATCCTTCTGGAGTCTTTGATGGAGTTGAAGGCAGAGAGTTATAGTGTTCCTTAGTTATGATAAAAGATAAATTAGATATAAAACTTTAGATTTACAAAGATAGGATAGATGATAGAGTATTTTCCTCAATTTGCCAAATGTAAATGGACTGAATACTGTAACTTTAATTTTTGCTTAACTGTTTTGTATGTGTAATTTTACTATGTTAAAGTTAAAGCTTTCCTTTTTATTTAGGCAGAAAAGGGGAGATGATGTGGGATTCCCCTCTGTATGCTGTGAATATGTTTATTAGCATTGGTTAATAAAGACATGTCATGCAAGGCTGTGATCCCAGCACCTGGGTGTCTGGGTGAGCTCAGGCCATATGATGACTTGCAGACTAGCCTGTGCTACATAGTAAGACCTTATTCATAAACTAAAATATGTAAGAGTACAAGTAGATAAAAACATATTGCCATATTCTCATGTATACCTGTTACGTTTTTTATGTGGTGTTTAATTTTTTTCAATTCATTTTTTAATATTTCCTTCCTTCCTTCCTCCTTCCCTCCTTCCCTCCCTCCCTCCTTCCCTCCCTCCTTCTCTTCCTTCCTTTCTTTCTTCCTTTCTTTTTTATTCCTCCAAGACAGGGTTTCTCTGAGTAGCCCTGGCTGTCCTAGAATTCACTATTTAGACCAGACTGGCCTTCAATTCAGAGGTCCACCTGCCTCTGTCTCCCAAGTACTGGAACTAAAAGGCATGTCCCATCACCACCAGATGTTATTTAAATTTTTAATTAAAAATAAGAGAATATCCATATCCTAGCCTACAACTTTGGAAGAAGACTTAAGCATTATCAGAGGCCAGACTGGATCTAGGGACTACAGGTAAGATATGTCCACTGTGTGCTAATACTCCATGATTCCTACCCAACAACCCCAGACTGCATCCCTTCCCCAGCTTCATATTCTGGCCCACAACTTTGGAAGAAGACTTTGGCTTTACCAAAGGCCAGACCAGATCTAGGGACTCCAGTCCTAATAGAAAACTTCTGCTACACACTGTACTAGAAATTCCAGAGGCCAAGCAAGTACCCAGAACCCCAGAAGCCATACTGGTACTTGGAACCACAGAAGCAACATTGGCACCCAAAACCCCAGATGTTTTGTAGGCCCCTAAAACCCCAGTGTAGACACCCAATTAGACCTGAAGACTTGCTAGTCACAAGAACCCTTGACCACTTAGGCCAGAAGACAACAGAGGAGAGAGAAAACAAGGAACAAAACACCTATCCAACAAACACAAACAGAGGAATCAACACCTAGGTCCTATAATCATCCCAAATCCAGATGACTAAACACAGTGTAACAACATAATCAAAACAGAAAGGGCAACATGGCATCACCAGACCCCAGCTATCCTACAACAGTAAGACCTAAACAATCCAATATAGCTGGTCAGGAGAGTAAGCCCATCCCCAACACTGCCTAGAGCACTGGAACACACAAGATGGATGACACAGAGACCTTGGATAGAACCAAACATGACTGGAGGGAAAAATGTCAATATAATGATGCCTAATGATATTCTGCAATACTCATAATTGGTGCCTAGCCCAACTGTCATCAGAGAGGCTTCATCCAGTGTGATATCTATTCTTGATTGTCAATTTGTCTATATTTGGAATGAACAATAATATATAAATGGAGGTCACACCTGTGATCCCAACCTTGAGGCCAGAAGATAGCATGCCTTTGATCTGGACCTTGAGACTGGATAACACACACCTTTAATCCAGACTTTGAGGCTGGAAGGCACGCTTTTAATCTGGGCCACACCTTCTGTTGGAAGCCTATATAAAGACAATGGAAGAAAGAATGGTTCATTCTTTGCCTGCTTGCCCTCACCTTGTCAGCACAGCCATTCCTTCACTGGCATTGGAGCCAACTTCTTTAGGGTTCGAGAATATACAGAAGAGCTGCTGAGACATACAACCTTGTAGGACTGAGCAACTCTAGATTCTTGAACATTCCAGTCACAGTTAGCTATTGTTGGACTGCAGCCTATAAATTATTCCAATCAATTCACACAGACACACAGACACACAGACACACACACAGAGACACACACACACTCACATATGAAAAGAAAGGGAGAGAGAGAGAAAGAGAGAGAGAGAGAGAGAGAGAGAGAGAGAGAGAGAGAGAGAGAGAGAGATTCATTTCATAAATTCTGTGGCTCTAGAGAACCCTGAATGCATGGAAACAGGTGCAGACTACACACCCAAACATTAGGTGGAGGTAGGGGAGTCTTCCAGAAGATGGGGAGAAGAATTGTGGGAACCAGAGGTGCCTAGGACACCACAGGAAACCCACAGAGTCAACTAGTCTGGGCTCATAGGGGCTCACAGAAACCGAACCAACAACCAGAAAGTCTGCATAGGACTGATATAGGTCCTCTGCATATGTGTTACAGTTGTGTAGCTTGGTCTTTGTGTTGGATTCCTAACAGTGGGAGCAAGGGTTGTCTCTGAATCTTCTGATGACTTTTGGAACCTTATTCCTTGTACCAGGTCACCTCACCCATTCTTAATATGTGGGGAGGTTCTTAGTGTTACTGCAATTTGATATGCTATGTTTTGTTGATATCCATGCAAAAAAAGCATTCAGTTCAACTTCAAACATCCCCATAGTTTATAACAGTCTCAAACTTATTTGAAAGTCTAAAGTTCAAGTGAGGTAATCCAGACCCAGAAAGACAAACACGGTGTGCACTTGCTCATAAGTGATTATTAGCTGTAAAATAAATGATAACTATGTTACAATTCATAGACCCAGAGAGACAAGGTAATAAGGAGGGTTCATGGTGGGGGACACCCAGATCTTCCCGGGAAGGGGAAACAGAAGAGATTTCGTGAGTGGACTATGAGAGGGAGGGATGGGAACACCCCCTTTTCTAAATAGAAACAGAAGAGAGTGGAAGGGGGCAGGACTGAGGTGGGGTATCAGGGAGAGACTTGGGGGAGAGATAAGGGAGGGGAACCTGCAGCCCAGATGTAAAATTTAAAAAAAGGAAATATACTTATGGTGTTGAAGTGAGCAAAATCACATGTAATTAGGACACAAATCAATCAACCATAAGAGATAAGTTGCAGATGAGGCTTTAATAAAATTAAAACCTTCTGTCCCTCAAGTGCACTATTGAGAGCATGACATAAAACCATGAGTAGAGAGACTTTGCTCAGCGCTTTACCAAACCAGAAATGGCCCATTCATCAACAGAATGGATACAAAAATGGAGCATGTATCTGCAGTCACCCTTAACCTTTCCTCTTGTGAGAATTTTCTTTTTTATACAATTTGGTGGATAAGAGGACTAGAGAGATGGCTCAGCAGTTAGGATCCCTTGCTACTCTTGCAGAGGACCCAGTTTGGTTCCCAGCACTTACATGGCAGCTCAAACCACTTTTAACTGCAGTTGCAGGGCATCCAACACCCTCTCCTGACCTCTGTTGGCATATCCTGTACATATATACAGTCAGGCAAATCACTCATATACATAAAATAGTAAAAAAAAGATTCAGTGGATAAGAGTATAGGAAAAAAGAAACACAAAAGCTCACTATGTTTAATCCCAACAGCAAAATTAAGATAACTACCTCAATTTGAGCCAAATTTGAAGCAAGTTTGATTTTTATTGGGGTACACCCAAAAGCTGGCCAGCAACTGCCTCCTAAGTTGGGTTAAAGAGAGCAACAGCACATCCATATCTCTTGGGTCCCTTTTAAGGAGTAAAACCATGAGTAGTTTTACAGAAGTGAGACAATGGGGCAATAAGGGAATACAAAAACATCCTAAGAAAAACATCATGTGGTCACCCACCATGTTGTTGGGGGAGGCCACCTGTTCATTCCCGGCTGCCCAGACACAAAATAATCACTCAGAAACTATACTAATTAAATCACTGCTTGGCCAATCACTTAAGCACATTGCTAGCTAGCTTCTTATATCTTAAATTAACACATTTCTATTAATCTGTATATTGCATGTGGCTGTGGCTTACCAGGTAAATTTCCGTCCAGAGTCTGTCTCTGGCAGGACTACATGGCTTCTTACTGACTCTGCCTACTCTCTCCTCCTCTATCTGCTTGGAACTTCTGCCTTGCTCTTTTCTGCTAAGCCACTGACTGAAACAGATTTATTCATTAACAAATAAAAACAACAGATAGACAGAAGGACTTCCCATACCACCCTGTGATTATGGAGGGGTCGGGGAGGCCCAAGGGTAGTAAGAGTATTCTCCAAAAAAAACCAAGGTCATGGTTGGGGAAGGCCAGGTTCCAGGAAATAGAAACTCAACTCTCACAGTAAATAGAAACCTATTTTTAAAAACACAGCAAATGGAGTCAGGCAGGTTCCTCATTTCTCCCTTGCCTTACGTTTCCCTGCCAAATCTTTAACCGGGGTATGTCTTAATAATATCACTGAGTAGCAATGATTCTAGAATTGCCTACCTAACAGATAATCAAGTTAGTGGCACGCTAGTGGGCATGGGGCCTGATTATGATAATTAGAAATAATACAAGAGGGTCAGTGAAGGGGGAGCCATTTGAGTCACAGTGGCCAGTCTAAATTTGTTTGAGAGAGTCTGTATATTTCTTTATGTAGATCATCAGTTTGGTTGTCAATAGTATGTGAGAAATCAGAGATATTAAGACAGCACATTCTAGTAAATTGCTGACAGCCAAGATTATGTTTAACTAACAGGTAATCTATAGTAGCTCTATTGGAGAACAGTTCCTCCCAGTTCTCCCATTTCGTGCTTGATTCCTGCTAATATTTTTTCTGTAATATTAGTAGTTTTTGAAATTAGACAGGCTATAATAGAAACCTCTCTTTGTAGTCCAACAAAGAATTATTTGCTTATGTTGAAGTCTGGGTTATTACGTTGGGATTGGCCAGCAGTTAGATTAGTCCATCCTAAGTATTCTCCAGCCATCTGGCTAAAGACTGTTTGTTTCCCTTCTTTTGTCCAAACTGTGGGCCCTGGTGGATAAAGGCAATTTTTGCATGGCAAGACAAAAGTGCCTTCTTGAGGCATGAGTGATGAATCCAGACAGAAATACCAGCAACTTTAACAGCACCAGGAGTCCAGAGAATCACGACGTAAGGTCCTTTCTACCTAGGCTCAAGCTGTCCAGTTTTTTGTTTGTTTGTTTGGTTGGTTTTTTGATTGTTTGTTTTGTTTTGTTTTTAGGTTTTAAACATAATTCTTTATTGATTCTTTGGGAATTTCACATCATACACCCCAATCCCGCTCACCTCTCAGTCCTTTCCGTATCTATCCCTCACCCCTGCAGTATGCCTCCCAGATTAATTAAAAACAAAACAACCAAAAATACAAAACCTCACCTCACTCCTCCATCTTTCCAACCCCTCTTCACCCATCCTAGTGGCACTGGAGTGTCTCCCAGTACACCCCTCTTGTCCAATCAATCCCACTGTAAAATGCGGGTTCAAGGCTTCTGGTATACCACGGCCCCTGGGCTGGGCCCTCATCCACACTCCTCTCAGATATCCTGTCTTTGCCCAGAGTCCTGCGGATCCTTAGCTATGTTCTGTAGGACTCGTCCATTTGCCCACTCCAGCAGGTAAAAGACGGGGCAGCTGTTAGGGTGGACCAACCCAAGGCCCAGGATGTGGGTCTGGGTGGTAGTTGAACTGGCCAGACTGGCTCATTGAGACCACACCCTCAGGTGAAGGTCAGAGCCAGTTCTCCCAGGCCCTTGCCACTGGGGCCAATGCTCTTGTGCCTGTGGTGAGAGGTGGGGCCCTTTCTCCCGAGTGCAGGGTGCTGGGAAGCTCTGCCCAGTCCCTCTCCTCCCATTCCAGACCCGGCCCCTGAGAAAGTCCGCCATTGGCGGCTCCTCCCCTGGAACTGGTCAAGACCACCTTCAGGTTGTTTAAGACCCCGCCCACAGACCCACCACGTGGGCTCCCGTATTTTGCCTTCTGCCTTTGCGAGAACCACCCGGCATTGTTCTGCTTTGCATTGCCCTGTTTATTAAATCTGGATTTATTAATTCGGTTTGATTTGGCTTATTGCATTGGCAACAGAGCAACTCAGCAACCGGGAATCCAACACCTAATACTGGGGTCAGCTCTCCCTTCGGGGTGGGGCATCACCAGCTCTCCTATTATAGTGTCCAGTGAGGGCCAGGGCCAGCCATCCCGGGGGCCAGTGAGGGGCAGAGTTGGCTCAGAACGACTCTTGAATTTCAACACGCTTGGTTCCTAGGACCTCCTGTGACAACAGAAGCTTGGACTTCAGCCCAGAACCTGACTGCTATTGGACCACAAACCCAAACTCCGTTCACAGCAGCAGCCTGAGCCTGGACTGCATGGCTGAGCAGGCCACTCAGACTGGCCTGACACCTATGATATAGAAACCCTCAGACACCAACATGGCCACAGACAGTGGCCCCACCCCTGGCACCAGCACTGCCTTCATTGTTCTCAGGAGTCACGGACATCAACACTGATCCTGGCTATGGTAGGGCCAGGGAGCCAGAAATGGCCTTTGGCAGCAGCCCTGGCCCAGAAGACACTATGGCCCCTGTGGCAGTACATCCCTCAGATTTCAACATGGCCATAGGACGCAGCCTATATCTCAGGCATCCGTGTGACCTTTGTTGACACCACGGGCCATGGACATTACAGACCCTAACTGTGGTAGGACCACAGACCTAAACACGGTCCCATGCAGCAGCCGGCGCTCGGAAGTCAACATGGACCCAGGAGGTAGCCCAAACCCATGGCTTCAGCATGACCTCTGATGACATCAGGAGCCATGGACATAAACTCAGACCCACCCTGACTGAGGTAGGGCCACAGATCCAGACATGGCCCCTTGACGCAGCCCAAGCTCGGGAGTCACCATCAAGCAGGTCAGTTTTGAAGTGGTGTACTAATAGAGCATCTCCAGGCTGGACGGGGTGATCAGGTGGGCAGGATCCAACAGGCTGAGCAGTCTGAGCCTGAGGGAGAATCTTATCCAAAGTTAATGCAATCCCTTTTACAGGCTCAGAGATTGGAGTGGGGTAATGTGACAGCAGTCCAGCCTACACCCGAGGGATCATGGGAGCTGGTTGCTAAGACTATTTCATATGTGGTGAACTTTTCTTGGTAGGGGGTACATCGGATTCTGAGAAGGGCTTAAGGCAAGAGGTCAACCCAGTTACCACCAGCTTCGAGTATATTTAGTTAATATCTCCTTTAAAGTTCTATTCATTCTTCTTTTTTTTTTGAGCTCTGAGGTTGATAGATATTAACAATGTTTCCAATCTATGTTAAGAGCTTTAGAGAACAATTGAGATAACTTGGTCATGAAGGCCATTGTTGGACCCCAGAGATATAGGGAGGCCAAATCTGTTGATAATTTTCATTATTAATTTCTTAGCTACAACTTGAGCCGTTTCTGCCCCGATAGAAAGGCCTCTACCCAGCCTGTGATGGTTTCGACAAAGACCAGCAGACATTTGCATCCACACAGTCCTGGTTTGACTTCAGTGAAGTCCATTTCCCACAATTCACCAAGTCCTGTACCTTGACTCCTTTTTTGCATTTACCTGGGCACAGGTCAGGCAGTGTTTTGAAATGCTCTGAAGATTTTCTTCAGTGTCCAGGTAGCCAGACGTGAGGGGAGATGAGTTCTGAGATCTTCTTAGGTGATAAGAGTATGGTGTGATTCAAGGCAGTCAGTTTCTTAGTTATCTGTGGGTATTCAGAGGGGGCATAGGAGCTGACGAGTGTAGCATGAATAATAACCCAGAGACAGATATTGGGGTTCAACCTGAATGTCAGAAAAGCAAAGCAGTCAGCCACCAGCCCTTACCTCTGCCTCAGACCAAAAATGGTGATCCTACCTCCAGGAATCCTCTAAATGGGATTGAGACCTGTCTTCTCCCATTTTATATTCCCCTCTAGTGCTGGGGCTAAAGGCATGCACCACTACCACCTGGTTTCTACAGCAAACTAGTGTGGCTACTGGGATTAAAGGTGTGTGTCACCACTGCCTGGTCTGTAAGAGTGACCAGTGTGGCTGATTTACTCTCTGATCTTCAGGCAAGCTTTATTTCTTAAAATAGAAATGAAATATCACTTCAGACAAGGTTACATATCATCACTATTTATACCCTAGCAATGCTTAAGCATGCATGGGCAGCCTGTTTATGGCGGTTTCTCCAGTTGTTCCTGTCCTGGGCAGTGCTTGTGTTATTACCATACCTGAGGTTCCACAGTCTTCCTTTATGCTGTCTATCCAGCAGTTTTGGGGCCTTTCTCCTCTCCTTATCCCGTGAACTCCTCCAAGCAAGACATCTTCAGGTATCTGCCGTCATTCATTCTCATAACATGGCCGGAGTATCTCAAGTGCCATTGCTGTATCCTGTAGTTTACTTCCTTCTGTAGATGGGGATGTTTCTTAATGTCATCGTTGCCCAGCCTATCTCTTTGTGTGACACCTAGAATTCTCCTGAGGCATGCCATCTCAAACACATTCAGCCGCTGTTCTGAGGAGTGTTTCATTGTTCAGGTTTCAGCAGCTTAAGACAAGTGTCTCATATACTTGTAATTCTGTTGTTGTTAAGTCTCTTGCTGACCAAACTTTTCTGTACCTGAAATGCAGCCCTCGCTATCCCTATCCACCTCTTGAGATCTGAAAGAGTCCCCTCCTTTGAACTGAGGTTTCCTCCCAGACAGACAAAGTTGACTGTTGGCTTGAGGTTCTGATTCTTTATGACAATGTTAAAATCCTTGCGTGCCCTTCCCATGTGTTGTATCTCAGTCTTCTCCATGTTTGCTTTCATACCGAGGTTTTCACTGACTTCCACCGCTCTATGTACCATGGCCTGCAGCTCAGTTGGACAGTTCTTTTCAACAGATCAGGAACTGAGGTGAAACAGCACCGAGCATCTTGGCAGTATAGTTTCAGCATTTACCCGCTCTCCTGCTCCACTGCCACAGCCGGTTCAGGTCCTCGGCTTGGTGTTCCTCTTTCCCACAAATTCTATTCATCCGACACGTCCTGGATGCTTTGTTAACTTATCCTAGCTCCATATCTGAGAGCTTTAGCTTCTAGGACACAAGGAAAGAATGGGCCACCAGGGTGGAAAGGACCCCGTGAAGAGTTGGGGATAGGAAAGTAAGCAGGAAGTCTGATGGGTCTTTGAACTTTATCCCCCAAAGAGCGCCTGGGGTGGATGTGTGCTATGGGGAGGGCAAAGGCGCCTCTGGGGAGGCCAGGGATGTCATTCCCTGCCTTTGCAAGGAGCCAGATGGAAGGCAGAGGGGTGGGTGGTTGAGGTAATCTTCCCAGAAAGGGGTGAAGACAGCCTGCGCTAGGGAGACTTACATTGAGATGGAAGTGTAGAAAAGTCGGAGAGACAGTGAAGTGGAAAGATCCTGAAAGCTGTGTGTGACACGTGAGGGTTGATGGGGAAGAAAAGAATGATAACTGGTGTCCCTGGTTCCTTGCTCTCTAGAGCTCTGAGCCAAAACAGGGCTGAAGCCATTATACTAGGAAACTTGGCTTTCCTGGCTTTTGACCTGTGCTTACTGGACCCAGGCCTGGCTTCATACTCTGTGCTGCTGCCTGGGGATTCTTAATCCAGTAAAACAAGGAACACCATAAAATATACAAATTCTGTGGTCCACCCTGTAACCCAGATCTGGACATTCAGGAGAGAAGAGATATACAGGAAGGGTCTTCAAGGTGGAATTTGTGTATCTAGGAGGAAGTAGGGGCCGTAAAATAGGGTTCCGGGGTCACATGAAGAAGTAGTTACTAGGGCAAGCAAAGTAAGTAATTTTTTAAAACACAAAATAGCTCAAAATATTAAAATGATAATAATAAGGAATATTAGATTTTGGTTTCCATATCTGTCACAGAATTTCAAAAGCCTGAGTGGTAGGAATGAATTTCTTAGTTGTGTTAATTAAGTGACCTCCATCTTTGTGGAGAAACTTCATGATTCTGTCCAGTTAGGAGAAAGAATAGACACCATTAGAGAAGTGGGCATTTCCAGGCTCCAGGGAATGAACGGGGCTAGGTTACAGCTCTTAAGCCTTGGGTCACAACCCTGTAACCCAGCAATAGAAAAAGGGTTCTGACTGTACAAACATAAAAAAATGAATTCAAATAAACCCCACAACGAACCCAAAGTGTTTCTCGCTAGTGTTTCCTGTACAAGTCTCGCCCACCCATCCTCCCTCTCCCGGCCGGGCAGGTTATTCACTTTCGCAGCTGAAGGAGGGACCTATCACTGGATGACAGTTTATTAAAACTCTATCCGTTTCTGCAAGCTGTCTTGGCAGAATGGGGCGGAATTGCCCAGGCCTCCTCCTCTCAGCCCTGGCACAGCCTGCGTCCTGACAGAAACAGGATCCCTCTTGGCTCAGTGCAGGGCAACTCAGAAGTGTTGTTCCAGCTCCATAGCTTTTTGTGAGATCGGCTGGAGGCTCTCTGGTGAGCATACCGACCTCCGGATTCTCCTGCCCAGGACTGCTCTGGGGTTTGAAGCACGCGGTGCCTGTCCCACTAACATGCGCAGGAGGTGTTCCAAAGGGCGCACTGCCTAGCGCCCGACCTGCGCATGGGTTTCTATCCCAGTCTTTCCCAGGAAACCAGACCTAAGACAGAGGCACAGTGAACCTCCAAGGAGATAAAATAGCAACTATTTCCTGAATTCAACAATGGAATCTGTTCTCTATAACCCCATGTGGAGTGAGTGTTCCCCGAGTGGTTGGCTTTCAGAAGTGAAGAGCTGGCCCTGACCTGACTAGCTGGCAGAAGTGTGTTCTCTGAGGCAAGCTGTCCTTGGTGGATTAAATGAGTTAAAATATGATAATGGTGATTACTTCTTTCCATGACTTCAGACCAATCCATTTCTCTCTAGGATGTGAGAACATATTCTTTTTATAACTTCAACAATGTATTTTATATCACTATTGAACAGAATAAGAAAACTAAAATTGAGAAAATCAAGCATGTCTAAGATTAAAAGTGGCAGGCACGCAGCTTGAATGCAGTAATGCATCCTGTGGGAGCCAGAGGCAAGAGGATCATGAGTTGAAAGCCAGCCAGGGCCACATAGCAACACCAGGTCTCAGAATAATGCAAACAGACACAGGCTTGAAATTTAGAGATATTGAAGCTTACTATGACGCTATAAGTAACCAGGACAGAATAGGACTAGGTCAATGACTGACATCTAGATAAATGGGACAAAATGACAAAAATTCCAAAAACATGTTAAACTTGTTACCAACTGATTTTCAAAAGGTGCCAAGAAATGTAAAAGAAAAACTTAAAACAAATAGTGAAGCGACGGCTCGGCTATTCTTTAAAAATAAGCTTGTTTCTGCACTGTTCATAAATGTCTTCACACTGGACCAGAGACCCAAATGTAAGAGCTGAAACTCTAAAATTACTCCGGTGCTGGACTAGAGAACTGGCTCGGTGGTTAAGCACTGGCTGCTCTTCCAGAGGACCCCGGCTTAGTTCCCAGCACCCACAAGGCAGCTCACAGCCATCGATAGCTACAGTCCCAGAGGATCTACCGCCTCTTTTGGCCTCTATAGTCATAACATGTACATGGTACACAGACACATATACAGGCAAAACACCTGTACTGATAAAATAAAAATAGTAACCCAAAGGAAGCTTATGAGGAAACAGAAATGATTCTTCAAGACATTGCACCTGGCAACAACTTCCTAGGTGTGGCCCAAAGACCACACACAGCAAGAGGGGGGAAGGCTTCACTGCAATAAACTGGATTTCATCCAAATAAAAAACCCATATCCCCAATAAAGTGCAAAGACTATCCTACAGTATGGCTAAAAATATTTGAAACAATATGTGTGATAAAGAATATACGAAGAATTCTTTTTTTCTTAAATTTTTTTTTTTTTTTTGGGTTTTTCGAGACAGGGTTTCTCTGTGGCTTTAGAGCCTGTCCTGGAACTAGCTCTTGTAGACCAGGCTGGTCTCGAACTCACAGAGATCCGCCTGCCTCTGCCTCCCGAGTGCTGGGATTAAAGGCATGCGCCACCATCGCCCGGCTCTTAAATTTATTTTTATTTTATGTGCATTGTTCCTTTGCCTACAAGTATGTCTGTTGTGAGGGTGTCAGATCCCCTGGAACTGGAGTTACAGTTTTGGGTTGCCATGTGGGTGCTTGGATCTGAACCCCAGTCCCCTGAATGAACAGCCAGTGCTCTCAATTGCTGAGCTATATCTCTCCAGGCCCCATGAAGCATTCTTAAAGTTATAGCTTACTCAGTTAAAATGGGCAGAGTGGGGCTGGGGAGAAGGCTCAGCTGTTAAGGGCACTTGTTGCCCTAGCGGAGGACCTGGGTTCAATTCCCAGAACCCACATGGTGGCTCACAACTGTCTGCCATTTCAGTTCCAGGGCATCTGATGCTCTCTTCTGACCTTCAGGATCATCAGGCACGTACAAAGTACACATGCAGGCAAAACACTCATGCACATAACTGTTTTCAAAAATAGGTAAGGAGTTTGAAGGGTCCTTCTTCCAGTGAATGACACTCAGAAGGCTGTTCAGTGTGGTTAGCTGCCAGGAGGGATCTGGTGGGAAAAGACACAGGAACACAGAGAGAGGCACGCGAATGGGGCGGTGTTCATGGAGAAGGAAGTCAGGGCAAGGGCACCGTGAAAAAACTCAGTTTTGAACGCGACAAGGTATTTCCTTAGGACCATGAAAAAGGACAGTGCAACACAGACTCTAGAGGTGATAACAGAAAACGTGATGGATCTCACTTCAGACATCCCAGCCTTTGTGGTAAATACAAATAAAGTTATCCAAAGAGAGAAGTTCAATTGTTTGTTTAGTTCTAACCAACACGGGCTTCCTATGAGTTCTCAAGTCTCACAGGTATATGGGAGTCTTTTTAAAATACCCTTCTTTCCAAGGAAAGAGTTATACAATGCTTTTATGGACAATTTCACTGGGCAATTAAAGAGAAAAGTACCCACAGTCCTGTGCGCCTACTATAACCACTGTCAAAGGGCAACATTGCAACAATTTCAAGATGTTAATTGGCTTTATTTTCTATTCTGGAATCAGACAACTCTTTACCCCATAAAACAGGATAGATGTTTGCAATTCAGGAATCGAAAATAGAGCCACTGTTGTCCTGTAAGTGCTCTGTCCTCTGACATCCCCACTAGCATTTTGAAACATTTCCCTTCAGCCTCCCCTCCTGCGCAGTCCCTTAAATTCCTAATGTATTTAAAGTGTACACTAATTAATAACCTGAATTTTTTTCTACTTAGGAGTCTCCTTGCCCTACCCCTTCCCTCTACATTGCGTGGTTGTGTATACTTGTGTGTGTGTGTGTGTGTGTGTGTGTGTGTGTGTGGTTAGTTCTCTTTATATACACTCTGGTTCTAGAGAAAACAGCACAGCCAGCCAGGGCATACTTTTAGGGTTTATAAACAAATTAATTACAATTAAACACTAAGTCCTCAAAAGAGAACATTGATTCTGATTTTTCAATGTAATTAATAACCTTAGAAAAATATTTTTTATTCCTACAATGATCCATTTTCCTAGACTAAAAGGGCAAATGGAGTCACTTGGTCAGGACTTATAATAAGTATATGCCTTACGGTTGATTTTACCTGTTCAAGTACACACTCAGAAGATGTTTCATTTGCCAATAATTAAAACTAATCCAAGGTATCTTAACCTTGGCTGACCATCAGTGTAGCCTAGCAAAAGTAACCAAAAAATATTGACCTTAGTATGTTATCATGAAGTCTTATAAAATAGTTCGACAGAATAAAAAGGTCATAAACATTTTTATGCCCTGACTGCGAGACACAGCATTGCTGACTCAGATTGTGACTAGTAAGGAGCTAGCCTTTCTTGAAACCTCAGGACCTGAGAACATAGTTGACAGGAAAGGTATAGTGGGCAATGGAGTTCGCCGCGTGAATCTGAAAACCCAGCTTCAGTCCCTGGACCCACGGACAGGAGGAAGGAGAGACCCAACTCCACAAAGTTGCCTTCCAAAGGTTACACTCACGCTGCGGCATGCCCACCCCCACAAACAGTAATTATAAACAATATTTTAACTGAAAATTCTGAAAACAATTAAAAATCAGCTTTTGATTAGGCAAAGTCATGAATAAAATTAGCAGGTAGATTTTAAAACACAGTTTATGTGTTGTATGCATCATTTGGATAGGTATCACTACCCGGTGGCTTTGTCAAACTGATCTGCAGGTGGCTGTGATGGTGTTTGTCGGTGCAGTTAATACTGACGCCAAACTGACTTTAAGATCTGATTCCTTGGCAACATGATGACATGAATGGGCCTCATCCGACGTGGCCAATGGCCATAAGAGCAGAATCTGAGGTCTCCCAGACAAGGAAAGAAGTACCCAAAATTGTAGCCTTATTCCTACTGATTCACGCCTGCCAGTCCCTGCAGCGCCCCCTTATGCAATTTCTTGAAATGTGTCCCTGTCTCTGTAGAAACCACAATACAATTCTTTCTTTCCCTCTGTCCCTCCCTCCCTCCCTCCCTCCTTCCTTCCCTCCCTCCCTCCCTCCCTCCCTCCCTCCCTCCCTCCCTCCCTCCCTCCCTCCCTTCCCGCTATCCCAAGGCTGGACCCACTGCATCAGCCAGTGCCTGCTGGGAAACAAACCCCTCCACACGCACTTATCTGGTCTTAAGTGACTAGAACTCAGGGTCTCCGGCTTGCACGGCAATGCCCCCGCCCCACCGAGAGCCATCTGACTGGCCACACCAGTTATTTTTAAAAGTAAATAAAACTTTTAGGAATTGGTTAAACATGTAAGAATTAAGAGTCAAAAAAGAGACGGAGGTTATTTGAAGGTTTTAACTGTTGCAGGTGGCTTATCCTAACACGTGACTACAGCAGGGACCATGCGACCACAGGGTAGCAAAAGCTGGAAGTATGAACACAGAACTGTGATGATTCATGCCCCTTAGGACCACACATTGGGATTTCTTCCCAATGCTCAGAATGCAGTACCATTTAAAATGGAAGAACTCTTTATTTCTGGAATTTTCCATTCAATGCTGCTTGACCTTGGTGATTAGACAACACACAGGCACGCATGCACCACCAACTACAACTCACCTGGATAAGTGGGAAGTGAACTATCCCGTATAAGGGGTTGGGGAGCTACTGAGCTTGTAGGAGCTTCGGTGCTTGCATGGGCCTTCTTCCTGGGAGGAGAGTTGTCTGGTCGTTGTTGATTTTCAAGGTGATGTCCTGATGCCAGCTCTGGGGATGCTACACTGAAGTGGAACTCTGGGTCAGACCAGAGCACTTGGCAAACAAGAGAAGCAAATCCCTCATCCCCTGCAGGCCTAGCAACCCTTTTTCTTGCACCCCCTATCGGTAGAGAGTGAAAAATATAGATTGTGGTTCGGAGTGAAATGAAATGCCTTGATTGATTGCTGCTTTGCTTCTGCTTGTCGTTGTTGTGGATGCAACATTAATTAGTCCTTCGAGATCCACGAACGGATCTCTTTCACTCCCCCAACACACGCGCGCGAGCGCGCACACACACACACACACACACACACACACACACACGAGACTGGCTATGAGATAGTTCCTTATATGAAAGAAACTATTAGCCTAGATGTGACAAGTTTACAAATGTGTCTCTTTTCTTGCCTTAGTGCTTCTACTGCTCAAACCTGCCCAGAACTTCAAAAGCGTCTTGGCTTTCAATGAGAAAGGAGCAACCCACACATATCCCTGCATCTCTGCAATTGTTTGCAGGCGAGAAGCCAAGCATGTAGGACACGCTCCCCTGGGTTTGGCTCGACTCCTGTTAGTTGCTGGAGCAGATGTTAAGGTTAGAGGCTGTCCTGTAAGCATGCTGGTGGTGTGCTCCAACGTGACAGACATATTCGTGTGTGTGTGTGTTTGTGTGCGTGTGTGCGTGTGTGTGTGTGTGTTGTGATGTGATGTGATGTACAGGACATGCCTAAAACATCACTCCAAGGACATAGCTTCTCTCCCTGGTTCCCTTTTCCTGATTGCTGGAATAAATACAGTCAGGAGCCTTGATGGAGCCTGGGACGATGTCCCTAATTGTTGGAATGTCCCCACAGCCTTTGTGTTATTATTTGACTGGCCTGTGTTGTCTGTTTGTTTTCCAAAGTCTGGTTGAGATATTGCTTTGTCTTCGGTGTTCCTGCCTTTCCTGGCAGGTTCAGGGAGGGCCCGTGAGTCAGAGCTACAGTAAATGGCCAGTACACACGCACCACTCCAAGGTCCCATTCAGGTGGACTTTAATCCGATGCCTGCTGGAATCTGCTGGAACCTTCTATACCTACACTCTCTGCAAACGTAGTTCATAATAAATTAAAGTCTCCAGCATGCACTTGTCAAGGGCTCTTAGTCTCTTTGTATCACCTCCAGGACCCTACTTAAGGGGCAGCTACATCTCAACACAGCTGAGTGCTTTGGTGATAGGCATATTATGGGATGGTTTTGTTAGTCAGACAACCACTAGGTGTCTACTAAAAAGACCACAGTGTCTTGTGCCTTAATGAATGGAATATGAAAACAATATAGCTTTGTCCTCCTGTGGAAGGGCCTCCACCCAGGATTTGGTGTCTCCTTTGCATCTTTCAGCGGTGAAGAACTCAGCTGAAGTTATTGCAATTCTCCAAACCGTCTCACTGACAAGAGCTAAATGTTCTTGTCCCTAAACTCCACAAGAAACAGACACAAGGCGATTCTTTTGCCCAGGCAGTGGGCACTTGTCAGTTCCCTGCTCCCAATCTCATGCTTCATCTTTCTCCCGCTGTGACGCTCTGCCTCCAGTCTGCCCGTCTCCTGAGGAGAGTTGGGCCGCGGTGGAAGAAGGCGTGGGTGAATCACTCAAACCTTAGAATGGGGTGCTGCTGCGTAAGGAATGCCCTTAACTCGGGCTGCTTGCTGAGTATTTGAGGCGTGGTGCTGACTAAAACCCTGCGCCATGCACCCTGCCCTAAAAGCCCTGAGTCATGTGTTTGCTGTTCACACTCCTAGTCTTAGTCCACTTCACCCTCGAAACCAGCTTAGTCAGCATTAAGTCTATCAACCAGCGGCAGCAGACGGGCACTTAGAGACGTAGTGTTGCTGGGTCTCTCTGGCCGCGTGTTTTGCCACACATCTGGAACCAGATGTTCACAGTGAGGAAGACGGGAATGTCTAGCTATTGGGAACTCATGGGGCCATACCTGAGGAGTTTTTTTTTTTTTTTTTTTTTTTTTGGCAGTATAAGTAGGCCCAGCTGATTATAGGAGACACATAAATTTGCATCTTTAGGAAAATGGAAGTCAACATTTACTAAGGACGGCTCAAGGGTCTGTGGACTGTGGAGCTCTGATGGTACAGCAGATGTGGAAGGGAACCAGCTGAGGACCAGACTGGGAGGGAGCTTCAGGGCTGGCATCAGGAACTTAAAGCATGGGTGTTTGTTGGACTTATAGAAAATGAAGGAAGGAAGGAGTTAGGGAGAAAGCGAGAATATTGCTCCTATTTAAGTAAGGAGGGGTTGGAATTAGTGATTGGTGAGACCGTTGGTCAGCGTTGGTGGCTGGTAGGTTCCTTGTGGGCGAACAGTAGAAAGTGGCAAGGATTCACTGGCAAATGAGAATGCGGCTCCAATCAGCTCGGGGAGGGTTGTGAGGTCCGGGGGGCCCCTCCTTGTTTTGCAGGAGAGTATGGATCCTGCCCCCTTTCAGATATGACAGGCGGAGCTAAGACTAATCCAGACAGGAGAAGAAAGCCGGAAGCCAATGGTAGGGAGGAAGCAAAAGGAATCCGAGACCAGCCTTGGTACTGCAAACTCTTGAAATGACAACAGCTTAGATCTAAACCCATGCAACACATCGACACCTGCGCTTGCTCCAGGAGCAAATGCTGGTTCTCCAGCATCGTTCCATGGCTGAATCCGCCTTGCCATTTATGTTGATAAGGAAACTTTCACCCCAGAATGAAGTCTCCTTAGAAACGTTTTCCTGCCTTTTCCAGGATCATGTCCTGACGGACTCCGAGGAAGGGGCTCTCTGTGGAAGCTCCTTGTTTCCATCTGCACACTGAAGGCACAGTTGTCTCTTAACCACAGAAAGGGGAATAGTCCACAGCCACGGGCTTAGAGACAGGAAGCCATTGTTGACTGTTAGGATACAGTCGCACCTTGAAGGGGATGTCCGGGCAGGTGCAGGTTTCAGTTCCCCCTTCAGCCATGATTTTTGAGGAGTGCCATGCTGAGAAGTTAAAAACAGGAATCACATGTGAAATCGTGCTCTCTGGCTTGGCTGTGTTGTCAGGAGCCTCCAGAGTGACTGGAAATATCCCTAGGGATTTTTAATGTCCAAAGACTCTATTCCTTTACCTCTCTCTTCTCTCCCACTCCCTCTCCCCCCTCCCCCCTTGACAGGGTCTCATTGTTTAGCCCTGGCTGGCCTGGAATTTAATACATAGATCAGGATAGCCTTAAACTCACAGATTTTCACCCACCTTTGCCTCCCCAGTGTTGGGATTAAAGGTGTGGATCATTAAAACCAGCTTCCTTTCTATCAAAAAAATTAAGCTTTCTGCCTCCTCTTCCCAAGTGTTAGACTTCACGCCCATTTCTCTCCTCTCTCTCTCTCTCTCTCTCTCTCTCTCTCTCTCTCTCTCTCTCTCTCTCTCTCTCTCTCTCTCTCTCTCTCTCTCTCATTAAAAAGTGTATATTTAGAATTAGCAAGCTGGACTCAGTTTAGATGATCCCAATTTTGTTGGCAACATCTGGAGCATCATAATCAGGAGCCACCCGAGCATATGCCTTCTTCTCTCCATCAGGCCTTATGAGGGTGCTGACTTTGGCCACATCAATGTTGTAGAGTTTCTTCACAGCCTGTTTGATTTGGTGCTTGTTGGCCGTGACATTCACAGAGAACATAAGTGTGATGTTGTCTTTTATCTTCTTCATGGCTGACTTGGTGGTCACGGGGAATTTGATAATGGTGAAGTGGTCAAGCTTATACCTCCTGAGCATGCTCTTTTGGGGGTATTTAGGTCGCCTTCATAGCTGCAGGGTCTTGAGCTGCCGGAAGGTGGGTGATGTGCGGATCTTTTTCTTTTTGTGGCTGTGGACTCCTTTCAGCGCTGCCTTCTTGGCTTTCAAGGCCTTCGCTTTAGCTTCAGCTCTGGGAGGGGCAGGAGCTTCCTTCTTCACTTTTGGCACGGCAAAAAAAGCTCTGTTTTCTTTTTCACTCCTGGGGATCAACGCCAGGTCTCACATACTAGGCAAGCACCCTATACGTCCTCCGCTGTCTCTTCAATTACAAGCATTTCCAAACACCCCAAAAAGTGGAAGGGTGGTCCCATGAGTACCCAGAGAACTTCTTAGTATCAGTAATGATATTTTGTCTGTTGTTTTCCTTCTACCCCGAAATTACCTGATTTAAAGTAAGTTGTATCAACTAAACACTTCATGAAGCTTGACAGTCATGGTATGGGGAGTCTAAAGTGAAGTCTCCTCAGAGACACAGTGGGCAGGATGAACTGTCAGCATGGCACCTGAGGGTCCAAGCTTCTTAGCTGATTCTCACACTGGCTCTCAAGAAAGTGGTGCCATTTTCCAAAAGATGTACACTACATTCCGTTTCAGTAACTCTTGCTTTAGTGGTTTCTAAGGAGACAGAGCCAATCCACCTTACTTCTGCACACTTTCGCGCGTGCCCATCCATTTTCCTCAGTTGACTTCAGGAACACGCCTGCATCGCAGTGTCCTGCGGCACGCTTGAAGGTAGAACTGGTGTTTTGCCTCCCGGCATATGAAGTACTGCCATTAATTATTTTTATCATGTGTATTTGAGAATAACAAGGAAGGAATTAGGCATTTCAGTATTGTGCTTGTGACTTGAAGCATAAGAAAAGGCTCACTTTCCATGGTGAAAGATGTTGGCTATCACAGCAACCCTTGCTAATGATTGTAAGATATCCCACACATTATAATAATGGTTACCTGCTCCAGAAAAAAAAATAATTATATCCCTTTAATGTCTATTATATCCCATAATGTCTATGCAATTTTAGGGCTGTTTTATCTCCAGCCTGTATCATCCGCAAATGCATAACTTCGTGCCATTTAATCAGCGACTAGATGATAGAAGAGAGAAATCCTTCATTAGGAAGCTACAGATGCCCTGTCTTTGTTTCAGAACACACCAGAGAATTTAATTCAAAGTTCTATAAAAAATATTGACAGACAGATGGGATACGAACTTAATGAACCAGCTACGGAACAGCACTCTCTAATCTATCAAGGCCCTCTCTGCCTCTCCTTTTCTCAGCCAACCCTCTGTTGTAAGTCAACAGATGACAGAGCCTCCGCAAGAATGTCTGACGCTGGACAAAAGCCATTGTCACTAAACAATAATGACACACGGAACAGTAAGAGCCAGTTGTTTTAGGTAAAAGGAGCTTGGCTCTATGACCAAGTTCTGCAGTGACTTCGTTCCACAAAACAAAAAATAATTATTTTTTTATTTATGTGTGTAGCTGAAGATGTGTGTGCATGAGGGTGCTTGCCGAGCCTGAGCTGCTTGTTGTGGGGGCTAGAAACCAAGCTCATTCATGTTCTCTGGAACCCTTAACCATTGAGCCCTATCCCTACCTCTCTCTACTGAGTAACCTGATTCTATGACACGTGTTTCTGCTGTATTTCAGGTGGAGTGTAGTTCACTGGTTTCAGCCTAAAGACTAGGGTATTGAAACCTCACCAGATTTCTGACTTTTTGGCTCTATCCTAGATGTTCTGGTTTGGCAGGTCATGCGGTTGAGCTCAGGACTCTTCACTGTATTTCGGTTCCTAGGGGATCCTGATGTGGATCATGATGGAACATGCCCTGGTCTACACCATTTCAGCACCTAGATTGCTAAGCCACGTCCATCATGTGAGCTGGTCCAATGTCAGCCTTTGCTGGCTGACCACTCAAACCCCTTCTATCTGTCTTAGTACATACGGGTCAAGAGGAATAAGGGTCCCATATCCTACAACTAAAGACAGCTGTCATGGGGCCCGACCCTGAAAAGGACATGTTCTTCTCTTGTTAGCCTGAAACTTAAGACAACTTCTTGTTAGTGGTAGAATGAGGTGTATGTTTGTGTGTGTGTGTGTGTGTGTGTGCACACGTGTGTGTATGTGCGTGTGTGTGTGTGTGCGTGTGTGTGTGTGTGTGTGTGTGTGTGAGAGAGAGAGAGAGAGAGAGAGAGAGAGAGAGAGAGAGAGAGAGAGAGAGAGAGAGAGAGAGAGAGAGAGAACAGTAGCCTGTACAGCCACTGGACCCAAAATGAGTTTCTCAAAGATACACACTCCCAGGACAGCTCTGTACTAATTACACTGACCTTTGTAAAATCACGTTATGTGGTCTTTTCATGATGATGTTTTTCATACGAGGATGTAGTGAGCTTTCATCTTTTGCTTTATGTTTTACAAATGTTAAAAGGTTAAGTCCACAGATAACACAGTAAACAGGGTATCTTGTCTTTAAAAGACCTGAAATTGCTTGTGGAAGATTACAACTGTGTTTTGATGGGAAAGGAGTTATAGGATTTCAGAAGAAAAGATTTGGTAGTGTGGCTTTTTTTTTCTGAAACAGAGACTCACTCAGTAGCCCAATCTCTTCTTCAAATCATGGCAATTTTCCTGCCTCAGCCTTCCAAGGTCTAAAATTACAGGTGTGAGCCACCATGCCTGGCTTACATAACACACAGAGAGAACTGGGAGACCAGGTAGATGTTTAAGACTGAATGTGTAAGTAAGCGTGTGACTGAGGTGCAATTGTGTGTGTGTGTGTGTGTGTGTGTGTGTGCATGAGGGCACATTTTGTATATGCCAGCTAGCTCTGTTGAGCTGAGGGCAGCTTTATCAAGTGCTCCTGGCCCCTGAGATTTCCTTTGGGCAAAGGATAATTTGTTTTAGACTCACATTGTTTACTAATCCACTGATCACATTTGGAATACATGTACTTTCCAGACCAAGGTCAGCAGAACTGAAGACTACAGATTGCCTGGACTCTCAGGGAAGGAAGGCGGTGCTGCTGTCCTACCTGAGAGGGCTTGGGGACTGAAATCTGAAGGTAGAGGTCATGAGTCCCCCTCCACTTCCTGGGACGTTTACCTGACCATGACAGAATTCAGTGTCCATGGCAACTGTCCATGGACAGCTTTGCTTTCATCTGTGGGTGAGTTTGTAGTTTTCAGGCACAGAATGAAGCAGTTGTCGGAGCAGGACTCGGTGGCCGCATGTTCCCTCTTCAGCCCTATAAGATGTAACTTCATCTCTGTTGCATTCATTCCCTCATCTGCAGAAGGAATTTGATTGTATTTCCTTCCTCGGCTCCCTCCTGGCTCCAGCGTTCTGGGACTTTGAGGCTTTCCATGTTGATTAAGTGCAGGGCAAATTTTTAATATCTTCCGAACCCTCCATCCTGCGTAGCGACATTTGTTTCACCCCATTACATACCGTGCCTCCATTGGCTGCTTCCCAGAGTGAAAATTCCAAATCGTTATGGTCCTTAATCTCTGTCTCCACCAACAGATGGAATCCACCGAGGCAGAGCGAGTCTGAGTTCACAAAACTCCCTTATTTATTTTGTTAATGGCTTTATTGAAGTAAAATTGACATACAGTAAGTAGAACAATTTAGTGTATGTAATCTGTTAGGTTCTGGCGTGTGGATACAACCACACAACTTATCATCACAATCAGGATAATAAAAGAGTCCAACACCCCTCACATTTCTACCTGTCCTAGTGTAGCTCGTCCCTCCCTCCCATGTACTTCCCCTGCATGTAACTCTGGTAATCACAGATGTGCATCCTGCCACTATTGAGTCCACGTTTCCTAGAGTTTAATATAAATTGAATCATTCGCATGTAGAATTGCTCTGTCTGACTGTTTTCATTCAGCAAAATGGTTTCATGGTTTACCCATGTTTCTTTTTCTTTCTTTCTTCTTTTAATGAAAAAGAGTAATACAAAGGAGCTGGGTAGCTATCTCTCAGATGGCTCTCCTGCAATTATCCATCTCTTGCTAGAATAAAATTCTGCTAGACTGTGGTACATTTTTCTTGATTGACCATTGATGTGGGAGACCCTGCTGTTGGTGGCACCATCCCTAGGCTGTATAAGAAAGCAGACTGAGCAAACCATGAGGAGCAAGCCAGTAAGCAACACCCTTCCATGAGCTCTGCTTTAGTTCCTGCCTTCAGCTTCCTGCCTCGAGTCTTGCTCAGGCTTCCCTTCATGATGGCTGTAAGCTAGAAGATGAAATAAGCCTTTTGCTCCCCATTGCTTTCAGTCATGGTCTTTATCACAGCAATAAAAAGTGAACTAGGGAAGTTTGCTTTTTAATTTTTAAACACTTTTTAAATAGAATGTTTTATTTATTCTTTGACCATTTCATAAATGGAAACAAGGTGTATTTATCAGATGTATTCCACCTGCCTCCCCAGAACTCAATTCCTTCTCCCCACTTCCCCAAATCCCAAATTTTCTCTTTCACTTCTTCCTGGAATTCCCAACATGTCCGCCTCCTCATTCCCTCCTTCCTTTTTGGGTTTAGTTTTTTAAATTGTTTTTTTAATGATTTATTTATTTTTATATGTGTTGTTTTGCATGTCTACATGTCTATGTGAGGGTGACAGATCCCCTGGAACTGGAACTACAGACAGTTGTGAGCTGCCATGTGTGTGCTAGGATTTGAACCTGGGTCCTCTGGAAGAGCAGCCAGTGCTCTTAACCACTGAGCCGTCTCTCCAGACCCTTAGTTTTGTTTTTTTTGAGACATGGTCCCACTATGTTGCCCCGACTGACCTGGAATGAGCTATGTAGACTGAGGCTGGCCTCTAACTCACAGTGATCCTCCTGCCTCTGCCTCTGAGTCTGGAAGTAAAGGAGTGTACTACTTTTGTTTGTTTGTATATTGCTCTTGTTAATAAGCCACTGAGTCCAGTTAATGTCCCCTGTTGGAAGGCTGACTTATTTCACAGAGTTGATTGATCTCTGGCAGGTAACCATAGCTACAGAAAGTTCATGGTACAGTGGCCATACCATGTCCCAAAGAGAGCATCTCATGGCACACCTCTCTGTCCTCAATCTCTTACACTCTATCTGCCCCTCTTCTTCAATGCTCAAAAGGGAGATAAAGATGTCTCATTTAAGACTGAGAACTCAATAGACACTTATTCTCGGCACTTTGACCAGTTATGAATCTGGACAAGAATTTCTCTGCAGGCCAAGGTTGTTGAGACAGCACTAAGAAATTAATTCGTGTGTGTGTGTGTGTGTGTGTGTGTGTGTGTGTGTGTGTGTATGAGGTGTAGGGGAGGGAGGGAGGTAGGGAGAGGAGAGAGAGAATGTGCCAGCACACACTTGGAGGTTAGAGGCCTCCTTTCAGGAGTCAGTTTTCTCCTTCCTCCATGTGAGTTCTTGGGATCAAACTAAGGTCACCAGCTTGGCAGCAAGCCCCTCTACCCATTGAGCCACCTCACCAACCCTCTATATCCTCTTCAGGGAGTATCTGTTCAAATATTTTGCCCAAGTTATATAATTGAGTTATCTGTTTTCCTAATAGTGAACTTTTATTTTATTAGTGTATGATAATTGTACAGAACAATGGGCTTCGTTATGACTTTTCCATTGATGTATATTACCGAGTTATTTTCTATTGTGGCAAAATATGCATGACTTACAATTTTCCACCACAGCCTTTTGTGTGTGTGTGTGTGTAGTGTTATTGACGACTTTAACACTGTGCTGCCAGCACCACTATCCACCCTAAGACTCTTTGCCCTGCGAAACTGAAATCTGATGTAGCCATTAGAACTGACTTCCATTTCTCCATCCTCCCAGACTTCGGTGGCACCATGCTACTTTCTGCCTCCGTGAATGACACTATTCTTAGGGCTCTCCTGAGTGGAAGTGCATAGACAATGTGGTCTTTAAATGTGTGTAAATATACATACACACACAGACACAATTTACACACACACACGCCCGCATGCACACACGCACACATACATATGGTCTTAGTATGCTGTTAATTTGGCCTAGAACTTCTGCCCTCAGGTATCTTCTTGCCTCAGCCTCTGAAATAACGGGTGCTGCAGATGCGTGCTGTTGTGCTTGGCTGACGTTTGTCTTTTTTGGTTTTGTTTGTAGGTTTGTTGTTTTATTTTTTTTTAATACAAGGCCTCAGGTAGTCTGCGGTACAAAGACTGGCCTGCTTCTGATCCTCCTCCCTCCATCTGGAAAGTTCTGGAATTATTGTGTGCTGCCACACTCATCTGGCATCCATTTTCTCTTGTAACTGTCTTAGTTCACATAGTTTACCTTCCTTATAGCTCGCTTGTGTTGCAGCATGCATCCTAACTTCCTTCATGTTTACCTGAAGCTTTGTTATTGGGCACGTAAGTGCTTAAGATTAGTACGTACTAGTGGTTGATTGGTCTCGTTATGGTGAATTCACTTTATCTCCAGTGGTATTCTTTACTTTTCAATTGTTTTTGTCTGTTTCGTTGGGTTTTGTTTTGAGACAATATCTCATGATATTACTCTAGCTGACCTGGAGCCTGCTATGAAGAGGAGAGGATTTCTTTTAAGTCCATAGTCGTATTATGTTAGGAATCCACCCTTAGTTAGGACCTTGCTAACATCAAGACTGTCTCCCAAGCTAAAGATCATGTCTCTGCTGCCCCAGATGCAGGTACTCTGGGAAGTTAGGGCTTTAACACATGAATTTCAGAGAGGATGAGCTTCCGTCCACAGCACCGTTGATGAGCGAATGTCAATAGGTTAGACACTGTGTTTTAATCAGGGTGTCTGAACATTCACTGCTTCCAGTTGTTGATGTAGTTCGATTTGAATTTGGCATGTTGATATTTGTTTTCTGTTTCCCCCATATGTTCCGTGTTTGCTTTGCTCCATCTCTGTCTGAACAAAGCTCTGTAAAGCTGAAAGAATCCATGTTTTTGCCTGTTTTCAGTGACTATCCTTGGAGCTGGGCTTTTGATCGCTAGCCATTGTTCATCCCTCAGTCTAGTGGCCTTTTCTACTGGCAGATTTTGGGGCTCAAATTCCCTAAGCCTAATAGGATTCGGACTAGGATAATTCTCAAACACTTTGGAAGGCCAATTGAAACATTTCAAGAACTTGCTTGACCCAATTATCCAGCGTCGTTCCCCATGTCTCCCCTCGTCTATTCTTCATAGTTTACCCCTCACTCAATCAATGTTTGTTTACTGCCTTCCTCTCTTTCTTTTTATATTTTCTTTCTTCTTAATGTATGTGTGTATGTATGGTGTATACGTGTGTATGGGTGTGAGTTCTCATGCCATGCTGTACACGTAGAGATCTGGGGACAGCTTGCAAGAGTTAGTTCCAGTCTTCCACCCGGGACTGAACTCAAGTCATTAGGCTTTCGAGGCAGGCGCTTTGCTCGTGGAGCAATGCCGCAGGCCTCTCTGTAATCTTAGACTGAGTTTTGTTCACACCTGTAGTAAGGGGCTGGGAGCCTGGCGGCGGGAAGCCGGCCCGCAGCCCCTCCACTACACACACCTAAATGACTTTATCTGCTGTGAGATAGTGCTCGTGCACACAACGCTGTGGGATAATGCACTCGTATTGGTTTAATAAAACACTGATTGGCCACTAGCCAGGCAGGAAGTAGAGATGCGGCAATCAGTCTAAGAGAATTCTGGGAAGCAGAAAGGCAGAGAGCCAATCACAAGCCGGACACTGAGGAAGCAAGATGAAGATGCCTCATTGAGACAAGGTACCAAGCCTCGTGGCTAAACATAGGCAAGAATTATGGATGAATTTAAGTCATAAGAGCTAGTTGGTAACAAGCCTGAGCAATAGTCCAAACAGTGTGTTTCTTTGGGACTGAATGGCTCTGGAACTGGGCAGGTCAGAAATTTCTGTCTACACTTATCCTAGCTCCAGCTCTGTCTTGGCATGTATTTCTTTCCACTCTTTTCTGTTTACACACAGTTCTTTTCCTTTCCCTACTTTCTGATGAAATCTTATGGCCTTGTAAAACTTCAGTGCCTACCACTTCTACATAAGGCCTGACCCCACTTCTCCCATTTATCCCAAGAGAAAAAGGGGTCCTTCCACCACCAAATTCTCTGAGTCTTTTGTGGGAGAGTCTTTCAATATTTACCACACTACATGCATACATATATATATATATGTATATATGTATATATATGTATATATATATACATATATATTTCTCTTTGCCTAATCACATGCCAAAGTATTGAGGCTACAGAAGCCATACATTCTTGTAGTTTTTGGCATTGTGTTTATATATATATATATATATATATATATATATATTTGCATATTACAGATATAATATTACATAGTATAGATATAATGGTTCTTTTTTCTTTTGTCTTTTTAAAAAGTATTATTTGAGAATTTCATATATAGACACAATGCATTTGATCCAATCTACCCTCCACTCGCGATCCTCCATCTTCTCATTACCTCTTTCACCTCTACCACATTTCCTTCTTGACCTCTGATACCAGAGATTGGAGCTAGGACCTCATGTGTGCTCTGCCACCAACCTGCATGCCCTGGTGGCAAGTGGAGATTCTTGGCTGCTAACAGCAGAAATAGATTCTGAGTAACTTAATCAGAGAAGCACATCACTAGAGGGATATCATCTAGATGATAGAGCCGTTGGGAAGGCTGTGGAGATAACTCAGCAAAGGCCCAGGACACAGGGGCAGGCAGGCGGAACTGGCACAGGACACTGGACACCTCTGCTGACCCTGGACAGTGTTGGCCTTGCTTCTCTCAGTGTGTGGTCTGTCTGCAGTACAGGGGCACAGAGAAGTCTCAACAGAGTGATTGAACTGAGCATCCATACACCCCCAAGACCCCAAGGGACAGGAAGAGAAAACACGGGCCCCTTCACTTCCTGTTGAGGGAAGTGTTGGGATGGTGTAACGGTTCAAAAGCCCCTCCAGTCTCTGGAACAGTGCCCAGGTGAGGGTGCCAACGTGGCCTCAGCTCTAGTTTCCCATGATCCTCTTGAGTCTCATTTTCCTTGTGTCAACTTTATTCTTAGCACAGATAACCTTATGGTTGCAAGGCGGCTGGAAACTAGAAATAGAAGTCTCTCTTCATTCTGATTGTGCATCTTGGATTAC
This sequence comes from Arvicola amphibius, assembly GCF_903992535.2. Lineage (NCBI taxonomy): Eukaryota > Metazoa > Chordata > Mammalia > Rodentia > Cricetidae > Arvicola > Arvicola amphibius. The sequence goes on along the minus strand of NC_052049.1, from coordinate 37,000,938 downwards.
ATCGCCACTCACCAAGGTTCACCAGGAGAATGTCACTGACTTGATTGCCCTGAAAATGGTTCCTAAACCACTTCCTGCCAAGAAACAGAGGGCAAGGAGAGAAAGGAGCCAGCAGCAGACTCCCTTGGGGTACCAGTGGTTCCTGTTTCAAGTCCCTGGGTGGGCAGCATCTGGCATATCGGGCACTGACAGCGTGTGACAAGAAGAGAAGAAAGTTCCTCTCTGGCTCCTCTGGGGACCCTCCGCTATCTTTGTGCACAACTATCAATATCTACCAGATAGGTGATTATCCCAAGGGACAAGGTTGTTCCTGTGTGAGGACAGATGGTGAGCACACAGACAGAGTGGGGACCGCATTCATTCCCATCTTGCCATCAGCAGTTCTTGGGGTATTAAAATTCACACCTGCTTAAATTACCGATTCCACCTTATGGAGGTCCGCGTCCTCAGAAGACACACAAATATACGTACACATGTAAATACAAAATACTATAATCTAAAACAGTATATAATATTAATGGTGATACATTTGAGGAACTTTATTCTAAAAGATTGCTAGTAAATAAAAACATCACACAGCAAAATTAAACCAATTTTTTTTTTTAAAAAAAAAAAAAACAAGTTTAAATTTACTGAAAACTAGTGAGGAGAGGACAGTTTCTATGCATCGTCCCTGCTCACAAACACGCCCCTTAGAGTAGCATAGGCGTCAAAGTGGAGAAACTGTATGTCATGATCAGTTTTAATTAATGCATTTCATTTTCCTAAGTTTTGAGCTGATATCCTTTCCCTGTTTTGAGGTCCCATCCAGGAAATCAAGGTATCGGGCTCTCACTACAGGCTTGTCTCGCCTGGGGCCGTTTTTCAAACCTTAGCTTGACTTTGATGTTCCCGACCATTCTGAGGTGACCTGATCAGTTGTTTTGTAGACTGTTCCTCCGCTGGCCTTGGAGTGTTATTTTTCCTGTGGCTGGGGGCGGAGACCACAGAGGTGGCGTCCTGTTCTCATCACATCATATATGACCATGCTGCCGTGTGTCCCACGTATCAGGTGGCAGCGGTGAACTTTCTCTGTGACGGAGAGGTCGGGACAGTATCCTGAGCCCATGTGTAAAAGCTAGAGGCTCGTGCTCAGCTTCCGTGATGGCAACGTGGTTTTAAGTTCAAACTCACCTTCCCCAGAGTTGTGCCCCCAGCAAGCTCTCACGGAACTGGAACAGCCATGGAGATGTGCAGAACAGATGACTACGCTAGGCCAGGAACCGTGGACCTCCCAAAGGGATGCCTGCAAGGTGGGGCCGTGGCTGGCGTCCGGGAAGTTAGATGTCAGGAGAAAGTGCACTCTGAACAGAGGAGAGCTACGCTGAAGTTGTGAAAATGACGTGAGTGTCACAGAAACAGCCCAGCTTTGTAATGTCCGCCCAATGTACGCAAGGTGCTGGGCTTGATCTCCAGCAGTGCAAGCAAATAAGAAACACAAGGTGGTGGCGGCTGCGGCAGTGACGGTGGTGGTGGTGGTGGTTTGAAAGAAAATGGGCCCCATAGGCTCATAAGGAGTAGCGCTATCAGGAGGCATGTCCTTGTTGGAAGTAGTTTGTCACTGGGGGGCAGGCTTTGAGGTCTCAGATGCTCAGTGTCTCTCTCTCTTTGCTGGCTGTGGAGATGTAGAACTCTCCGCTACCTCTCTAGCACCATGTCTGTCTGTATGCTGCCATGCTTCCTACCATGATAAGAAGGGACTAAATCACTGAATTGTAATTTACCCATTTAAATATTTTCCTTTATAAGAGTTTCCATGGCATCTCATCAGAGCAATAGGAACCCTAACGGAGACGGCAACAATTATTAATGGAGAGTTCAGGAGATATACAAAAGTAGAACAGCCTCATAAGTCCCAGCACTCAAAATTATTAGAATTCAGCTAATCCTGCCTGGTAAACTCCCAACAAGTTTTTTCCTATGTTATTCCCCCACCCCCAAGTTTTACTTATTTCATGTGCACGTCTGTGTTTTCCTGCATGTACGTGTGTGTACCATGTGCATGCCTGGTACACATGGAGGTCGGAACAGGGGATCAGATCTTCTAGGACTGGGGTTCCAGATAGTTGTGAGCCTCCAGCTGAGTACTGGACATCAGAGCCAGGTCCTCTGGAAGAGCATCAAGTGCTCTAAGCCGCTGATCTAACTCTCCAGCCCTCTTTCTAGATTATTTTGAGGCAAATACTCTATAACACATTGGTGTGGGGGGGGGGGTTCTGTGATTTTTAATTGAGAAATAGCAATGGCATATACTTATAAAGTTGAGTGTTTCAAAGCCTGGCTCTGTTGTGTGATGGTCCAAAAAAAGGCTAAATAGCACCCCTGACACTTAACTGACTTACTCATTTGTGGTGAGAATGTTTAAAATTCCATCTCTCTGCAAGTCTGTGTTACACAGCAAGACACAGGCCACAGTTGTTACGCTCGAAAATAGATCCCCAGACTGCATTTCTTCTACCTACTTAAAACTGTACACTCTTTTAAAAATGTATTTATCTTACTTATTTTTGTTTTATGTGCATTGGTGTTTTGCCTGCGTGTCTGTGTGAAGGTGTCATATCTCTGAGAGCTGAAATTACAGACGGTGGTGAGCTGCCACATGGGTGCTGGGAATCGAACACAGGTCCTCTGGAACAGCAGCCAGTGTTCTTAGCCACTGAGCCATCTCACCTGCCCTGAAACTTTGCACTCTTGGCTCACATCTCCCAAACACTGCTCCAGCAACCTCCCTAACTCCTACTGACCGCCATTTTATTTAATACTCTGGCTGTTTGAAAGTCCACAGATAGGGCTTGCGTAGCGACTTTAAGAGGCGAGGCCCACCAGAGGAAAGTTAAGTCACTGTAAACGTGCCTTTAAAAGAATGTGGGGACGTCGAGGATTCTTCTCTCTTGTTTCCTGGCTCCTGTGAACAGCTTTATCCCATCACATGTTAAACTATACCGCAATATGCTTTCTTGTCTCAGCAAGTACTCCGAATTCCACAGGGTCAGCTAACTATAGGTGTAAAGCAGACCTGAGCCAAAACAAATCTCTTATTAAGTTAATTGTCGCACACATTTTGTCTGCGATGGAAAAATCTGACTGATGTGGTGGTTTGAGTGATAAGACCTCCTTTAGTGTCTGACATTTGAAGACTTGGTGTGAGCAGAGCCCAGTTTGTGGCACTACTTGAGAAGGATTAGGAGGTGTGGCCTCGCTGATGGAAATGTGTCACCAAGGGCAGACTCTGAAGATTTCAAGCCCCAGGCCATCCCCTAGTGTGTGCTCTCTCTGTTTTCTGCTGTTTCCCAACTCTGCCCCCTGGGAGAAAGCTCAGCTTTGGCCTGTTGGCCTCTCAGATGAGTGCAGCTCCCTTCCTTTCTACGTCTTGATTCCTTCTCCATCTCTCATTGAAAGTCCTTTGTCCCATCCAGATCTATCTGAGTGATCTTTCTTGTTCTGTGCCATCCCATCAGCGTTGTCGAGGAGCCCTTTCAGGTGGGGGCACTTTTCATCCTCATCCTCCCTTTCATCTAGTCTGGATTTCTTGTCCTTTATAGACGCACCCTGTAGACTCCTATCCCCACCATCTTGTCCTTTTTTCCTATTGCAGACGTGAATGGCCCTGGCCCTCTGCTTTCAGCATGGAGCCAGCCATCAGTCCCCTCAGAGCTTGTGTACGGTTTTGCCCAGCCTTTGTGGCCTCCCTCTGTCTCTCCTCCTGGAATGCGGTCCCCTGGTTATTGAGAGGCGCTGCCTTTCCTTGATAAAGGCTCCATTGATTTCTCTAGACTGTTGTTAATATTCTGACCATTGTCTTGGGCAGAAATGCCTCATTAGTGTTGGCTTTTTCAAGAAGCCCAGTGCCTCATCTCCCGTCCCCATGAGGAGACAAATGCCCCTAATACCTGAGTCCTTGAGCCCTGCACCTAGTCTGATTTATCAATATTCTTTTGAGAAGTTTGGCTTCAACTCCTATCTGGCATCCAGCACATGAGACTTTCCCTTATTTGACATCAGCTTACCATGTAGTAAATTTTTACTGGACTTTTCCCTCCCGGTTATATCACTATTTGATCTTTTTATATCAGCTCAATCCAGTGTATTGTTTAGAAATTGTTATTATATTTTTTTCATCTTGAGTCCTCTTGAGCATGGAACCCGGCCAATGTCTGTAGAGGTTCTGAACCAATGTTGAAAAGTCTGAAGAAATGAGTCCTATACATGTTTGTTGATCTGGCATTTTCAATTGTTTCTCCATAAATTGATGCCCACAGTCATAAATGCTAGTTTCTTAAATTAAGATGAAAGAAAAGGTGGAAATCAAGACCAGATTGTATCCGTTGTCTCAGCTAGTCAGGTCTGTAGTTACTGACTTCTCCACGGGTTTCTGAGAAGAGCTGATACATTCAACCGGAGAGACTGTATCAGACCCAAAGTCTGACAATTAGGGTTTCATTTGAAGTATGGCTACAGTGTGAATACAGTTGGAGAGTGCCTCCCAAGGGCCCATGTGTTGGACATGTGAGGATCCCACACCACCTCAGTGTGAGGGTGTAATGTGAAACCTCTAAGAGCTGGGATCTCTTGGGGGTCAAATGGAGACATTTCCCTCAGAAAGAGTTGATGTAGTTCTAAAGGGCCCTGGTTAATTCTTTTTTAAAATGTTTATCTATTTGTCTTTTCACGTGTGTCGATGTTTTGCCTGCAGCTATGTCTGTGTACCACATGTGTACCATGCCTCTAGAGGCCAGAAAAGGATGTCAGATCCCCCGGAACTGGAGTTACAGACAGTTATGAGCAGCTATGTGGGTGCTGGGAACTGAACCCGTGTCCTCCTCAGGAGCAGCCAATGTTCTGGAACTATGAGCCATCCTACTAGCCCTCCCTATTAATCCTTATGTGAGGCAAAAGAACATACCACGTGACCACGTTTTCTTGCCCACACGCCATGCATTCTGATGCCATCCACCACTGAGAACTCACTAGAGTTGATGCCAGCATTGTAGCCCTTGAACTTCCAGAACCTGGGAACAAGGAAACTGCTTTTGTAAGTGGCCAACTTCAAATATTTTGTTTATTGCCATTGACAAGAATAGAAAAGGTTCCAGAAGGGAGTTAACCATAGGTTACTGTCTTTTAGAAGAGTCGTCCCTTCCCCCCCTCTCCTCCCCCCGCAGACCCACTTCTGCAGTGAAGGGAATCAAGAGATTTTTCTCTGGATTGAGCTCTGCCCAGGACAAGATGCAATGTAGCAAGGTTGTGTTGTTGATTACAGACTCTGGATGCGTTGCGGCCACACAGGTGCGGTGATTCACCAGAACTCTAGAAAAGAGGGCAGACTGGCCAACACTGTAGGTAGGAGATGAGCTTAACAAGTTGCAAATTAATACTTTATGTAAATGCCAAAGGGTTGGAGACAAAGAAAATGAGTTGGCGGTAGGGGCCTCTTAGGCAATCTCAGACCGCACTGTGCACACTTCCTTTGTGGTAATTACTGTCACCATGGCCAAACAGCCATTTCTCCAATTGTTCGCTAATTATCTCCTTCATTTTACAATCAATTCCGTGAGGAGGTAGGCTGCGTCTGTCTTATCACCCCAAGTCATACAGTGACAGACACATGGGAAATATTTATTGAGTAGATGAAAGGTCATGAACCAATCCTGCGCTGGGCCGTTTCTGCATAATGTGTTCCTCGCTCTGGCTTACGCTCTATTCTGTGCCTTCAGATTCACCAGCTGCTCCGCATTTCCCCAAGTGAAGTCCCACCAACAATCCTTTCACCTGTGCCTCTGCTCAGAACGTCATGGGCAGAGCAGAAGAACTGAGTCTTTTTGGTTTTTCTAGTTTTCTGCTTTCATTTTGGTTTAGTTTGGTAACTTTCAAATAAAAAGTAGAGCGCAGCTACGGAGAAAGCTGGAAGCAAACAAAACTGAATTTTACATTTCTCTCTCTCTCTCTCTCTCTCTCTCTCTCTCTCTCTCTCTCTCTCTGGTTTTTTTCATGACAGGGTTTCTCTGTGTAGTCCTGGCTGTCCTGGAACTCGCTCTGAAGACCAGAGTGACTTCGAACTCAGAGATCTACCTGCCTCTGGGATTTCAGAGTGTGCCACCACTGCCGGTGACATTAACTAGAATGAAGCCCTTCCTGTTCCTCTCCTTCTCCTCCTCCCCTCTCCTCCTCTTCCTCCTCCTCCTCCTCCTCCCCCTCCTCTTCCTCCTCCTCCTCCTCCTCCCCCTCCTTCTTCTTCCTCTTTTTTTTCTTTTTTCTTTTTTTGGTTTTTCGAGACAGGGTTTCTCTGCAGCTTTTTTAGAGCCTGTCCTGGAACTAGCTCTTGTAGACCAGGCTGGCCTCGAACTCACAGAGATCCGCCTGCCTCTGCCTCCCGAGTGCTGGGATTAAAGGCATGCGCCACCACCGCCTGGCTTCCTCTTTTTTTTTTTTTTTTTTGAGACTAGGTCTTACTATGTAGCCCTGCCTAGTCTGGAACTCAATATGTAGAGTAAGCTGGCAGTAATCCGCCTGCTTCTGCCTCCCTCATGCTGGGATCATGAGTGTGGTGTGTGTGTGTGCACACGCATGTGTGTGTTTGCATGTGTGAGCGCATCCACATGCCACAGCACATGTATGGAGGTTTGAGGACAAGTTGTGGGAGTCTGTTCTGTTCATTCCATCCATATGGGGTCTGGTGAAAAAAGTGATTTTTTTAACCCCCAAATCATCTTGCCTGGTCCTTTTCTCCTTAACCACACGACATTGTGACAAGCCATTGTCCCAGGCCTTCAAGCTTTTTCTTTGAGAGTGCCAGATGGATGTCTTTTTCTTCATGGCTACTCTTATACAAATAAATATGGAGTCTAGTTTTTGGTATTTTCTATAGAAATATTACTGCTGGGTATTTATGAGGAAGTATTTATCTTCCATTCACACAAATAGTCTTATGTAAGTAGTATTTGCTCTAAGTTTGTAGGCATGCTTAATTAAATCTTTGAGAACAAGGATATACACTAATACCAAAAATATAGTGTTATTAATGAGCAATAGTGATAAGTAACATTTGTAACTGAGGGATATGTGTAGTTATTTTATATTATGATTATTACCATTGACATAGGTCTTGCTATTAGTCCTTGCTGGCTGGCTTCCAACTTGCAGCAAGCAGCAATCCTCCTGCCTCTGATTCTTAAATTCTGGGATTACAGGCATATGTCACAATGCCTGATTTATCCATTTCTTTTAAAGAATTATGATCTATAAGTCTAAAATCTAGGCTACTAAGAACACCAGAAATTGGGGCCAGCTCTACTCTTAATGGGGATATTCAGTAAGATTAGTAAATGTCACAATTTTCCATGGGAAATATCCAAAGTGGCATTTGATTTGCATTTGCTGACTGTGTCCTGTCCTTCATAGACTGCCCTACACACAATAGACTGCCTTACTTCACTACAATTAATACACACACACACACACACACCACACACACACACACACACACACACACACACACACACACACACACCTCTCAAAATTTGATGTATCAAAAGAGAGGCAACCTGCTAAAGAGTTTAGAGAAAGCTGAGAGGTAATTAAGGAAAATTTGTGGCAGAGGAACCTAAAAATAAACAGTAAGACAGAAGGTGGAGATGGGAGTTGAGATGGGAACAGTTCAGCCCCAGAAATCTCAAGGCAGTTCAATGGGATCCCGTCACTTGGTACACAGAGAAAGAGACATTTACGTGGGGAAATGCTGTATGGGGTAGTGGATACCAGTCTAAGAAGTCTGAACTTCACTTCCGTAGGTTGTTCATTATATATATTGAATAGGGGACACAAGAGGGTTTTTGCACAAGGCATTAATAAGATTAAATAGCTTACATTTAAGGCATTGTTTCTCAACACAGGCAAGTCTTCAAAATCTTTGTAAGAAATTTATTTTAAAATATAAATTTATAGCTACACTTATAGAGGTCCTGATTCATTCAGTATTTCTTGGGTCCACATCTCCTGTCCCTGCTCATGCTGTTCTGCTGGAAGGCAGCTCCCTCACCCATGATGAGAGCAGGGGGAATGACCAAGACCGGGTGGCAGACCTGGCAAGGTTCAGTTCTGAGCAGAGAAGGTAATTGTGAACAGTAGTGACAGTTCCAAGTCAGGGTGGCATGACCTTGGCAGGGGGCCCTGGGACTTTGCCTCTTTTTTTGAGCTGAATTTTTCAGATATTGTGATAATAAATGCCAGTTTTGTTTAATGATTCCAATCTTTTCCTTGTTTGCAATCAAGTCCTGTGACTAATACAAAATCCAAGTGGGTCTTTCAGAAATAGTCAGTCCCTGCTCCAGAGAGAACGTACACAGAGCATCCCTCTGCTCTCTGAGAAAAAGCCTAATTGAAAGTAGCACTAGCTATTGCTCTTCTTCTTGACTAAAGGCCTAAGAGAAGGGTATAGGGGCTAGAGGCTCAGTGTTTAAGAGTACTGGCTGCTCTTCCAGAGGACCCAGGTTCATTTCCTAGGAAACATGATGGCTTATAACTATCTGTAACTCCAGTTCCAGGGCATCTGACACCCTCTTCTGGACTCGGTGGGCACCGAGCATGCACATCGTACACATACATTCATGCAGCCAAAACACTCATATGCATAAAATAAAACTCCTTTTTTAAGAGAAGAGTTTATTCTGGCTTATGGTTTGAGTGGATATAGTCTACTCAATGGGGAAGGCATGACAGTGGGAACATGGGGCAATTGGTCACATGGCATCGGCAGTTAGCATTTGCTTTCTCTTTGTTGGTCAGTCCAAGACTGCAGTCTGTGAGATGAGATGCTCCCCAGGTCCAGGGTGTGCCTTCAATCCTCAGACCTCTACTGAATTCCTTCACATGTCCAAAGGTGACTGGAAAGTCTGTCAAGTTGGTCTTGAATTTTAATTATCACATTAGCAGTCAATCCATGGCCCTGAGATGGTCATAAACTACAGCCATGTAGTGATGCACAGATTAATAGAAATGGGTTAAATTTATATGTAAGAGTTAGTCAATAAGAAGCTAGAGTTCACGGGCCAAGCAGTAATTTAATTAATACAGTTTCTGTGTGGTTATTTCAGGGCTGAGCAGCCGGGAACAAACAAGCGACCTTCCTACTACAAATTGGCATACCAACGTGGGAATGAATAAATCCACGTAGACCTGAGAAAGCTTAAAAAGGAATTCTAGACACTAAAAAACAAAGGTTAGCCACATTTTTGGGGGGGTGGGGGCTTGCCACAGTGGCCTTAAGAGAGGTCTTTGTGATTCAGTGGTAGCAGAAAAAAAGCCATGTGGTTTCTTAAAACGGTGGCTTTCTGGGCTGTGCTACCAGCATGAACTCTGGGTCTTTCAGGAGGCTGAGTACTTAAATGAGGTTTGTGGGCATTGTGCTGCAAGTATCTTGGTGGCATCATGGGTCAACTGGTTACCAGGGTTGAGGTGATGGCCCACCCAGCAATCTCAGGCAGTGAACAGAATTCTGCCATGCTGGACTGGGTGGAACAAGCAGGCAGGGCCTTGTTTGTCCTAGCAATGACACCGCTTAGGTTTTTAAGAAGCAGTCCTGGTCAGAAAAGGATTACAGATAAACAATCAAGACAAATTCATATGGAAAAGACCTCTAAATGAGTCACAGTGTTGGATAAATGTACATAGGCTTGGGAGAGAGAAGAAAAAGACTATAGACAGTTATAAAAAGCAGTAAATTGTTTTTTAAAAAATAAAAGAAAGTCTTTAAAGGGAGAGAATAAACTTGTAGAAAAAGTAATAAAAATAAAGGAAATTAAGCCTTGTAAAGATGGAATATGCACAGAGAGTCAGGATTATGTACATTATTGTGTTTTCTCTGAATATTTTGACTGCAGAGAGACATTTGATTCTGGGGACTGCTAAGCTAAACCAACATATATGTTCTAAAGGTATCTTGACCTCCAAATTTGGGTCTAAGGATTTTTTTATGCTTTGGAAAAGAAGTTGTTTTTTTGTTCCCACAGAAGATGAGAACCTATGGAATACTTCCAGACTAATGTGGTTTGATAAACCAAGACTCCCTGTAAGGTAGCCATGAACACCCCCAAAAATTACTTCACCCAACAAAAAACAGGAAGCAGTTTGGAGAGAACATACCCAAATTCCCAAATATTGTTTATAAATGTTTGTTTACATTTAAAGGGGGATATGCTATAGAGATTTATATTGATAGGATTCTTGGCTTATTGATACAAACTTAAGGTCAATTTTGTTATATGTATATTTCTGCTCTTGATTAAGGTATTGTGTGCGTGCAGCTCATTTAAAAATGTATTGAATAATTAAGAAAGAGGTTAGTAGATAATCATCTATAATAGTCAAGTTTGTAGTCATGTTAGTTACACTTTCTAGATGTATAGAGATATATTTCAGTTAGATAAGTATTCTTCAAATCTTTCAGAGACCTTCAGAATATGGTATTTAAAGTGTTTTAAGAAGTTAGGACTTTTCATGACAATGAGACACATCTGCTCCTGGCAGCACCAATCTACTTCAAGAGAAATATGGGCATCAAATAGGCTTCTTATGGCATTGTTTATCCATTTGGGCAGGAAACTGCTCTTGCCTGGACTGCTTGATGCTATGCTGTATGAGCTGGACATGCAGGACCCACAGAGAAATGACTATTGAACTTGCCTAAAGGTGAGATGATCCTTTGGAGTTCCTGCTTCATGAAAGAGTCCGCTAGACATTCAGCAGGACACAGAAAAATGTGATGGACAAACCGCCAATATAGGCAGAACTGTCTTCAAAATTTCTTGTTTCATAGAAAAGTCTGCTGAATACTATAGGCCTATAGGCTAAAGATGGATGCCCCAACGGTATAGAAGAACTTTGGGCGACTGTCCAGGCAGCAAGATGTCTGTCAATTCTAGAGTTTTGGAAGTTGTTTACAATGCACTTCCTATTTACTTATGTAATATATCCTTCTGGAGTCTTTGATAGAGTTGAAGAATAGATAGTTATAATTACAATTTTCCTTAGTTATGATAAAGGATAAGTAGATATAAATATTGTAACTGTAATTCTTGCTTGATACCTGTTTTGTTATATGTAATTTTACTATGTTAAAGTTAAAACCTTCCTTTTTATTTAGACAGAAAAGGGCAAGTGATGTGGGGTTCCCCTCTGTATGCTGTGAATACCATTGGTTAATAAAGAAGCTGTTTTGGGCCTGTGAAAGGTTAGAACAGAGCTGGCAGGGAAAATTCAAGTGAATGCTGGGAGAAAGAAGGTGGATTCCGAGAGAAGCCACATAGCTCTGCCAGAGACAGATGCCGGAACTCTACCTGGTAAGCCACAGTCTCGTGGAAATATACAGATTACTAGAAATGGGTTAAATTAAGATGTAAGAGCTGCCGGGTGGTGGTGGTGCCCACCTTTAATCCCAGCACTTGGGAGGCAGAGACAGGTGAATCTCTGTGTAGTTCTGATCTACAAGAGCTAGTTCCAGGACAGGCACCAAAGCTACAGAGAATCCTTGTCTTGAAAACAAAACAAAACAAAACAAAATGATGTAAGAGCTAGCCAAAAAAGAAGCTAGAGCTAATAGGCCAAGCAGTGATTTAATTAATACAGTTTCTATGTGATTATTTTGGGTCTGAGCTGCCAGGTGGTTGGGAAGTGAACCAGTAGCTTCCTACTACAGGAAAGGATCTACCATGTCCTCAGATGCCAACCTGAAGTTTATACCAAACATCCACACCTCCTTCCCTCACTACCTTGCTCTATCTTTGGCATAGATTTCTTTGATGTTGATTATTGTCTAGTCAACTAAAACTCTTCTAAATACTTTCGTTCCTATATATATAAAATGCTGGAATCCCCGGCATGCTTTCTTAAAATTAATTGTTCAGCTTCAAAGTAGGCTGCAGCTGTGGGGCTACTGAGACATTTTAGGAATTACAGTTATAATATTTATATCTACTTGTTCAGGTTTTTAACTTTTTCCACTTAGTGTCGGAAGTAACTCCTGTGTCCTTTGAAATTTTTTTTTTGGACTGGAGAGATGGCTCAGTGGTTAAGAGCACTGGCTGATCTTTCAGATGGACCTAGGTTCAATCCCCAGCACCCACACAGCAGCTCATAACTGTAACTCCAGTTCCAGGAAATCCGACACCCTCACACAGACATATATGCAAGCAATATACCAACATACACGTGTAGCTCAGGTGGCCTCAAACAATCTCTACAGCCGAGGATAACCTTGAACTCCCAACCTGCCTACATCCACCTTTCAGGTACCAGCATTGCAGGCACATACCTTTTCATTTATTTAACTAATTTATGCAATTCTTGGATTGTTTTATACATGGATATAGTGTATTTTGATCCGTTTCACCCCAGTTTTCTTTCTTCTCTCTCCCGCTCCTTCAGTCCTCTTCTTTTCCTAACCATTTTCATGTTTTGTCTTTGCTTTGTGACCCACAACTTACTGGTGGCTACCCCATTGTAGAAAATGACTCCCTTCATCCCAGCAGCACTTAACTGTCAGTATCTCCTTGAGAAGGGGTGGAGCCTTGTAAGATCCTTCCCAGCCATGACGAACTGTTGACAGTCTCCATCCTTCCTAGTCTTGTGCAGGTGGCCATAGCTGCTCTGAGTTCAATGGCCAAGTCATGTCCAGAAGACAGAATTTTGCAGCACTTTTCCCCGCTGGACAGCTCTCTAGATTACCAAATGAGTTTATTACAGGTGAGATGGGTAAATTAAAACTAACTCATGGGCCATGTTGATAAAAATAATACCAATACTGAATAATTGTTTTACAGTGATGTATACATTTCCTTAATCAAACTTTCTGACTTCAAAATAATTATAGTTGTAATAAATAATGGAGAGGAAAAGTTCATACTCCCTTTACCCAATTCTTCCTAATAGTAACATCCTGGAAGACAGCAACATCCTATCAAAACCAGGACCTTGACTTCAGCCACAGAAGGAAGCATTCCCATCACGTGATAATTTCTCATATGACTCTGTGTGACTGTGCTTATCTTCCTTTGCCCCATTCCAGACCTCAAGGCCTACCCACACAGTTGTATGTTCTTCTAGATGTCATTTCAAGAATGTTCTATAGGACAGGTGTGGTGGTACACACCTTCAATCCCAGCAGTCACAGGCAAATTTTTGAGCTCAAGTCCAGCCTTGTCTACTAGTGAGTTCCAGGCCACACAGAGCTACATAGTTGAGAACCTTGTCTAAAGTAAATTTTAAAAGTCATATAAATGAAGTAATATATTTTATAACCTTTTGGGTTGCCTTTTTCCATTCAGCACAATTATTTGAAGCTTCAGTCAAGTTATGTAAACCAATAGTTTGTTCCATTTTTGTTATGGAGCGATGTCATATGCTATGGATATACTACGATCGGTTTAACTAGTCATCTTATAGAGTCCCACCGCTTTGTTTTCAGGTCGGGATTGTTATGAATAAAGCTACTGACGACACTTGTGTACAGATTTGGGATGAATGTGATTTTTCCTCCCTCTGGAGTATGAGACGTCTCTGAGCACAGCTGCTGGGTTGTGTCGTACCAACACACTCATCTCCAGAGCGGTTGCAGCAGTTCCATTTCCACACACAGTGTGTGCAGCCATGGGCTTAGCCACAGTCCTGCCAGCATTTGGTGTTCTCTGTATCTGTATCTTAGCCATACCATATTGCATATTGGTACCTCATCATGGATTTACCTGTCATTTCCCAGTGGCTAACAGTGATGAATGCCATTGAGCATGTGAGTTTGTCGTTTGTGTATTTTCCCCAGTCAAGTGCCTCTTTAAGGTTCTTGCCAATTTTCTAATTGGATAATTTAATCACTGTAAGTTTGTAGAGCCCTCCCCACGTCCTGTGCTGGGATTAAGTGACGGGCCTCAGACTTGCTAGGCAAACACTCGATCACTGAGTTACATCCTCGGCACCCCGTTTTCAGAGGTCCTTCTATGTTTCAGTTATTGATCATGTGTCTGCATTACAAATACTTTCTCCTTGTTTGTAGCTTATCTCTTCATCCTTGTAATAAGATGTTCTGTGGTGTAATTTTTCTTATTTTGACAAAGTTTCATTTATCAATTTCTCCTCGGATGGATCATGCTTTCACTATCTAATCTAAGAATTCATTGTCTCATCCTAGATCCTGAAGATTTTCTCCTTTGTTTGCTTCTTAAAGTTTTCAAAATAGAAACCTCTATCTTAGAACAGTGAGAAGTTTAGTATCAAGAACGGTAAACTTTATCGAGGTATTTTCTGTATCAACTAATAGGATTATATATGTTTTCTTTAATTATGTTGATGGGATGGGTTATAGTGATTGATTTTCAGATATTAAATCTATCTCACATATTTGCAATAAGCCCTGCTTGATCTTTTAATACACAGCTGGATTTTGTTGGCTAAAATTTCACTTTCAGTATCTAGGTGGGTGAGGGTTTGTACACATTTGTGTGTAGCACAAATTCTAATTGGTCTTAATAATAAAAATTCAGAGTCAGCTATCAGGGGGTAAAAGCTGAAGTATCAGAGAAGCGGGGTGGCCAGCCACTAAAGTTCTTACCTCTACAAGTGTTCAGACTAAAGGGGCAATCCTGTCCTCAGACTGCATCCTCAGACTGCTCTGAGCTCCTGTCTCCTCTCGCCTTATATTCTTCTCTCCGTCCAGCCATATCACTCCTAGTACTGGGATTAAAGGCGTGGGATCCCAAGTGCAGGGATCACCTTTATGTGAGCTCTCTTTCTCTTTTAGACTGGATCAGTTTTGTGTAGCCCAAAGTGGCCTTGACCTAACAGAGATCTATCTGCCTCTGTCTCCCCAGTGATGGGATTAAAGGTGTGTGCCATCACTGCCTAGGACTAAGTACTGGCTTACTTAGCTCTGCACTCTGATCTCCAGGCAAGCTTTATTTGTTATGCATAAACAATATATCACCACATATGTGTGTGCTGGGATGGGGTACATTCTAGTTGGAATTTTCTTTAGGCCACCAACCAGCTCCCAAATAAAGATACATAGACTTATTATTAATTATGAATGCTCAGCCTTAGCTTAGGCTTGTCCCACTAGCTCTTAACTTAGTTTAACCTGTTTCTATTCACCTATGAAAGTTTTTGCCTTGGGACATTTTACCTTTGTCTCATTCTGTATGTCCTACTTTCCTGCTTCCTCTGACTAGCTGGCCCCTGGCGTCTCCCTGCTATCTTTTTTTCTTTCGTCCTTTTTCTCCCCAGAGCCTAAAGTCCACCTCCTACTTACTCTTCCTGCCTGGATGTCCCACCTATATGTCCTCCCCTGCTCTTGACTGTTCAGCTTCTTTATTAGACCAATCTAATAAAAAGGTAAGCAGGCAAGGTAAAACAGCAACACATAGTTAAACACATACAACACATATTTACACCGTCTAACAAATATTCTACAGCATAAACAAATGAAAGACCATCCTTACATAGTTAAACAAATGCAACTCAAATTTAATATATTTAATAATAAAATTAAGCACATATTCTGAAACAGTCCATGGAAGTGATTCTGATGGTGCTGATCCACATGTCATATATTGGAAGAACCAATGCTTTCAGTCAAGTAACACTGACAGAAGGAGGATAAATGGGTCATGGGGAAAAAACAAGATTTCCAGTGTCTGGAAGGTTCCAGGGTGTCTAGATGTAGTGATAAGGAACAAGGTAGAATACCTGGAGTCTGGGGCTGCCTTATAGCAGGCAGATAGTTCTTCTGAAGGCCAGACAGGATAAAGAGGCTCCTGCAGGCAGAATTAGAGGGTTCAAAAGGATCTGTGGAAACCACCCTATCTTGCTATACTGCTGGCCCCAAACTGTCTTCAGCTCAGACTTCATCATTGCACCTTGGTGTACAACCATGAGAGTTCTATGTCATGGGGTGTGCAAACAAAAGCCAGTCTACGCCTTTTTAGGATCAAGAACTTTGGTGTTTCTGTGATCTCTGCCTGAGCACTTCCTACTGAGTGAGTAGGGTGAACATAGGACCTCTGGGGACAAAGCCTAGGACTGTCTGCAGCACTTAGACCTACAGAAAGTGTCGCTAGCCATCCTGAGTGACTTACATAGGTGAGAACCTTTTAGGGCTGGTCTCATGAATAGCCGTAGTAGATATCTGTTTGTTCTCTTTGCAGGGCTGAGTGAAGAGATGCTGGGAACCACAATAGGTGATATACACCTGAAAGATGATATCAGGATTGAGACAGCTCTTTCTACCCCAGCTGCACAAGGAGGAATCCCAGATGCAGCGTTTGAGTCCATAAAACACCAAAAGAACAAAAGACTTAGTAAATAGTTCCATAAGTTCTATGGGTTCAATAGAGAGGGCCCTTCAGAATCATTGCTAACCAAGCCCCAAGTGATGATTTATGCCTGTAACCCTAGTATCTAGGAGGCTAAGACAGGTGGATCTATGCAAAGTTGAGGTCAGCCTGATCCCTCTAGTAAGTTCCTAGTCAGCCTTGGCTACATAGAGAGAATGTCTCAAAGAAAGGAAGAAAGAAAAGAAAAGAAAGGAAGGAAGGAAAAATGGAAGAAAAAGGAAGGAAAGAAGGAAGAGAGAAAAAGAAAGTTAATGGTCATATTATGGCATCATCTACTATTACTTAAGAGATAGTAACTGGCACTTATGCCAAGGTTGGCTGTATGTGAGGGATTGCATAGCATGTAGCACATTCATTAAGGCAAAGCTTCAGGGCATAAAGTGAAAGGCTGTAAGCAGAGTAAGAGAGTATTTAGCCTAAGGAGTATCTGAAGCCGAGTTGTCCTGTGAATATGGTCTACTCCAGAGCCACTCAGGAGATTGACATCATGGCATGAAGTAGACCCATGTCCATTAAAAAGCTAGGCCATGAAGGTGGATGACCCCAACAAAAAACAAACAAGGAAAACAGCAAAGAAGTGAACATTTGAGTTCTAAGCCTTTTGATGCTAGGTGAGTTTTAAGGCAACGAAAGGGTATACAGAGAGAAGGAGAGTAACCTTGCTGCTCTTTGCTCCCCAAGTCTGACCACGGAGGTGGAGAAAAACATCAGATAGGTCTTAGAGATATGTGGGGGTCAGAAGAAGATCGATGGGGTTGGGCTGTTTCCTGGCCTAGGGTTCTTTTCTTGCTGTGCTGGGAAGCCTGTGGGGTAAGAAGCTGACTGAAAGGAGCTGGGCTCAGTGAGACTCACTGGAGGATGAGTTCTCCTCCTCGTCATTGTCACCATTCTCGTTCCTCTCCTGTTCTTCCAGGAATCCCCAGGGGCCGCATACAACTGGCAGTCATAAAGCAAGGGAGACACCAAGTTATACACAACAGTCAACCATGGGACAAAGAAGAGAACCAGAGGAGCCAAAGGAAGACATATACACATGCCAACCTCTCTCAACTCCTATGTTTCTTCTACTACTAACACACACACACACACACACACACACACACACACACACACGTGTGTGTGTACACACACGAGCACACGGATGTACATGCAACTCAGCAACTCTGCAGTCTTCCACCTTGAGTCACTGCCCTTGCACTGTGGGCATGTCCATGCTGCTCTTGTTCTTTAAAGGGTTCTTTCCTCCATTTCTTCTAGGCTCACTCACCCAGCCTCTGATTAGAAATTGTTTCCTCTGTGGAACCATTCCTGGTCCCCAAGCCTGATCTGAGTCCCCTTTCATTCTCTGCGGTCTCACACTAATATTGACTAGCATATTAAAGTGTAGTCTGTGGCAAGCGCAGGTCTAAGTAGCCTTACTGAGGGCTAATTCATTTGTCTCTTACAACCCGGTTCAGAAAAATACTGTTGCTACTTTCTACTGAAAGAGAACAAAATCAGGAGTCTCATGTGGGGATTCCCCTCTGCATGCTGTGAATATCATTGGTTAATAAAGAAACTGGCTTGGCCTGATAGGGTAGAACAGAGCTAGGCAGGGAAAACTAAACTGAATGCTGGGAGAAGGAAGGCAGAGTCAGGAGAGAAGCCATGAAGCCTCTGTAAGAGACAGACACACTGAAACCTTGCTGGTAGACCACGAGCCTTGTGGTAAAATATAAAATAATGGGCATGGGTTAATTCTAGTTGTAAGAGCTAGCTAGCAATACACTTAAGTAATTGGCTAAAGAGTGATTTAATTAATACAGTTTCTGTGTGGTTATTTTGGGAGTCTGGGCAGCCGGGAAACTAACAAGTGGCCTCCATACTACAAATTGGCCCTCCAACATGGTTGACTAAATCCATATAAAACCTGAGAGGGCTTAGAAAGGAATTCTAGACACTAAAAAATAAAGTTTAGCCACGTTTTTTCCCAAATGGGCTTTGCTTGCTGGCAGCATGCTGTGGCTTCTTTAAGAGACGCCTTTCTGAATCAGCGGTAATAGAAAAAGAGCCGTGCAGTTTTGAAACAGTAGCTTCCAGGCCATGGGCCATGCTGCTAGCACAAACTCTGACTGTTTCAGGAGTACAAGCATTTAAGTGGGGTTTGTGAAAAGAGTGCCACAACTTGCTTAATGGCAACGCAGACCCACTGTGTGCCTGAAAATGGGGATGTGAGCATGGCTCACGCTAAACAGACCTCCACCCCACCATGTCAGACTGGGCGGAGCAAGAGGCAGGGCCTTGTTTGTCCTAGCAATGATGCCGCTTAGGTTTTTAAGAAGTGCTTAATGTTTTAAGAAGCAGCCCTGATCAGAAAAGGATTACAGATACACAATAAAGACAAATTCAAATGGAAAAAACCTCTAAATGGGTCACAGTGTTGAATAAATGTACATAGGCTTGGGAGAGAGAAGAAAAAGAATATAGACAGTTATAAAAAGGAGTCAACCAACTGAGGTCACACAAGTGGCTAATCATGTGGTCTAGACCTTCATTCTAGATAGACATGATCTAGAATCCATGGTGTCAAGCCCTGTGCTAAATATTACTCACTCCAAACTCCACTTTTCCCTAGCCCATTCACAGTGCCCAGGACATAGAAGACACTTAGTAAATATTTCCAGATTTAATTAGTTAATCCATATTTGTTGATCTAGTAAATATTTCCAGATTTAATTAGTTAATCCATATTTGTTGATCGATAGACCCATATCAACTTCTCCTTCTCTTCCTCCTCCTCCTCCTTTTTCTAGCTAGAGAAGAATTTCTTGTCTCACTTTTCTCTTTGTCCCCATCCAGTGCTCACACAAGACTGGGTCTGAATAAGGAAGATCTGTCTGAGAACTTTGTCACACCAGAATTTATCACCCCGGCTGCTGTTGGGAGTTCAGGTATTCATGTGATGAAGGATCCAATGACACAACTTCTGCAGAAACCATTAATGGCATCCACTTCAACAATTATATTTATCATTTCCCACCTGGGAATTGAAGCCTATGCTTGTCTCACAAGGATGTGCAGTCACTTATGGATCTGATGCAGCCTCTGACGCCACAGCTTCTGTAAAAGCCATTAGTGGTGTCTGCTTCAGCAGCGGGACACAGGAATCAGCTCTTGGAAGAAATCAAAGAAAAGCAGAAGGTGGCTGTGTAGATGGGCTGTGGGAAAATGGTCTCGTGCTCAGGAAGGAAACAGCTCCATGGGGGGAATAACGAAGAAGGAGGATTGAATTCCAGAACAGGAAGAGTTAAACCGAGATGTTCTGAAAGTGGAGCAAGCCAAGAAACTAAATTAGAGCACACCGTCTGTATGCCAGACACTTTACTACAAATACTGCCTTAATCTTTGTAAACCCAGATCCGGTGTTTCCCAGCGAATAGAGGAGAAAACTGAAGGTCAAAGATGCCACGCACATATGCAGAGTTAATCCAGAGAATGGCCTGCATCCTGTCCGTTACTCATAGTTTTCATTGTGCATCTCTTAGACGCCATGTCTAGTGTAGAGGACAGAACAGTGCTCATCTGTCCATTCAATTCTACACGAGTGTTTACTGAGTACATACATTGTACCAAGCACAGTACTTTATGCAGGAATGACACAATGAAGTGTTTCGCCCACAATTTCAAGGTTCACATTAGTCACTGTGGGTCATGTAATAGGATGCTATAGAAGTAGACGGGTACCTAACCCAGTCTCGGTAGAGTTGAGAAGAGACATTGGCCTCCAGGAGGACTTCCATTGGTCTCCAGGAACTAGAGATCTGTAGGAAAGTATGCTGGGCAAGAGGGTACAACTGGTGTGAAGGCCCCAAAGTGCTCTCAGAACTACAAGTGGCTCAGGCGGAGGAAGTAGATGATGAGAGACAAACATAGAATAGTTAAAAAGAGGTCCAGATGTGTAGAACCTTGGGTAATATAACAAGGGTTTTAGATGATAATAAAGAGGAACCAAAGGGACGATGTTATCAGACCTGCATTATGGAGACATCATGAGGCTGTGATGTAAAGAATGGGCTCAAGGAAGCAAGAAGAATAGTTCGAAATAGAACATGACTGGGAAAGGGGGTGCTATACAGAAAACATCAAGTAGGCAGAGTCAACAGAATGTGATGGGCAGCTGGCCCCAAGAAACAGCAGTCAGCTGGTACCGTGGTTTCTGATTTCTACCACAAAAAGTAGAAAGTATTGACTATTTGCTGAAATATAAAGTGCACACAGAAGATTATGCTTGGGAAAGGTTGTGGTGGTTTTAATTGTATCAAATATCCAGACAGAAAGAACCAGCAGGTAGTTTCACATTGGTCTGGACCTCAAGGCAGAGATCGAAACTGAAAGAAAATGAACGATTGCTGTAAAGATAAGTGGTCCCACCTCTTTCTTGGAATCAGAATTGTTGGTGTCTTAGTAAATGAAATTGACTTTCTCCTTAAGCAAGGGACTAAAAAATGTCAGGGGACAGAATCTAAATATTAATTTTTAAAAATAATTTATTTTTTATTTTAGGTGCTTTGGTGTTTTGCCTGCATGTATGTCTGTGTGAGGGTGTTGGATCCCCAAGAACTGGAGTACAGACGGTTGTGCGCTCCCATGTGGGTGCTGGGAATTGAACCTGGGCAGAGCAATCAGTTCTTGTAATGTCTAAGCTGTCTCTCCAGCCCCTAAATATTATGGATATTTTGTTATTGTTGTTGTTTGTTTCTGTTTTTCAAGACAGGGTTTCTCTGTGTAGCTTTGGAATTTGTCCTGGAACTTGCTCTGTAGATAAGGCTGGCCTCAAACTCAGAGATTCGCTTGCCTCTGCTTCCCAAGTGCTGGGATTAAAGGTGTGCGCCACCACAACCCAGCCTAAATATTAGATTTTTAAAGGGCTCCAGTGAGATCCTTTGGCCTTGCCAAGACTGAAACGTATGGGCATGTGTGGGCAACATAAAGATGCATTGCTGAGACCTCCCTCAGAAGAACCTTATACTAGGAACAGTTGACTGATGACGACATAGGTCCCACTTGGGATCTAGCACCATGTTCAGGCCAAGACCCCATTTCCTGGGCAATAGAGAACTTCTCTTTTTTTCTCATTTTATTTTATTTTTTTTAAAAAAACCAAACTATCTTTTTTCATTTCACATACTAATCCCAGTTCCCACTCCCTCCCCTGCTCCCATTCCCTCCCATCCCCATCCACTCTCAGAGAGGGCAAGGCACATTGCTTTGGGGAAGGACCAAGGCCCTCCCTACCATATCTAGGCTGAGCAAGGTATCCATCCAAAGAGGATAGGTTCCAAAAAGCCAGTACAAGCAGTAGGAATAAATCCTGGTGCCACTGCCAGGGGCCCCGCATTCTGCCCCAGTCATACAACTGTTGCCCACATTCAGAAGGCCTAGTTTGATCTATGCTGGGTCCTTCCCTGTCCAGCCAGAGTTGGTGAGTTCCCATTAGCTCAGGTAAGCTGTTTCAGTGGTCTTTGTCTTGACCACTTTGCTTATATTCTCCCTCTTCCTACTCTTCAACTGGACTTCGGGAGCTCAGTCTAGTGCTCCGATGCAGGTCTCTGCCTCTGTTTCCATCAGTTGCTGGATGAAGGTTCTATGGTGACATTTAAGATAGTCCTGACTACAGGGGAAGACCAGTTCAGGAACCCTCTCCTCTATTGCTTAGGGTCTTAACTGGGGTCATCCTTGTGGATTCCTGGAAATTTCTCTAGCACCAGGTTTTTTGCTATCCCCATAATGGCCCCCTTAATCAAGATATCTCTTTCCTTACTGTCTGTCAACAATAGAGAACTTCTTATAAGCAACTTTGGATCCACAATCCCCCATGGGCCTGGCTGAGGCTGTCTTAGGACCACCTGGCAGTCTGAGACTCTTCGTACCCCATTGTCCTTCCTTTTCCCTTTCAGAATAACATCATGATCTGAATAGTTAACAGCCGAGATTCATTCTCTCCCCCTTATTGCTCACACACACAGTAAACCTCCTGGTCGCCTGCTATACTTCAGATCTTGACTGATATAGGAAGCAGATGGTCAGGTTAGCCAGGTTGGCTTTTTTTTTTCCTGGTAGATATCTGGGAAGGATTACGGAAGGAGGATTAAAGAAAAGTGACCAATAGTGCTGGAGTCGTGCCCTGTACCATCTACGTCAGGTTATAAAGGAAATGTAGAGTGGAGCTATAGGAAAATGAGGACCAAAGGGCCTTGAAGGTAATAGAGATGTGAGGATGGAAGAGCGGGGCGAAGTTAACGGATGTCGGAAGAGTGGGAGTGGGATCAGGCTGGGTGATGGTGGGAAGCTCACATATAGCACCTAGACTAGGCAGATGGGCTAGTGTATGGGGCTGAATAGTAACTAAACAAGACATGGGAAGACTGGATTCATTTTTGAATATGAACAGTGAAACAACTATCCGTGATGGCAGACTCGGGGGGAAGAGGGAGACTGTGCGTGAGGAACCAGGGTCTACAGGAAGTGATGAGACAGAATGAGGAAGTAAAGAAGACAGAGAGATGAAGAAGGAAAGTGAAGCCAAATCGTGGGGCCCTCAAGGAAAGGAAGATGTATTTGGGGTGGAAGCATGGTGGTTGAATTCAGTGTCACCGAAGGAAGATGCTGTGAAGCTAAACCTCTGGTCCTGAGGATACATAAATAGGAGAAGAATGAGAACTGAGAGTATTCAGAGGGAGGCAGAAGGCAAGTAGTTTCTTTCCAGCCTGGGTTTTTGATCAGGCAATAAGACCTACTGACGTTTTGTGATATTAAAACTTCAGAGGAATTTATGTACAGAAAATGGGATTTCTCAGAGCATGATGGGCAGGATTTGAAAGAAGAAAAGACGTGCTGGGTGGTGGTGGCACACATCTTTAATTTCAGCACTTGGAAGGCAGAGGCAGGCAGATCTCTGTGAGTTTGAGGCCATCTTAATCTACAGAGTGAGTTCCAGGACAGCCAGGGATACACAGAGAAACCCTGTCTCAAAAAAAGAAGAGCAGCAGTGGTTGGAGCAAGGGAAAGGAAGGACAAAGTAGTGGGAACAGAGTCTGAGAGAGAAGGGTTGAAGATTCACCGTGAATGTGGTTAAATGCTGCCATGGGATAAGCCATGATGAGTAACAGCAGGGGTTTTGGAAGACTTGGTCTCTACCATAGCTGTGGTGGTTTGAGAATGGCCCCAGAGGGTTATATGTTTGGTAGACTTGTTTGGGAAGAATTAGGCCTTACTGGAGGAGGTGTGCCACTGTGGGTGAGCTTTGGGGTTTCCATTATTCTCACCATTCCCAGTTCTCTCTCTCTCTCTCTCTCTCTCTCTCTCTCTCTCTCTCTCTCTCTCTCTCTCTCTCTCTCTCTCTCAACAAGTAAGCTCTCAGTTCCTGCTCCAGCACAATGCCCACCTGCTGCCTTGTCTTCTGCCTTGACAGTCACAGACTAACCCTCTGAAACTGTCAGCAAGTAGTGAATAAACTTTTCCTTTTATACGTTGCCTTGGTCATGGTGTCTTGCCATGGCAATAGTAACTAAGAGAGTAGCTTTACACATAGGAGTGACTTGGGTTTCAGTAAGAAGCCAGGCACCCCTCCAAGGGAACTCCAAGCTGAATGAGCACATGAGCAATGAGTGTATCACAATTTCTCTATTTTAAGACAGCATGAATCATGAGGACATTCATTTTAATAGTTGCTTGGAAGGGGAAACAAATGATATGGACGTGCTGTGTTGAAAGAAGGTACTGCCACGTGCCATAGGGTAGATAAGAAATATGGATTAATTAAAATGTAAGAGTTAACTAGTAAGAAGCCTCAGCCATTGGCTGAGCATTAATAATTAATAATAAGTCTCTGAATGGTAATTTGGGGGTGGCTGCCAGGACACAGAGAAACTCTGCCTACAATGGTACATGTGCCATGCATCATGACTTCAGACTAATCTCAGTAGTAAACATTTAAGACCTCAAGAAGAAAATTCAAGAGCTGCCTTGATGTAACTTCAGCAATCCTCTGGTTGGTGGAGGGGAAAGGCACAGGCCTCATGGGAAGAAACATTTCTTAAATGACAAATGAGGAAGGCATTGAGAGATGGCCGTTCAGACAGAATTATAGGGAGCGAGATGGAATGCAGCCTCTACAATTCTAGTGAGAATTTCCTAACAATGATGGTTCTACTTTGGGCTAATCTTTGCCAGTCACAAATCTGGATTTACACAAAGACATGGTCGTTTACTCTTAAGGGATTCTAAACTACGTTGCATTTTCATTCTTTTGAAATGCGTTCCTTCATGTTAAACCAAAGTCTAGAGAATGTCTTCTAAATGACTCATTTGTCATTTTTCTTGTTTGTGTCTTTTTTAATACCATTTCTGTGTTTCGTGTGTGCCTATGTGTAATATGTGCACACACATTTGTACACACACACACACGCAAGGGTCTCATGCCTTAGCACTCACTCAAAAGTCAGGACATCTTACAGGAGTGGGTGTTCTCTTTCCACTGTGTGGGTTCCAGGGGCCAATCTCAGGCCATCAGGTTTGCCACCAGGTGTCTACGCACTGAGCCATCTTGCTGGCCATTGCTTGTGTGTTTAACCAACAAGCTTAGATCCTTCTTTTATCTACAGTCCGATTTTGTGCTACTGTGTCTTCATGTAATCTTTTTATGAGATTTATTACTTTAAGTCCTAAAATAATAATGAACAGGATTTCCTAAGTATTCTACTCTATTTACATACCAAAGTGAGCATGACGCTGGAGGATTTGTGTGTGTGTGTGTGTGTGTGTGTGTGTATGCTCCAAGAGGCAAAATCATACCCCTACTTGGAGTAATTGACTTAAATGTCAGATTCTCCTGGGGAAAGCTGGGTTGTCTTTATAACTTTATTCAAATAACTACTCTGATTCTCAATAGCTTTTTATGAAATTACCATGTAGGAACCTAAATTGGTGCAGCTGAATTAAATAACTATTAGAGTTTAGCATTCTTAATCGCAAACCCTCAATTTAACCAACCATTTATTATAATCAAAAAGCAATCAATATGTTGATTGTGGTGATATGCAAAATGGAGATAGGATTATTAGCAATTACCTTATATTTGTGGTTCAATGTGATGGAAAAATAGCTGGAAAGAAAATTCAAAGCACACTACATTCAAAGGCATGGTTGTTACGTTTTGGAGCAGCATGCTATATTGATTGTAGTCTTTAAATAAATTGAATAACATAGGTTGATGTCAAACATATGAATTATTCATGAAGCACAGTTTGGGAGCACTAAAGCAGCCTCTGTTGATGAATATTCAGATGTGTTAATCGAAAAATGACTGACCGGGCATTAACCAATTCTTGCCTGCAGAAAAGATCTTGGCAACAAAATGGAAATCTATGAGGCAAACTTGAGTCCATAGATTGAGACGCAGTCCATTTGGACGCTGTGGAAAGTCTCTCACTGACTGGGGATGCGTTTTGATCACAAAGTGTTTTCCTGCATGCCCCAGAACCTGGGGTTTTTAGGATCATATTTGGAGTGTGACCCTTGAGACCCTTCCTATCCTTATGGTATATGCTGCCTTGAGCCGGCCGACTCTTGGGCTCTATTAGCAAAGTCTAACTTTCCATGCTGAAAACTTCAGCAGGTCCCTTACAAACTGACTCCCAGTTTCCTCACCTGCTGAAATGACCCGAATTTTTTTGCCATAGAACCTCTTCCATAGCCTTGCTCGGGAACCAAATGAGAGGAAGTCACGGAACTCAGTGCAGGTTAAGGTAAAAGTGTGGTCTGGTGTCTTCCTGAATGGTGATAAATAAACCTCCAAATCCTTTACTCTCACCACTTCCTTTTGCTAAACTTTTGGAAGAGAATCTTCCTATTATTAATTACTGTTTCTTCAGTAAGTGTCTTTCACTCTGTTGGTCCCACGCTAATAGCTTTGACTATGTAGATGTTTGCCTGTTCTGTTCCTGGCCTGGAGCTATAGTTAAGATTCCTTCTTTTCTTTTTTTCTTTTGTTGTTGTTGCTTTGCTTTTTCAGGACGGGGGGTTTCTCTGTGGGGTCCTGACTGTCCTTGAACTCACTCTGTAATCAAGGCTGGCCTTGAATTCAGAGACCCACTTTCCTCTGCCTCCCAAGTGCAGGGATTAATGTGCCACCACCACCCAGCAAGTCGGGTTCCTGAAGAGAGGCCCAGAGCTGCCGCCGTTCAGCCATTTGCCGTCAGACCTCCGTGCATCTGTGTTTAGTCGACCTGTAGTTGTTGCAATGGACAGTGGAGTGGTTGCATCCAAGGAAGGAGCTAAGGAGTTGGTCACTTGGAAAAAGTCAAGTTGTGGACTAGAGAGCACCCCTAAGAATGTCTTCGCAGTCACTGTTGCTGTTGTCTCCTTCTTCTTTCCTTCTTTCCTTTTCTCCTCCTCCTTTTTATGGTTTATTTTTATTTATGTATGCATATACCCTCAAAGTTCAGAAGAGGTTGTCAGATTCCCCAGAATTGGAATTACAGGTGGATATGAGACCCCTCATATAGACGCTGAGATCTAAACTTGGGTCCTCTGGAAAATGGCGGGTGGCCTTAACCACTGAGCCAGTTATTTATCTGGCATCCTCTGTTCAAATGACTAAGAGTTAGATATGTTTCATATCTATTTGGACTGGTTTTAGCTAGATTAAGTTTCCTTTTGTTTTTATTTTGAACTTAAGTTTCATATCCTCATTTTCTAATTGTGGGGAAGGCACCCTTTCCACCCCTGTTACTATGTAGTTACCATGTCTGAGTCTGCCCCTTAACAGCAATACTAGCATGGCTGCAACTCTCTACTGTTTCAAACGACTTTCTTTATCCTTCTAGTCCCATCACTAAGAGTTTTGTAGCCTGTGCTAATGGTCGATATGGTCATTGACTGATTTCTGATCAATAGAACCAGCCATGAGTGTTTAGAGTTATTTCCAGGCTTGTTTTTTTAAATAACCTTCAATGCAATCCTCTCGTTGCCTGGCTCTTCACACGCTGATCTAACACAGCAAAGGCAGTGGAGTTGGTGA
Source organism: Arvicola amphibius (assembly GCF_903992535.2). Lineage (NCBI taxonomy): Eukaryota > Metazoa > Chordata > Mammalia > Rodentia > Cricetidae > Arvicola > Arvicola amphibius. Next base: position 36,973,467 of record NC_052049.1, on the reverse strand, counting down.
GCTGAAGAGGCATTTGTTGCTGGGTCACCGTTCAGAGAAGAACAGTGACCTGGCAGTCTCGAAACCCAAACTCTTACAGGCATTGTTTACCAAGAAATCAGGTTCTTCTTGTTGTTGATCTCTGTTTGTCTCATCAATTAACCTTCCTGACCTCCAATCAAAAGGGTAATGGCAACTATTCATAGCAAATTTCTGTCTAGTAGTGGCTTTGGTCTCATATTCTAAGAACTAAAATGTGCTATTTTTTCCTTGTGACAAATACTTTTATTTTAAAATATAAACACTTCCTAACATCAAACCTCAGAACAAGAGAATTCAAATGTACTTTAAAAGGCTAGCATTCCAAAGAAGTAATAAGAGATACTTATGGTGAGAAAAGTTTAGATTATAATAAACTTTGAGGTAATTATTATAATAATTATAATAAACTTTGAAGTACATTTTATATAGGCAAATTCAAAACAGTCTTCTATAAAGTAAAAGACATTATTGTATGGACATATCTTATGTGCTATTTAAAAATACGTTATGCAAGCCATTATAGATTTCTAGAAAAACTAAAAAGAAGAAAGTGAAAATGATTATCCTTTTAGACTGTGTAGATACAGATATATCTTCCCTAGAAGAATAGCCACTTGCTAGTATTAGTTCTGTTCTTGCTGCTATGACCAGACACCTGGAAAAGAGAGCTGAAAGAAAGAAGAGTTTATTTGGGCTCACAGTTCAAAGGAACACAGTCCATCCTGGCAAGGAAGGCATGGCGGGTGTGAGGTGTCCGATCACATTGGCTTAGGAAGCAGGAGAGATGAGTGCTGGTGTTTTCATGCCCTTTCCTTCTAAGGTTTTTGTTTTTAGTGTGACTCGGTGTATGTGTGTGAACAGGTACACGCATAAGCATGTGCACATAAGTGTCATGTCCAGAGTCGCCAGAGGGGCCTCAGATTCCACAGAGCTGGCGTTAGAAGAGATGGGAGCCACCTCACATAGGCCTGCGAACGGAGCTCAGATCTTTTGTGAGAACAGCAAATGCTCTCAACCCACGAGCAATCCCTTTAGACCTCTTTTCTCCTTTTGATTCAGTCTGGGGTCCCAGTCCGTGGAATGGTGCTGCCTACTCTCAAGGTCGCCTGCCCACCTCAGCTGAAACTCTCTGAAAGCATTTTCACAGAAACGTCCGTGATTTGTCAACTTGACAGCTAAGATCAATATATGTTTAGTATCATAACTTTTTCCATGGTTTGACATTTAATGTAAACATTAGTGTGTATGTCATCATTTTTAATGATGGCGCTGTCACCTAATTCCTTGTAATGAATTTCCATATACATTAATCTTTACCCCTACCTTTATTTTGCTACGGCGATTTGTTAAGTAAATTTGTTAAGCATCAATTTAACATTTTGTTCTTACAGCTACTACAGCATTACTTGGATTCATTCGCTTCGACAAAGCCACAGTCTTATAACTTGTAGGTTGTAAGTGGGATTTTGTTGGAGAGCTTGCTTTTTCAACTTGTTTTTTAATTCTTTAACAATTTCGTACATGTATATCATATATTTTGATCGTTTTGATCCCTATTAGTTTCCCTTTCACCCTCTTTTAGCTCCCACTGAACCCCTTCCCAACAAATACACCTCCTACTTTCACCTCATTTTGAGTGTGTAACCCACGGTGTTTAAATAGGGCTGCTTGCGTGAGTATGGTTACAGTTTGTATATTGTAGCACATTCAACTTACTGGTGGCTCCAACACTGAAGAGCTCCTCCCCACAGCTACCATAAACTACCAGTAGCTCCCTAGAGAGGTGTGGCCTCATGAGTCCCTCCCCTATTCAGCATGAGATTTTGAAAGGCTGCATATGGACAAGGGTTAGTAGGTACCACAGCTGCTGTGAGTGATGGGTGCAGCCACTTCGTGTCCAGAAGACAGCATAGCGCTCCTTCCTCTCCACTGGCTCTTCCTTCTTTTCACCCTTTCTTGTATGATGCTCCTTGAGCCTTGGGAGGAGAGGTAACACACACGACATCCCATTCAGAGCTGAGCCCTCAACAGTTACGTAACCTCAGCCTTTCGAACAGTTTCGAGTCTGCATTAACCATGCAAACAGCAGCTCCTCAGAACAAAGCTATGAGTAGTTCCTCATCATGAACCTGTAAGCAGAAACATAAATGTCCTGGATTTTATTAGACAGCAGACTGAGCAAGCCGTGGGTAGCAAGCCAGGAAGCGGCACCCCTCCGTGATCTCGGCATCAACTCCTGCCTCCTGCCTCCTAGGTTCTGCCGTGTTTGAGTTCCTGTCTCGACTTCCTTTACTGTTAGACTGTGGCTGTGGAAGCAGAAGCTAAATAAATCTTTCTTCCCTAACTTGCTTTTGGTCATGGTGCTTCATCATAGCAATAGTAACCCAAACTAAGACAGTGAGAGATTTTAACTCTATGCCATGAACCCCAATGTTTTGGTTTAACTTTCCCATGATATGATAGTAAAAGTTGACAATAAGAGGAACCTACAGCTGTTGTTTTTGATGAAGTACCATGACCACAAGCCGAGGGATGGCCCCACCCACAATGGTCTGGGCCCTCTCACATCAATCACTAGTTAAGAAAATGCTTTATAGTTTTGCCTACAGCCCAATTTTTCCTCAGCTGGTACTCCCTACTCTCGACTGACTCTAGACTGTGTCAAGTTGACGTAAAATTAGCCAGCACACATACCATAAAATGTTTCTTGGGAGCACCTTTTATAGCTAAAGTTCTTAGACAGTTCTTAGGATAGATAGGCTAGCTCTCACTCGTTCACACTTTCCTGTGTCTGAGGTCTGCCGGGCAGGATGTGGTTAAATGCTCTGACAGAGACTAAACTGAGAATTGCGTTTAACATTCTGTGGAAACCATTGGAGAAAAGCGGCTCTTCCACCTCCTAGACCAAATTTGCCTGACTAATCATTTGCTTAGCAGAAAACTTCCTTTGGCTTTCATGATGCCAAGCAGCAGACCCCAGAATTAGATGAAAATATGAGATGTCTATTTAGAAATAATCATAGAGAATGCTGTGTATCTTATAAGTTGCCCTCTGACGGTCTCCACCTCTTAGTTGACTGGTAGGTGTCATTCATCTGTCATCACAGGGCAAACGAGGAAGTAGTCCATATTCTAAATTTCAGGAGTGCCCCCCTGCTATGCCGGTGACACTTCTCTAGTCTCGCTGACCTTACGCAATCATGCAGGGTGTGCACACACACAAAGCTTATCTTCCACCTGCAATATAGGTTGTATTGAGTCTACTAACTAGACCTAACCCAAGAATGGATGTGTGGCCCCGTCAAATGCTCCCCTTTGGATGATGAGTGATCTTTCGATGCATGCCCTCAACGGCTGGCTTCAGAGATGTAAAGCAGTCAGAGCAGTTGTGGGCACAGATAAGGGTTGTGTGCTCAATTGCTGGCATATGTGGGAGATATTTTTGGAAATAGAGTGGCTAAGAACATACTTCCATAAACTTTTTTTTTTAAAAAAAGAATCAGGATCACACATAAATATTTTCAAAATATTTTGGTTGGCAGTGTGTGATTTTTGGTTAAAGCTATTTGAATGGATAATAGAGTCCACAGTTGGTCTGAGTGTTTCCTGGGGCCCAATTTCATAAGCTGCCCTCATTATCAAAAGCAGCAAAAAAAAAAGGGAAATTTGCATGATAAAGCCACACCCTTTGGTGTCCCCTTCTAGTTGCTCAAATGCCAAGGTTAGTACCAGAAGATGATTAGGCCTCACCTACCTCTTTTCCAGGGAGAGTTTTGATGACTGCATGGCAATCATCACACTTGCCAGGAAGGAGATAGCCTTTGTTGGTTTGCCATAGCAATCTAGTCCCTAACAGCCAAAAACTAAATAGATTCATCTGCACAGAGCTTTACTGTGAATTACTGGAATGAGTTTAGCCAGCAAGTAGAAGCTGTGGCTTTGGTTTGGAGCTTTGCCTAAGGAGTTGGAAGTAGCTACTTCAAGGTCGGATCGTCTTAGAGCTTGACAACAGGAATGGGTAGTTTGAAGTACGATTAATAAAAACTCAGGGAAGGAAATTGGGGTTCAACCTGAAGATCTGAAAAGCAAAGCAGCTAGTCACTGGCTCTTACTTTGACCTCAGTCCAAAATGGTGATCCTGCCTCCAGGAATCTCAGAATGAGACTGTGTTTGTGAGCGGTTTCCTCCCATTTTATAATCCTCTCTAGGGCTGGGATTAAAGGCAAGCATTGCCCAGTTTCTATGGCACACTAGTGTGGCTACTGGGATTAAAGCTGTGTGTTATCACTGCCTGGTCTGTCTGACCAGTGAGGCTGTTTTACTCTCTGATCCTCAGGCAAGTTTTATTTATTAAAATACAAGTGAAGCCTGGCGGTGATAGCACAGGCCTTTAATCTTAGCACTCGGGAGGCAGAGGCAGGCAGATCTCTGTGATTTCGAGGCCAGCCTGGTCTACAAGAGCTAGTTCCTGGACAGGCTCCAAAGTTATAGAGAAACCCTGTCTTGAAATCAGTCAATCAATCAATCAGTCAATCAATCAAATAAAAGTGCAATAAATGCCACTGCAGTAGTTTCTCTCCTTCACTTGACAGCCACAGTCACACACACACACACACACACACACACACACACACACATACATGGGAAGGCCTTGGTCTCCTGTCTCCAATTGGAATCTTACCTAAATTCATCCTGATCAGCATCCAGCTCTCTCAGAGTCTTCAAAGCCCCAGGCAGCAAGCCAGCTTGCAGCACTGGTTTGTAAGAAGGGGACCCATCCCTGATGAACCTTGCACGGCTCTCCTGAGCCTCCTTGTGAGCCTAAAGATACAGTAGTCACTTTTCTCACAGTTGCGGCAAACTATGTGCAGAAGCGACTGAAGTAAGTGTTTATTTCGGCTCAGGGTTGGAAGGTTCAGTGGTAGGGGGGGCGAGACAGCTAGCCGTGTTTGCCTCTGCAGCCAGGAAGCAGAGAGAGATGAATGCTTGTGCTCAGCTCATCTTCTCTGTAAGAAGCTTCCCTGCCCACTGCCAGTCACTCTACTGTAGGAGGAGGCAGGCTGCTTGTTCGTCCAGTTACCCGGAAATAATAATAATTACACAGAAACTAGATTATTTAAAACACTGCTTGGCCCATTAGCTCCAGCTTCTTTTGGCTGTTAAATATTAATTTAACCCATTTCTATTAGTCTGTGTATCGCCACATGGCTGTGGCTTACCCGGTAAAGTTCCTGAGTCCGTCTCTAGCAGCTACGTGGCTTCTCTCTGACCCCGCATCCTTTCTCCCAGCATTCAGTCCAGTTCTCCCCGCCTAGCCCTGCTCCACCCAGCCCCGCCCCGCCCCACCCTGCTCTGCTATAGGCTCAAAGCAGTTCTTTATTCATTAACGGTAATCACATCATACAGAGGGAAATCCCACATCACCCCACCTCAGTGAACTTGATTTAGGCATCCCCTCACAGACTGGCCTGCAGGTTCCACCCCTAGGTGACTCTGGATTCTGTCATGTTGACAACAAGATGAAGCATCACAGGGTATTGTAAGCCAAAGTTTGGTTGGCAAAAGGACTTTCCAGAACAGCCAGGTGTGACATATTGGTGGCATGTGCCCTTCACTCTTTACAAGGAAATCCTATGGTATGTCTCTTTATGTTTGACCAAAGGCCCTGCTCGAGTCCCTAAAATGGTTCTCTGGAAAAAGTAATGATGTTCGCTGATTGATTTGCACGTTTGCACTAATGGTTCTGAACTCTTCTGTGGTGTTCGTAGTCTGTTGAGCCACTTTTCAGATATGTGGTGTTGAGGAAAGTCACTTTGCCCTTCTGAACCCGATTTGCACCATTAAAGTAATATAGGTAATTGATTGATTTCTAGACCCTTCAAGTTTCAATATCTAGGATTATGGTAATCCCAAACGCATTTATTTAAAAGACACCGAATACTGAATCCATCCTTTGTCTGAAATATTGCCAACAACCTCGGCCACAGACACGGGTGCTCAGGGAAAGGCCTGTGGTGAGACATCCAAGAGCTCCAAGAAGCAAAAGTCAACCCAAGTCCAGCTTCAGAGAACACTCCAGATCCCAAGGATGTTAGCCCAGGGAGTTTCACAGACTCCCCTTCTCTCTAACTCCAGCTCTGTGGTCCACCTGTGAGGCTGCTCCAGGGGCAGGCAGTTCTCCGGAGCCCACAGATTCCCGGGTGCCTGCTGCTGAGCTCCATCCATCTGGACCTCGGGAAACAATCAAGGCCCCAGCAGCCTAGCAGCCTGCTCGCAACTATAAAGTCCTTCTACCCATGCTCAGGCACAGCTGACCCTTCCTTCCATCTCCCCCCCCCCACAACTGTCTTTCAAGTTGCCCCCATGTCTTGTAGCTGGGTTTCTATCTTGGTGCCTCTTCCCAATAGCATGGCCAGTGTTTCTATCTCTTCTCGGAACAGGAGTCTCCTTCTCCTTCTAAGGAACAAACTCAGTATGATGCATCACCACTGCCTGCGGACTTCCGACTTTCCCCGGGCAAACCTGGATGGAGTACGCGGTGCCATGTTAGGACTTCAGGACCCTTTCTCTCAGACCTCCGCGGTCACAACTGCCCGGCACCGAGCACAAACCAGAATTCACAAAACCAGAATTAACTGCAGCTGCAGTTGCTTGGTTCTTTCTCCTTCTCTCGTGTTTTGCCCCTGGGGACAGGGATATTTCCAAGTCTCCTTGCCTCCTCCCACTTCCTTCCATCTGCAAGTGTTGCTAGGCCTGGCTGCGTCCCACAGAGTGACACAGGCAACAGTCATGCGTGAATTAAAAGTTATGGTCACAAAGAGAAGGGCCAAAACTTTAACGAGCAGGGAAATTTCAGGGCCCCATGCAAATCCTCTCCAAGTATAAAATGTCTGCGAGTTAGGAGAAAACAAAATGATCTCTACTTTCCCTAGTCCTTTATTTTACATTCTGGCACATTCTTATAAAGATATCCTTAGAGGACAGCCTGCGCTGCTTTCTTGTGTGCTAACCCCTGTCGTGATGTGATGATGTTATTTTATATAAATCATCTTGATGGGTCCTCAGAGGCTATGCGAGATTAGCAGGGAAATGATGGTACAAGGGTGCGGGGTGGTCCTGCCCTGGTCCAGTCTCCCTGGAATATAGTAGGGGTCTGAACTGTAACGGTACTAACCTTCCAGGGCCTTGCCCTTCCCGTCTGTGAAAAGGAACGTCTCTCTGCCCGCCCACCTGCCTCGCAAGGTTGTGGAGATGAAACAACAAAGCCCTTTATACGGAAGTCAAAGATAGTGCTGTGGGAACGCTGCTCTTTTGGCATTGTTACCAAGGACGTGTATCTTAGGCTCTTTGTAAACCTTTCTAAAGAGAAAAAAAACCCACCTTTTTCTTATCTTTGATTGCAAATTGCTCTGTGAACTAGGTTGAAAAGCATCATTGTTTGACTTTATGGATGAGAAAATGGGGAGTACCGAAAGATAAGCATGGGATTTACCCAAGATATTAGTGATAAGTAGATGAGAGAGGGGAAGGGAGTACTGGGGGTTTGGTGTCCTCTCTCCGGTTCACTTGGGCCTCATTCTACCCCATGCAAACACCCCTTTCCTCCCTATGTTTGGTCTTCTGTGAGCCAGGAAGCTCTCCTTGTCAGGCACAGGGGGCAGGAACTGAACACTTACTCTTAGGTGGAGGGCCCAGGCTCATCAGAGCAATGAAGCAAAGTTAATTTGCAGGGAAGGAGCAAAGTTCAGGATGCCTATCCCAAGATCAATTACCAAAAGATTAAAAAAGAAAATTCGAGTGGATAAATATGATGGTGAGCACTGTACACACAAGGCCAAGATCAAGCCACCTGTGTGGCCTGCTGTAAGAGGAGCCAGGCTCAGACTCTGGGTGGTCTGGATTCCTTTTCTGCAAAGGGGTCTGCTAGCATGCCTTTGAAGGCTCGCACCTTCAAAGGTGCGATTGTGGATATGTGTACTTCCTCATTTCCGGTTTCCTGCCCACTGAGCCAGTCTGCAGGCATGAGCCAGGGTAGATTTATTGAGACTTGCCAGGGCTGCGGTGGGGTTCCTACAAGCCTGTGGCACATGATCTAGTGCTGGGCCTCCACCAGGGCACAGATGGCATTTTACATGGCAGACTTAGACATTGGAGAGTATTTAGGACGCCTGCTCTCTAGGACTCACTGGAGACTATTTCTACCTCTCTAATTGTGACAACTCAAAATGGCGAGACATTTTTAATGTTCCCCGGAGGTGGGCAAGCACGGGTGACCCAAGGCTGAGAACTGCTGGTTTAGTAGGAATAAGCAATGATCACCAATTACTAAGCACCAGGCCATGCACAGGGAATAACAGCCAAAGTGGAGATAACAGAAACATGGTAGCAGGCCCTCCCCTAAACAATTAATCGGATCCCCAAGGCTCCCCATGTTCTTCAAATCCACAAGAACGATTTTCAAGGACATGTAGACTATTTCCAGTCAAGGACTATGGTTTGCCTATGTGCTTCAGCTCTCCAGGACACATACAGAATTATATGATATATATATATATATATATATATATATATATATATTCCCCTAGACCTCAAGTGAATGATATCCCATTGTATTTATTATGATGTTTTCATTTAGTTACAGAGTTTATAAACTGAGTAGATCTGAGCCTGAAGGGCTGTTACTAAGAAAATTAAGTTGGATGCTTTGGGAAAATATGATAAGCAATTATTTGACAAGCTAAATATGACTAAGAAAACCTCTAAAGAGGCATAGAAAAAACCCCGCAGAATTCTCAAAAAGTGCAAATTCTTGATACATTTGAAAGGTTTCAAATGTGCAAGTTACTGCCAATGAGTGATAGGTCTGGGTTAGATAATACAAAGATGCAAAGTTCAGTGAGCTGGCCTTTCACAAGGAAAAGACCTATGCCCTACAGAAAGACAAAAATGCATAATGCATATGTTTAGTTTGAAGAAGATGTTGTGCCTCTTTGTGTATTTCGTGATTTTTTTTGACCAACCTGTTATCTATCTCAGTTGCTTCAGATGGCTGGGGTCTCTCAGATTACCCTCACTTTTGATCTGAGAGGTCAAAATCATGGGAACTTGCTGGGCTCTTCCTAAAGAAGGTATAGTCTTCGGGTTATTTGAACAATTGAAAGAAAAACATGGATATCATCTTAAATCATACTTTTTTTCATATTTTTTTCATACAAGGTCTCAAGGAATAACTCAGATTGGCAAGGAATTTCCTAGGTAGCCCGGGCTGGTCTTGTGGCAATTCTCTTGCCCCAGCCTCTAAACGCTAGGATTATAGGCTTTCACATCCATGAAACTACACGGATGTGGGATTCCCCTCTTTATGCTGTGATTACCATTGATTAATAAAGAATCTTCTTTGGGCCTATAGCAGGGCAGAACAGAGCTAGGTGGAGAAGACTAAACTGAATGCTGGGAGAAAGAAGGTGGAGTCAGGAGAAGCCATGTAGCCCCGCCAGAGACAGATGCTGGATGGAACCTTGCGGGTAAGCCACAGCCACGTAGCAATACACAGATTAATAGAAATGGGTTTAATTAAAATGTAAGAGCTAGCAATAAGAAGCTACAGCTAACAGGCCAAGCAGTGATTTAAATAATATAGTTTTGTGTGATTATTTTAGGGAATCTGTGAAGCCGGGAAACGAACAACCAGCCTCCTACTACACGACACAATTTATATCAGCAATATGAAGAGCAACATTAAACAGGGAGAAGTGAAGAGCTCCTTTTAGGTACTGTTTTCTGTTTAGCTTCATGATAGATTCTGTGTCTTAAGGGGCCATTTAGAGGAGGGGCAGGCATTTGCTGTATTTAAGGAACTGGCCCATCCCTGAATAATCAAAAATAGCTACAACAACTTACATGTTGTGGGAAACCAATGTAAATCCAGTGTGAAGAGACAGATATCATCCCAATATAATATCTGCTTTGACTTGGAGTGCTTAGGGAATGACCTAACTGGAAATGAAGACACAACAGACACACACACACACACACACACACACACACACACAAAAGTTGGGTGGGTCATGAGCTCGGCAGCAACATACCAACAGCAGCCTGGAGACTCTGGCAGTAGACGGTCTCTGGAGGAGGCTTCTATGAGGGAGCAGCCTCAGGCTGTAGTCATCTAGGAAGTAAAAGCTGCGGTGAGAGTTCCTACACACACTGGTTCTAGATGGGGGTCCATGACATGACCATGTTCATGGCAACAACACACATGCGCTCAGGGCTTTATCCACTCCCGACAAATATCAAAATATTTTTTTTATCTGGTCCATCACGGTAGCTCATGCCTGAAATTATAGCACTCAGAAAAATGAGGCAGGATTGTGAGTATTGACCTCTGACCCCCACATAGACACACATGCACAGGCACCCACTTGTGCACACTCAAAAGTGTGAGTGAGTTCGTAAACTCAAAAATACAATAGTATTACCTATTATATAGCTAGGTAATATAATACATCAGACATGGTAAGTTTTAAGCAAAATCTGGGTGAGCCTGACCATGGTTCAGACTTTTGACCAAGACATAATGCACAAACACTGTCCAGTCCTAGATTATATTAAAATTAAGAAATTTATTTAAACCCAAGACATCATGGATAAGATTACAAGATGGTAAACTGGGAAGAGTTTGCAATGACTGAGGTCCACAAAGTTCAGCATTTAGGATCTGCAAGGGCAAAAAGTAAGTAAACATAGTTTCTTCCATAATTTATATATAAAATTAGGAAAAGTGAGGGCCATGTATGGTGGCACATGCTTTTAATCCCAGCACCTGGGAGGCATAGTTAGGTGATTCCAAGGCCAGACTGGTCTACAGAGTGAGTTCCAGGACAGCCAGAGCTACAATAGTGAGACTCTATCTCAACAAACAAACAAACAAACACACACAACCCTACAACAAAAGGAAAAAGTGTATATCAGGAAATAGACAGAAAAAGATCACGGGACAGGAGACAGGAGGGGGGGCGTAGAAAACTGTAGTCAATTGGTATGTAGAATAAATGGGAAAAAATGTTATTTAAAAATAAAATAAGAAAAGAAAAAGAACACCTATAGATCAATAAGTATCGAAGAAAAGATAATAAGTTTAGCGATCAGAGGAAAAAGTGTTCTCACTCTATGTCTCCTGGACATGACATTGCACATAGTGCTCTGAGGAGCAGGGAGGCAGGAGTTCTTTCCATACATGGCGAATAAGGACATGATGAGAGCAGCCAGCCCAGGGCCTCTCTCCCTACCCTCTGACTCAACACCTTCCCTTCTAGGTGTCTGTCTCCAGGGGATCGTCAGAGGATTTTTATTAGATTATGTCACACACGTGCACACGCACACCATACAACCATAAAAAATATGGTATAGCACTATAGGTGAGCTTGGATACATGATAAACATACTAAGATACTGTTAGCTATTATTAGAGGAACTACCTGTAAGTATAACAGGTGGAAACCTCAGGCCACAGCGGAAGAGAAGCCAGAAAGAAGACTGGTGGATGTATCCTTAGGAAGTGTTAGTATCTCCCAGGAAGACCAGATAGAGTTAACTGAGACGAACCCCACTGTCCTAGATGGGGTTTATCTCTGCGTCTCTATTATGACAATTCATTTTCATTGTCACCTTGACTGGGCCAAGACAGATAAGAGAGGAAAGAAAGAAAGCCAGTTGAGGGTAGAAATTCTATTTCACCACCCTCTTTCCACCATGAAGATGCTACGTTGTAGGGCTGCCTCAGTGGTTAGATGCATGTATAGCTCTTACAGAGGACCTGAGTTCAATTCCCAGCACTTACAGGAGGCAACTCACCATTCCCTGTAACTCCAGCTCTAGGGAGAGCCACTACCTCCAGCCTCCATGGTTGCTTGCATTCACATGTACATTCCCATAAACACACATACATACACACATACACACACACATAGACACTCACACATGCACACACACATACAAACAGACACACACATGATTAAAAATAAATCTTAAAAAAAATAATAAAAGCTCCTCTGCCACCCAGGTCCTGCCTCTGTGATGTCCTGCCTCACAGCCAGCCAGGTGGACACATACCGCAACCTCTGAAATGGTGGGCCCTTGGAAACCATTGGTCTACTGTCTGTCTTGATAGATGTATAACTGGATCATCCAGATGTATGGAATCCTGTAATCTGTGGTTCCTTGTGACTGGCTTCCTTCCCGTAGCATAAGGTTTGCAGGCGCCATCTATGCTGCGGCCTGCGTCAGCACTTCACTCTGCCTTAGCACTAAGCCTCCATTTCTGTATCTCTCAGTTCTTCAGCGGGTTGGTATCCTGGTTGTTTTCGTGTCTGGTGATTATGACTAATGTTGCATATGGCATTTGTGTGCAAGCTTCGGCGTGGTGATATACTTTCATTGAGCATATTCCCAGCAGTGAAATGCTGGTTGCAGGCTAACTCTACATTCAATCTTGTGGAGAACCGATAGGTTGATTTTGAAAGCAACCGACACCATGTCACACTCACACCAGCAACATAGAAGGGCTCCGGTTTTTCCACACCCTTGCCAATATCTGTTATCTTTCACTAGGGTTCCCTCTCTAGTGCCTGCTCTTGGCTCCAAGTTCCTCCTAGGCTCCTCTAAGATGTCTTTTATTCCCTTGTCTTCTGACAGGGCTCTTCATCCACTAGGAAGGGACTAGATAGCAGGGTGCTTGGAAACCCACTCTTAAAGGGATAGGGAAATGTGGCCGAGTTATTTTAGACTTTGTGACGGCTGAGTCTGTGTGTTAGCTTGACTGCTGCTGTGGAACATTCCTTTACACTGTGTGAAGACATGTCACCGTGGTTGGTTCAATAGAAAGCTAAACAGCTAATAGCTAGGCAGAATTTTCACAGCAGAGAGGATGCTGGCGAGAAGAAGGCAGAGTTGCCAGCCAGATGCAGAGGAAGCATGACATGTAGGAGGTGAGGTAGAAAGCCACGAGCCACGTGCCAGCGCATAATTTAATAGAAATGTATTAATGTATAAGAGCTAGTTAGAAACAAGCCTAAACTATTGGCCAAACTTTCATAATTAATGATATAAATACGGAGCTGACGATTCCAATGAATAGTTCAGTTACAGACAGGGTGAGGAGATAGCAGAGAAGACATTTCTTCTGGGTGTGTCAGTGAAGATGCTTCTGGAAGAGACTGGCATTTGAATGAACAAACTGACTACCATTGGTAAGCATCATTGAGTAGTTGAGGATCTTAACAACAGGAAGGCAGAAGAAGCATGAAGTGCTGCTTCTTAGGCTGGGACGAGTTTCTTCTGCCCTCAGACACTGGAGTGCCTAGTCCTCCACCTGCAGACAAGGAACTGATCACACCTCTGGCTTTCTTGGGACTCCACCATCCAGAAAGCAAGTCTTGAGACATTTTGGCCTGCCCAGGAGCATAAATTAATTTCTATAGTAAGTCTGTCTACCTGTCTATCACCTATCTTATCTACCTACCTATCTATCTATCTGTCTGTCTGTCTGTCTATTATCTATCTATCTATCTATCTATCTATCTATTATCTGTCTGTCTATCTATCTATCTACCTATCTACCCATCTACCTACCTATCTATCTGTCTGTCTGTCTGTCTGTCTGTCTGTCTGTCTGTCTATTATCTGTCTATCTATCTACTATCTGTCTATCTATCTATCTATCTATCTATCTATTATCTGTCTATCTATCTATCTATCTATCTATCTATCATCTAGCATCCATCTATCTATCATCCATATATCATCAATCATCTATCTATCTATCTATCATCTGTCTATCATGTTCTATTTTTCTGGAGAATACAGTTCTTTCCTTTATCTTCTATACAGTTGCTGGGAAGAAGAGCTGAGGAGTCGAGGTGGGGGTGACCTGGGGACAGAAGCCATTCTGGAGTTCTAGCCTGAAAGTGGTATGGAAGATGGCAAGCCTTGGGTGATTAACCATTTACAGGAAGATTTTCTTTTCTTTAAGTAATTTTAGTTCACAGCTGCGGAGTGGGGGGAGAAGCAGCTGTGGGTGTGGGGATCATAAATCAGGGTTTTTACAGACAGCAGCCTACACTTGATAATGCTAATTGTTTTTCTTATCAGTGATTTCTCTTTTATGGCTGGCTTATTTAGAAACAACTGTTGGCAATTGAACCATTTCAACTTGTTCCAGGATGATGGGTGCTAGTTCAGGGTGAAACAGATCTCAGGATTATCATGGCTAGAGCAGCAATGTTGCCAGGCACACAGAGGAAAATCAGAAAGCCTTGGATTGTGTTTCTGTTTAACCTTCTGTTCTGAGGCTGGGATCATGTTTGAGCCTTGATTAATTGAGCTGTTCTTGCAATTCTCAAATGCACTTGAATTTTACCTCAAGAAAGCAGAATAGACCCCATGTCCCATTTCCTGAGCCAGGGTTAGCAATTTCTTTAGAAATGAAAAACAAAAAGGAAAGAAAAGAAAAAGAAAAAACACTGTTGGGGCCAGGTGTGGTGGCATATGCCTTTAATTTCAACATTTGGGAGTCAGAGGCAGGCAGATCTCTGTAAGTTCAAGGCCAGCCTTGTCTACAGAGTAAATCCTAAGCCAGCTAGAGTTACATAGTAAGACCAGAAGACCAGAACAAAACAAACAAACAAACAAACAAAAACACTCTTGGGGCTCAGGAGATGGGTGGGTAAAGTGCTTTCTACACATGCATGAGGACCCAAGCTCTTACATTTTAAAGAGTTGCTCATAGTAGCCTACACAACAATCCCAGTACTGGGAGTGGGAGGCAGGAGGATCCTGAAGGCTAGCAGACGGACCAGTCTAGCCAGTCAGTGAGTCCCAGGTTTAATGAGAGACACTGTTTCCAAAAACAGGCGAAGAATAGTAGACGGAGACACCCAACGCCCACCCCCTGCCTCCACATATCCATGAACAAATGTGTGCCTCCTATGCACAAATGTACAACACACACACACCTGAGTGCACACACGCACGCACACCATATCACAGTCATACCCGGAAATAATTCTTTACAATTATCTGGTATTTCTTAGTTAGGGAAGTTGGCATCTTCAACTAATCATCACGAAGTCCAAGCACCTATGGTGGCCTTCCTCCAGAAAACACCATTCTCTTGAGGGCCCACTCATCTCTTGAGACCAGCATTCATTTCTCCCCAGGTTGGCACCTAGTAACCCATTTATATTCCAGAGGCCTGACCTAGTTTTGCCTCTTCACTGACCAAGAGCAACTTGGGGGAGGAAAGGGTTTCTTTGGCTCCCATGTCATGATTAGAGCCCGGCATGGAGGGAAATCAAGGCAGGATCTCCAACAGGAGCAGAGGCAGGAACCACGGAGGAAAGGTGTTTTCTGGCTTGCTCCTCATGGGTTACTCAGCTGCTCACCTTTTAAAATTGTAATATTTTTATTTATTCTTTGAGAATTTCAAACAATATATTTGGTTGCATCCATTCCCCTTCTCAAATACCACCCAGATCATCCCCTACCTCTCTGCTAATCCAAATTAAAAACCAAATCAAACCAGAGTCCTGTTTTTGTTGGATCCCTACTCCTGGGTATGGGCCCGCCTTAGTGTATGATTGACATATGAAGTATCAAACTATTGAAGAAAACTAGCTTTTCCTCGCCCATTAGCAGACAAATGCCAATAGCGCCTTGGGTAGAGATGGGACTTTATGTCCACTTTCCCTCATCCCTGTTGGAATTTTGTCTGGCTTGAGTATGAAACCCTCAGATAAACTTGCATGCTCTCCTAGTCCCCATGAGTTCGTATGTGCATCTGCCCTGTTGTGTCTGAAAAGCACTGTCTCCTCACAGGCATCTCCCACCTTTGGCTGTTAGATTTTTTTTCTGACCTCTCTTTCCCATGGATTCCTGAGCCTTTATGAGAGGGGTGTAATGTAGACATCCCATTTACGAATGAGCATTCCAAGGTCCCTTACTCTCCACATTGTCCAGCTGTGGATTTCTGTGTTAATTGCCATCTACTTCAAGAAGAAGCTTCTCTGATGATGGCTGAGCACGGCACTGGTCTATGGGTAGAGCAATATATCATTAGGAGTCATTTTATTGCTATGGCCATTTAGCATAATAATAGTAGTAATTTCTACTTAAGGTCCACAACCTAGCTAAGCCCCAAGTTATTGGCCTCATTGGCATTGCCAGGTATGGATTCCATCTCATGGAGCAGGTCTTAAATTCCATCAAAATGTGGTTGGTTACTATCAGAATGTTTATGTTACTATTGTACTAGGGGAAATATCTTACCAGATAGGTCACTATTACAGCTCACAGGATTCATAGCTGGGTGAGATTGCTAACTGCCTTTCTTCTCCAGTGGTGTACATAACACCTTACAGCATTATGAATGTTGGCCAGTAGAGGTGAAACTTTCAGTTGAGTACCGGCTAGATATCTCCATGTTCTATTGCGTAAGTATGTGGTATCTTCAGCAATAAGGTCATACTGTCAGGTTCTGGAGAGTAACCTATAGCATTTCTAATAGTCTTTAAATGTTTAGTGGGTGCGTGTCTATAAGTCCCATTGGCTTAAAAAAGAGATAACCCATTCCTGGTACCCAAATTAGTTTTATAATGTACACAGTTAATGATTCATAATTTCTCCAATTTTATTTATCTATAACATGGAGAAAATAATGCAAAGTAGTGGATAATAAAGTACTGTGCAATGAATGCACAATTCAATATTTGCCTATAAAATGAAATATTATACTCATGTATAGTTATTTGTTTGAATTAAATAAAGAAAAAAGGAGAAAAATACTATTTAAAAGGCGTATTATAATAAGTCTTTCTCTGTCCCACCAGCTCCCAAAAAATGACATAGAGACTTTTTACTCATTATGAAAACTTGTCCTTAGCTTAGGCTTGTTTTTAACTAGATCTTACAACTTAAATTAACCCATTTCTATTAATCTACTTGCTGCCATGTGGCTTGTGACTGTTAGTTACCTCTCCTCCTGCATGTTCTGCATCTCCTGGAGACTCCTGTGTGCCTAGAACCCTCCTCTTTCTTCTCCTTCTCCTCTTCCTCCTCCTCCTCCTCCTCTTCCTCCTCCTCCTCCTCCTCTTCCTCCTCCTCCTTCTCCTCTTCCTCCTCCTCCCTCTCCTCTTCCTCCTCCTCTCTCTCCTCCTCCTCTTCTCTCTCTCTCTGCACAGAAACCCCATCTATACCTTCTATGTGGTTTTTGGCTGTTCAGCTTTTTATTACACCAATCACAGCAAACATCTTCACACACTGTACAACTATTTCACAGTAGCATATCTTCTGACATCACAGAAATAGTTCACTGTAATACTTTGAAAAGAAGTTAAACTTTTTTTTTTTTAAAAAAAAAAAAAGCCTTAGTGAAACAACAAAGGAGTGTGTGTGCAGCTTCCCCGAAAGCCTAGTGCAGACACCTCTCCTTCAGTATTGGGCGGTTCTCTAGTTCAATACCAGATGAAGGAGTTGGCTTGAATTTATAGACCATGTGGTACCAAAAAGAAAAAAAATAGTGCTTCTTTAAACACCAGAGTTATACTCAAGGCAGCAAGATGTTCTCACGGTAGAAAGCCACCCAGCGCTGTGGAAGGGTCCCCTCTTCCATCCAAAGCTAACCCTGGAGTGCACAAAGGCAGCGTCACGGCCACTTTCTTCTGGCTCATTTATCCAGATGTTCTAGTAACTAACGATGCAATACCCTTTGCTTCTCCCACACAAGCCTGCTTCCCTGAGATGCATGGGTCCAATTACTTTTTGCTTTTACTTGCCTTTCTGCTTCTTCATTTTTCTTTCTTTCTTTCCCCTTCCCTTTTCCCCATTCTCCTCTCTTCCTATCCCTTCCTTTTGAGACAATATTTTGCAAATAGCACAGTCTAACATGAAACTTGCTATGTGTAGTCCAGGCTGGCCTTTAACTCACAGTCCTCCTGCCTCAGTCTATCAAGTGCTAGGATTATATAAATTATCACGCCCAACAAGTGCTAAAATTATTTTTAGTGTTATTTTATGCATTCAGTCCGTATGTGCGTGCGTGCATGCGTGTGTGTGTGTGTGTGTGTGTGTGAAGATCACATGACAACCTCCAGTGTCAGCCTTTGCCTTCTACTTGTTTTGAGGGAGAATCCATCATGGTTTTCCTGTGGTATACACAAGGCTAACTGGTCATGGGGCTTCAGTAGTTTCTGAGGGGTCCTTACTTCTCTGCCTCCCACCTTGCTGTAGAAATGGGGTTACAGTGCCTGGGTTCACATAGGTGCCGGGGGGTTAAACTCGGGTCTTCACGCTTTCATGGCAAATGCTTTTATCCATGGAATAATCTCTGATATAAAAATTTCTTAAATTACACCTTGAGCATTTTCAAAGGTCTGTCGGGATTCTGCTCCCATGCATTACAAAAGAAAACGGCAAAAATTTCTGTCAGTGCTTTGTGTTGAGATTTCAGCCTTTTTGGTTAAGTTTAGAGAAGTACTATTTTTATATAGTGGTTAATGAAGATATAAATACAAACAGCATTCTTTTAAAAGATGTGTTGAAATAAAGGATACCTAGTTAACTTTTAAGCCGTTTTCCATAGTCTTGTGTATATATTTTAAAGGTCAGACTTGAGGGATGGGCGCCATGGTTCTTGGTGGGATTTTCTGATATTGAACACAAGATTTTCTGTGTACCGAAGGGAGTGGACAGGGCCTTCTTTTCACTTAATGACATTCTCGCTCAGTCATTGGCCTTGAAAGAAGATCTCAGAGAGCAAAGAGAAGAAGCCAGCCTTCATGGCAAGCACCAAACCCTGTACACATTTAAGCATTTCCAATTCATTCAAACTCATCTTTAGGCTATGATTTGGAGAAGAAACAGAGATTTTTCAGAGACTTCCTATTTCTATGAAAACCGGATAAAAGTCATGGATGGAAAAAGCTTAAGTGTCTATTCTTACAATATTTTTCTATTTCACACTAAAAATTAGATGATGCAGCGGCCTGTGCTGATTTGTTTGTAGCAGCCCATGCCTTTCCGTGTCATCAAACACAAGAGAAAACTTCAATGCATTCGACATTTGTGTGAAACTTCTCAGCTTCTACTCGCATTCCCTGTTCTTTCCAGAGCAAACATCATAGTTTCATGCGCACATGGTCATATTCCCTTATAGTTTGTCATAACAAAATATCATACACTGGGTAGCTTAAACAAACTGAAGCTTGGAAGACCATAATCAGGCCATGGCAGGTTCAGTTCTGATACAGATTCTGCTCATGGCTGGTTGCCTTTTTAATCTGTCCTCATGCGGCCTTTCCTTGCCGTAGGCACACCGAGGGAAAAAGGAATAGACATTCTCTCTCAATTGTGTGTGTGCGGTGGGGTGCGTGGGCGCATGTGCGCTCCATTGCGGTGCCCGCAGAGATCAAGAGAGGGCTGGTTTCCCTCGGAAGCAGAGTTATAGGCAGTTGTGAGCCATCAGATAAGGCGCTGGGAACTGAACCGGGTCCTCTGCAAGATCAGTGCATGCTCTTAACCACTAGGCTATCTCCCCAGCCCCTGGCATACCTTCTTATGAGGATACCAGTCACTGGATCAGCCTTTCCGTAACCACAACTGCATATTTAGAGGTCCCATTTCCAAATCGAGTTGTTACATATCAATAAGGTTATGTCCTGAGAAATGTGTCATTCGATGGCTTTGGTTTCGTGCGAACATCAGAGAGTGTTACACAAATCACACAAATCTACAGTCACAACTTACTGCACACGTAGGCTAGCTAATGTGTTTACCACTGTATGTATCATCTGTTGTTGATCAAACTGCTACATGACACATGACTGTACAGCCACAACAGGGAATTATGACTTCACCGTGTGAATTTGGGGACAATATAATATTCAACCTCTAAAACCTGTTTCTAAAACAAAATATTATGCTTTTTATTAAATCATTGCACTACAAGAAGCATCATTTAAGCTATATATTATATTATGTTATACTAATTATATTATATAAAACTAAGTAATAATGAACTACTTGGTTCATGTGCTCAACCTTCAATTTTTTATTTTACCTTCAATTTTCCTCGTGTTTTTATAACTCATTATAAAATGAAAAAAAATCTATTAGATTTTGCATCTTTTTAATCTTGAGTTTCCCAATTTTAGTAGTCTGTCTTGTACTGCACTTTATAATTTGTTTCTTGGTGATTTAAAATATGTCTCAACATCTCTCAACCCTCTTCTCCTTGCAGTGGATGGCAATTAACACAGAAATTCTCAACTGGTCAATGTACAGAGAGTAAGACTGTTGTGTGACTGAAGTTTCCCTGGGGAGATACAACATGAACGACTTCTTGCACCAGATAGGGAGCCCACGACAGACCAAAGTATGGATACCACTGAAGCCCAACTCAGTGAGCCAATGAGTTTTACTGAGGTTACTTGCAGGAATATGGGTGAGGGATTAAGGGATTACTTACAGGAACAGAAATGACTCAAAAGCAGCCGCATCACCAAAGCTCACCCCAGCATGGCTGCCAGCTTACAAAAGCTGGGAAACCTGGAACACACTGCACAGCCTGCAGGCAGCTCACCAGCTTGGGGACCATCCTTTCCAAGTGACTCCCTTGGTTTAAACACCAACAAACAGCTCAGCTGGTTTCTGTTTCTCCGTGATGTTGGTCTAGTCTTAGGTATTGTTTTTTGCAGCTTGGCTTGCCTTAGAGGGACTCCCGACTTTTGCTGTTTACCCTGGCAAGGAGAGACCTAGTGAATTTGCTCTGTTTCAGGGACTTTCTGAAGCTATTTTTGAGTTGTTTACCATCCTGTTTAGAGAGCTTCCCTATAGGGCTGAATGTCCCAGTCTCGGAAGAAATTGTTGTGCAGCAAAGACACTCAGAGTGTCAGCCCTAAATAACACACCCCTCCCCTCAAGCTCAGGGACGTCAAGAAGGAAGGAGGTGGGTGATATCAAAGAAACAGTTTTTCCAGGTATAACAAGGCCGATGCGCATAAGAACTCCTGGCAATTGTGACAGCTGCACAGGCCTGCACAAGTTCAGGGGGATAGAAGCCAAGCATGGATGAGGGAAGGTGGACAGGAAATCCCACCCCCTCCCAGTATAGAGGGAGAAGGTGGACAGGAAATCCCACCCCCTCCCAGCATAGAGGAGGAAGATGAACAGGAAATCCCCCCCTCCCCCCCCCCACAGCATAGACTGAAGAAGGTGGAGAGGAAATCCCATCCCAGCTGAAAGGACATTTGATAGGTGCTGGGAGAAAGGAAATCAGTTTCCGGTATGACACAACACACCCACTGTGACTGGTTAGGGAAGAGAGACAGAGACACAGAAATAGACAGGGGGAGAGAGGGACAGAGGCAGAGAGAGGGACAGAGAGAGAGAGCTCAAAGTTGAGAAGGAAGGGGTGGTAGGGTGGAGAATATGTTTATGGGAGGAACTGAGAGAAGAGTTTGAATGTATTCAAAATGCATTGAATGAAATTCTCAGAGAATTAATAAAACTATTGTTAATAAATAAAATATGCTTTAAAAGAATCAACATGCTCATTAGAATTGAAGCATGAAATGAGCCTTTTCTGCAAGGATCCAGTTGTGGCTTGACAGTTAGGTTGGGCAAAGGGTCTAGCAGTGTGAAGGGCATTTCCCGCAAGATGGAGGGGTTTCGTCTGCATCCCTGAGAACTTGACAGAAGTATATTTGAAGTGTGTGATGAGGTACAAGCGTTTTCCTTACAAATACTGCATTGGTGTGGAATATGAAATTAAGATCACTTCCATTTTGCCTCTTTTTTTGAGACTATTGAGGTATATGGAAGTCTTGAAACAGAGGTAACTAGTGTGATTAATAATTATTTCATTAATCTAAGCAGTCTTTTGTTTGTAATACTGATATTGAAGTTATTATAAAAGACTAAAGAGCTGAATAATCATTTTGAAAGTCAGTCTTTATTTCTTTATCTTCAACAAAATTTCAGTTTATAGATCATTTAAAAAATACGTTTTTTGAGTATTATGTGTTGCACACACCTGTGTGTGTGGTTATTATATATGCCCATATGCGTGGCTGTGGAAGACAGAGGAGATAGTTGGGCGCTCTATGGCTTCTCATTTTTTCCCTTTAAGGCAGGTCTCCCACTAATCTAAAAGCTCACTGTTTTGGCTAGGCTGTCTGGTTGGTGAGCTGCCAGGATCCACCTGTCTCCAGTCTCTGCTCTTGGGGTTACAGACATATGTCATCCCACTTGAATTAATGAGCGTGCTGGGGATTTGCCATCAGACCCTCAAGTCTGCGCAATAAACTCTCATATGTACTGAGCCATCTCCCCAGCCTCCAGGTAGAAAATTACAGCTTGACAAATTACAAAGAATTTCAATAAATGATATTGGGTGATGGTGGCACACGCCTTTAATCCTAGCACTTCGGGGGCAGAGGCAGGTGGCTTTCTGAGTTTGAGGCCAGCCTGATCTATAGAGAGAAAGTTCCAGGATAGTCAGGGCTACACAGAGAAACTCTGTCTTGAAAAAAAACAAAAATAAATAAATCAGTCAAAGATTTTAAATGATGATAATGATAAAATCCTTTCCTAGGTATGCATTTTGTAAATATGATTTTTCAAAGGTTCTATCTGTATAAAAACTAAGAATACAGTTGGTATTAAGCATGCATCCTAGCATCAAGCATCATTCATTAACAGGGACATTAATTAATGTTTAAATACGCTATTTATTCTCTTGCAAGATTGACTTCCAATGTAACTTTTGCTCAATAAGATTTAATAAAAATAATACATATATATTGTTTTGATCAATGGTAAATTGATAATAATTAAATTGATAACACAATCTGGAGGAAATTAATCTTGACTGTCAAAGGGATATTTTTGCTGCAAAGAAAGTAATATATCACAGAAAGATTTCTACACATAAATCATAGTGTACTTGTTTAGAATAGAATGGGAATGTGTGTTCTAAGGAAAAGAGAATTGGGTAAAATTTCCTATTGTTAAAGAAGAAAAGTTTTACTTTAGCATTTTTAAAATTAATTTTTAGGTTAGCATAGAAATGGGTTTTATTCATTGTTTTGAGTGAGGTAACCTAGACACAGAAAGACAGTTATCACATGTACTCACTCATAGGTGGTTTTTAAACATAAAGCAAAGAAAACCAGCCTACAAACCACAATCCCAGAGAACTTAGACAACAATGAGGACACTAAGAGAGACTTACATAGATCTAATCTACATGGGAAGTAGAAAAAGATAAGACTCCTGAGTAAATTGGGAGCATGGGGACCTTGGGGAAGGGCTGAAGGGGAGGAGAGGCAGGGAGGGGAGCAAAGAATAAATGTCAATAAAAAATACACTAAAAAAAGAAATGGGTTTTATTATGCCATGTTTTTTAGATATGTGTCATTATACTTTATTTTCATTCATTCACCCTCCTACCACGTTTACCAGGACCCCTTTGCCCCCTGGTCACCTTCTTCATCTCAAACAACCCTCCTCATTGCCCCCCTCATAGCCCCCCTCATAGCCCCCCTCAGAGCCCCTCTCATAGCCCTCCTCATAGTTCCCTCCTCATAGGCCCCCTCATAGCCCTCCTTATAACCCCTCCTTTTCATATCACATGTAGCCCCTGACCCTTTCTCTCCACTACCCAAAATGTTTTCCTCTGTAATGACTCTACTTCCACTTTCATAACCTACACATACACACACGCTTTATTTTTTTAAAGAACGGTGGAATATCAACTTTATATGACATTTAAGAATCTATTATATACATTTTGAAGTGTTATATAATGGCTTTAGTTTTAATAACCATTATTACAATATGCGGGAGTGTATATCCTTTGCGATTATTTAAACGGGCAGCAAAAATAAAATATCAGGGTTGGAGAGATGGCTCAACAGTTAGAGTATTTGTTGCTCTTGCAGGGGACCTGGTTTCGTTCCCAGTGTTCACCCACAGAGGATGCCAGGCAACTGCCTGCAACTCCGGTTCCTGGGAATTCAATATCCTCCTTGTTCTCTATGGATACCTGCAAACACGTGTTACACAGACAAACAAGTGCACATGTGTGTGCATGAATAGAAACACACATACAAAAAAATTTAAATGCTGTTATAACTTGAATCTGTGAGGGAAAGCACAGTTATTAAAACTATTTTGACGGCTGGAGAGATGAGAGATGGCTTGGCTGTTAAGAGCAGCTGTTGCTATGGCAGGGGTCCTCCATTCAGTTCCCAGCACCCGCCCTGTAGTTCACAACCATCCATAACAACTCCAGATCCAGGGGATCTGATTCTCCCTTCTGCTTTTGGAGAGCACTAGGCATGTAAGTGATGCACAAAAAAAGGCATGCAGGTAAAACACACATACAATGAAATAAATAAATACAGGAATACATATTTTGGGGATGTAACGTAAATAAATGTAAAATCACTGAGGTGGAAGGTGGAATTCGGCCAGTAACAAGGATATGTTAGCTTAAAGAATCCATATCAGTTTGTCGGCCTTGACGTTTGGAGACGTGCTCCTGTCCTTGGACCAGCCTGCCCTCTCCTTTCACAGGAACTAAGAAGACCCGTTTAATTAGTATGAAGTCTTTTCTCACCATGTAAATCATTTCCTTTTTGTCAGTAATCCTTATTAGGCAAAACACCATAATCAATCCACCTCCTCAAACAGTAGCCACTCTTCCCAGTGAAAGATATTCAGGCTAATTCTTGAAACTGTATTAAACTTAAAATCTTATTTAATTCAATATCATAGTTCAGACATAGATACAATTAGAAAAAAATGGAAGTATTTTGACTTGGTACCGATCTGAATTATCAATGCAGTTTTATTCGAAGCCTTACAGAGAGGTTAATTTGGCGTTGGGGGATTGTCCTGTGGCAAAACATAGGGCATTGTGTTTGCTAGGCAAACTCTCTGCCACTGAGGTAGACCCCTAGCAAGAGGTCATTTTCAGTGAAAGCTCTAGGCCAGAATTTATAAATTGGAAGCTCATGGGATGCTATGATGTACTTACCTGTGCTCTTTATTTGTTTTGTTAGTTTTGAGGCTGGGTTTTGCCATGCTGTTTGGTCTTTGAACTCATGAGTTCAGGTGATCTTTCTGCCCCGGCTTCCCAAGTAGCTGAGACCACAGGTGTCTATCACCATGCCTAGGTTTTTTGTTTTTTCCTTACTCAACAACCGTAAACAACAAAACAAGCTAAAGAAACCCAAGCAACTTCACATAATTCTGCTTCTCAGCGGCTCCTGGAAAACTGAGAACTGCATTTGTACAGAAACCTGTGTTTCACTTTTTTCGCAGGTCAGGAGCAAGTCTGCTGAAGTAAAGTGTTGTCCTGTTAGGCAGTACATGCTATACGTGCATTAGCATCTCTCTGGGTTTTGTCTACACTAGCCTCCCTCACTCCTTCCTAGGTTCTGATTGACTATGATGGGCATTTTAAATAGAGGCATCAAGTTCGGATAGCTCATTATTTCCCATTGGGTTAGAGGAAGTCTGTAGATAGCTGAATATTGATATTGCCTTATTGTAATGCGATTACAAACCACTTTCAGTGTAGTTTCAAGACGGAAGCTCCACGAAACAGGTCATAAAATTGGGTAGTACTTTGGAGCCCTGGCAAAGGAAGGGGTCTTTCCTTATATTTCTGATACTGTCCAGCACAGGCAAGGAAGGCATTTAAAGAATGCTGAATGCCATTGTGCTGGTGAAGAATCTGTGTGTAGCTTTTCAAAGATGACAAAGGTCAAAGAACCTGTTGTGTTTACTTTTGGTGGTGTTGCCTTGCTGCCACACTTTATGGTATAACTGTTACATTCTAGGCTGTCCTTCATCAATGTGAGATTCCCCTCTGTATGTTGTGAATATGTTCTATTGCCATTGGTTAATAAAGAAGCTGATTTTTGCCAATGACTTAATGGAGTAATGCCAGGAGGGGAATCCAAACAGAGAAAGAGTAGGTAGAGTCAGAGAGACATCATGCAGCCACTGAAGGAGACAGATGCTGGAACTTTATCCAGTAAGACACAGCCCTGTGGGGACACACAGAATAATAGAAATGGGTTAATTTAAGCTATAAGAGCTAGCTAAAAATAGGCTTAAGCTATTTCCCAAACAGTATTATAATTAATGTAGTTTCTATGTGATTATTTCTGGTCTGGGTGGCCAGGAACAAATGGGCAGCCTCTGCCTACAGAATGGTGCCAATTTGGGGCTGATGCCTGCCACCCGCTTTGGGTCGGAGTACTTGTGTGCCCACTCAGGGTTGAAAGGAAAGTAGCTGAGACCATGCCCATGGCTCCATGACACGCCCCCCCCCAACCTGGGCAGACTGCTGGATTGTGTCTTCTAGGCACGCACATGCAGGAGAGCATCGCAGATTCTTACCACCATACACAGAGATATTTCTAGGCTGTGCCTTGTGCTGCATGGAAGATTTAGCTTTTACTCAGATAAAAAGGGTTTATATGCTGCACAGTGCTACCCAGAGTTGAGGTGATGAGGAAGGCTCCCATCCAGCAGTTTCAGAGTTGGTGGTGAACTCCGCCATATTGAAAGCCTAAGAGAGGCAGAGCCAGCGTCCAAGGCTGCTGCAACCAAGCTGCTTACCATTTTAAAAGTGCTCCTGGTCAGAAAATTATTACAGATGTACAATAAAAACAGATTCAGATAAAAAAAAAACCTTTGAATGTGTCACAGTGTTGGATAAATGTACATAGACTTGGGAGAGAGAAGAAAAGGAATATAGACAGTTATAATATAAAAGAGTACAGACAGTCATAGATTAAAGGAGCAAACATAATAAAATAAAATTTAAACTTCTAGAAAAAGTAATTGAGTAAGAAAAATAAGCCACATAAAGATAGAAAATACACAGAGAGTCTGGATTATGTATATTATTGTGTTTTCTTTGAATTTTTTTGACTGTGAATGAGCTAAGTACAGAGAGACATTTTATTGTACAGGCTGCTAAGATAAACCAACATATATACTTTAAAGGTATCTTGTCTTCAAAATTTGGGTCTAAGGCTATGTTGGTTTGGAAAAGAAGTTCTGCTTTTGTTTCCACAGAGGATGAGAACCTGTGGATTCCTTCCAGGCTGATGTAGTTTGATGGACCAAGACCTCCTGGAAGATCTCTGTAAACCCCCAAAATACTTCACCCAACAAAAAGCAGGAAGCAGTTTGGAGAAAACAAAGCCTAAATTCCCTAAATGATTATTTATAAATGATTGTTTTCATTTTAAGGATGCTGATTGTAATTGACTAATGGTCATAGTCAATTTCTATAAAAAATAAGGATGATATGCTATAGAGATAAATACTTTGCATTGGTATTGATCTCAGTTTATTAATAAAAATTTAAGATAAATTTTGTTATATGTATATTTCTGCTCTTGATTAAGGTATTGTGTTTGTGTAGCTCATTTAAAAATAAAATGTATGATTAAGAAATACAGTCATCTATAATATTCAAACTTAATTGTGTTAGTTAGGTTTTCTAGATATACAAAGATATATAGAGATATATTTCAGTAAGATAGGTATTCTTCAAATCTTTCAAAGACATACAGAGTATGGCATTTAAAATGTTTAAGAACTTAGGACTTTTCATGACAATGAGACACATCTGCTCCTGGTAGAACCATTCTACTTCAAGAGGACGATAGGTGTAAAGAGGCTCCTTATGGAGTTTGTTAGACACTTGGACAAGAAACTGTTCTTGCCTGAACTGCTTAATGGTATGCTGTATGAACTCGACATGCAGGACCCACAGAAAAATGACTGCTAAAGTTACCTAAAGAATTGAGACAGTCCTTTAGGGTTCCTGCTTCATGAAAGAGTCTGCCAGACATTCTGCAGGATACAGAAGAAAGTGACTGACAAACTGCCAATCTAAGCAGAATTGTCTTTGAAATTCCTGCTTCATGGAAAAGTCTGCCAGATACTAGGGACCTATAGGCTGAATATGGATGTCCCAATGGTACAAAAGAACTTTGGGTGACTGTCCAGGCAGTGAGATGTCTCTGTCAATTGTAGAGTTTTGGAAGTTGCTTACAATGCACTTCCTGTAAACTTAGGTAATATTATATCCTCTGGGGTCTTTGATGGAGTTAAAGAGTAGATAGTTATAATTATAGTTTTTCTTAGTTCTGATAAAAGTAGATATAAATATTGTAACTATAATTCTTGCTTGATAACTGTTTTGTTGTATGTAATTTTACTATGTTAAAGTTAAGACCTTCCTTTTTATTTAGACAGAAAATGGGAGGTGGTGTAGAATTCTCCTCTGTAAGTTGAGAATATGTTTTATTGCCATTGGTTAATAAAGAATCTGTTTTCGGCCAATGATTTAACAGAGTAAAGCTAGGTGGAAAATCCAAACAGAGATGTAGAGACAGAGAGAGTAGTCTGAGTCAGAGAGACGCCATGTAGCCACTGAAGGAAGACAGATGCCAAAACTTTACCCAGAGCTTACCCACAGCCTTGAGGTGATACACAGAATAATAGAAATGGCTTAATTTAAGATGTAAGAGCTAGCTAGAAATACGCTTAAGTTATTGGTCAAGCAGTATTATAATTAATATAGTTTTGGTGTGATTATTTCAGGTCTGGGTGTCTGGGAATGAATGAATAGCCTCCAACTACACTTCATGATCTCTGTTCTTATTCTTTTATGTGGGGTTAGGCGTAGAAGCCCAAAATGTGAGCCTATTTCCACCTTGACCAAAGGTCAGAGAGTTGGAACTTAACCTCTACTCCTTCGAGGTTATTGTGTTTCTACCTCAAACTAAGGTCCCACCTAGATTCAGCTCAGAAAGTTCTGTTCTCTCAAAGTTATTGTCAACAGATGTGGCTAATATCCAGACCTTGTATTTCAGGTATAGAGAAGTAGAAATGCTTCTACTTCAAACAAGGATCCAAATAAGGATCCAACTAAGTTCCAGTTCCCTTAGGGAGATAACAATGGATTCCACCCAGGGAGTGGTTTGCCTACAGAATGTTTTGGTCTAGCGTATAAGCGTGACTTATTTTGTTCTAGCAAAAGAATGTTTAACTATGAATGTAGTCCACAACCTTCAACTGGTCTGTTCATTTCCTTGTATCATGTTAATGCATTTTATTTTAAATCTTACTCCTACCTTTTGGGGTCAGGGGTATTTTAAGCAATTGTAAATTAAACTCAAGCAATGTCAGTATTCACTGGAACTCCCTCCTGGTACTATCCTATGTTTCTGTTTTATTATTTTATTCGCATCTTCGTACTCATTAGTTATTTTTCTGTTCCCCATGCCCCTACCCTGGCAAATAGTATTTTTGTCGAGGCTGGTCCCGACATTGGCCTCCTGGTCTAGTCAATTTCATTGGTTCTCATTTTTTTTAAACATCTGTTTTCTAAATATGGCTGGAAGACTTATTACATTGTGATTCTACTTATAGGGTTACTTACTCTAATTTTTCCTCCACTCTTGCCCCGTCTGTCATTGACTTTGTAGTCTTTGGGGGACACAGACTTTCATAGTGATCCTATAGTGCCTGTCTATGCAATGGCACCTGTCGTGCGGTGACAGAATAGCAGGAAAACAAATAACAATAACAAAGACACTTATTTCAAATCAACGGGACGAAAAGGATGTTTTCTCTGTACCAGCTCTTGGAAGTCTTATTAGAAAGAGTGACGGGTGCATCAACATAGTAGTTTACACACTTTATCTAAAAGGAATGAAGGTGGAAGGCGGGGCTAAACTTCAGCGACTAGGAGTGGGAAAGTAGTTATGCTTCTTTAAACCGCTAATTCGAGCTGCCACTTTGCCTGCTGGCGTGTGCGAGCCTTATCTTAGCTTGTCTGCCCTAAGACCCCCTGAGCACGAACCCTAGTCCCACAGGCCCCATTTCCACTTAAACAGGATGAAAGAAATGACCAGGAATCAGGAAAAGCTTGCCAAATTGCGGGCACAAGTGTGCATCGGTTGGAAAAGAACTGCTTGCAGAAAGATGGTTCATAGGACAGCAGCGCAGATGATTTTTAAAAAACAAAAGAAAACTGCAGATCTCCTTAAAGAAGTGAGGGGTAAGCAATGTCTCTGTCAGTAAAGAAGTAAACATGTTTACACACCATGGAACAGGGATCCATTTTAACAATCTTAATATAAGGGTTCAGGTAAATGGAAATGCTTCCCAGCATCCCAAACCAGCTCCAGGCAGATAGTCTGACTCGTCTAAGGAGACTGGCTGAAGCTCTGCCCAAACAGTCTGTGCATGGAGGAGCACAACTAGCTCCTGGAGAGGACGGTGATGATGAAGTTCCAGAGCTGGTGGAGAATTCTGATGAGGCTCCTGGGAAGGAGGGGACGTCTGAAGAAGGCGACATTTGCAGAAGTTACAGGAGCTTGTTTTATGTCATGACTGCTTTTGAAAATTCTTTTGCAGAGCTAGTTCCAGGACAGGCTCTAAAAAAGCTACAGAGAAACCCTGTCTCGAAAAACCAAAAAAAAAAAAAAAAAAAGAAAAAAAAAAAGAAAAGAAAAAAAAAGAAAAAAGAAAAAGGCTTAAGCCGGGCGGTGGTGGCGCACGCCTTTAATCTCAGCACTCGGGAGGCAGAGGCAGGCGGATCTCTGTGAGTTCGAGGCCAGCCTGGTCTATAAGAGCTAGTTCCAGGACAGGCTCTAAAAAAGCTACAGAGAAACCCTGTCTCGAAAAACCAAAAAAAAAAAAAAAAAAGAAAAGAAAAAGAAAAAAAATGAAAATTCTTTTGCTGGTGGATCTGATAAAATCTAGAGCGCTAATATTTTCCAAGTGCCCTGGACACTGCAGCTCTCTTCAGTTTTTGCTCTGCACAATTCATTCTTTGCGGCAAATTAAGCTTGAAGAAACCGGGGGATAAAGTTTGGAAACAGGTTAATAAAACTCTTTGCCTAGAAAAAAAACTGCTCATTCATCTAACTTTATCATTTTATGAACTTATTAAGACTACGGACAAAGCTTCCCCCGTAATGTGGAGCGTGTAAGCTGTCAAAATAGCAAAAGAGAATCTACAGAAACCCTAGTCCACTCGTGCAGAGCTCTGAGCCCATATCATTCTCCGAATTGGCATGGTATCAAAGGCCACATTTGTTATATGGATTTGCCAAATTTGGTAGTATGAAACATTTCTCGTGGTGTGAAGGACTGGCAGGCTGTTGGTGGCCTGGCTGTGGCAGAGTTGCTGAGGCAAGGTTTAGTGACTCTGTCCACAGGGCGTGTACCCTGCCTCATCTCTGAAGTTGGCCACTTGAATTTCACTTCAAGTCGCTTTTTTTTTTTTACTTTGAAAACTCTGAACGCCTCATTGAGGATGGTAGGTACAGCATGTGCCAAGCCTTTGGCTTCAGAGTTCAGTTGTTTTTAAATTATTTGACTGAACAAAAGGTCACAAGATATCTTCCACAGTAGGGAAAACGTAATTTTCCATGTCTTTAGGATGTTTTGAAGTTGTGATATTTTTCTGTGAAGTTTCTATAAATAAATAACTTTTACCAGTGTTGTAGCTTGATTTTAAGAGTGCCTTGACAATAGTCTTTAAAGTAGCCCTTCCTTCTCCCCATGGTCCAGTCTCGAGCCTCTTCCTGCGAGTAAAAGAACTGGAAACCTTGTGTTAAAAATCCCAGCAGTGCAAGTTTGGATTAAAAGTTTGAAATTCTGTGTGTGTGTGTGGGGGGGGGGGGGGGGGGGTTGGAGAGATGGTTCAGAGATTGGGAGCTCTGGCTGCTTTCAGAGGACCCAGGCTCAATCCCCAGCACCCATAAGGCAGCTCACAACTGTCTGTCACTCCAGGTCCAGGAAATCTGATGCTTTCACACCAACACACATAAAATAAAGTTACATGAATTACATAAAAAGCATGACTTTTTTAGCATCTTAAAAGTGTTTAAATTTATGAAGTTATAATGCAAACCTGTAGCACGATTAATAAAAACCCAGAGACAGATATTGGTGTTCTGCCTGAAGGTCAGAAAAGCAAAATAGCCAGCCACCGACTCTTACCTCTACCTCAGCCTGAAATGGCCATCCTGCCTCCAGGAATCTCAAAATGAGAGTGTGTCTGAGAGCTGTCTCCTCCTGGCTTATATTCCTCTGTAGGACTGGGATTAAAGACGTGCATCACTGGAATTAAAGAAGGACACCACTATTGCTAGATTTCTATGGCAAGGAATTAAAGGTGTGTGTCACCACTGCCTGGTCTGTAAGGCTGATCAGTGTGGCTGTTTTACTCTCTGAACTTCAGGCAAGCCTTATTTGTTAAAACACAAATGAAATATCACTACACAAACCTCATTTTTTGCCATTAATATTACATATTCCTGGCAGGCAGCTGAGAGGAGAGCTCTGGTGTTTGCCCGCACCCTTCCCAAACCCCGCTAAGTCCCTACCTAGCATATGCTGCTCTTTGTGTGTTCATGGCTTGTGGATCCAGGCAGCTAAGACTTCTGTTTCCATAAACATGGTTATTTCTAGCATCCCACCTAGAGACAAACTACATCTTCCAAGTCTGCCAGACTGACTCCCCACAGACTATCTTCTCGCACAGTCTACCTCTGCAGGCCACTAGCCGGTTGGTAGTGTATATTTTTGCGTACTTTGCTCAGTGTGAATGAGGATCTACCAAAGGCTAAACTTAACTCACACAATGCAAAGAAAGTGGCAATCAAGCCTATGTAGGAGCAGATACATCTGCTAAATCTTCTCTCTCTTCCATCTATCTACTTGCCTATGAGCCTACATATATTGTGTAATCTCAAGCAAATGTTTGTTCCCGTTTCCCGGAGGTGAGAGGCAGTTTTTGAAACTCGGTTCGGGGTCTTTGGCACACTCTTTCATTTAACAAGTTTATCAAGTGTATATCTTTGGGTCATCTTCCAGACTATTTGTGATTAATAACTCATCGAACTGGTCTTTTTTTAAAAAAAAATTAAATGCAGTTTATGAACGTCGTCTTTGAGTCGTGCAAGCTTGTTTATCATGTCTGCCGTGTCGTTCTTCTGCCTTTTCTTCTGAATAGTCTTAATCTCCCAGAGCCTGTCTGGCTAATGTCTACTTCCACAGTTCACTCCACGCCAGTGAACGCCGATGCTCATTCCATTCCTGCAGGTGCCTGGTCGGTCGTCGTGCACCCTGTCGGTTCTCCCTCTGCCGTCCAGCATCAGCCACTTACTTGCTCGCTTCCCATCGCCGACTCGTCTCACTTCGGGGAAGTCGGTCGAGCCCTCCTCCTCCAAGCCCCCCGCCGCCCCCGGTCGCCTCCCCACCCCACCCCCCCAACGCCGGCTCGGGGCCCCGCTCTGCACCGGCCGGTCCCCGCGCCCGCCCGCCCGCCCGCCCATCCGTCCTCCCGCAGTTCGACTGCAACTTTACTTCGGCCGAGGCAGAGCGCCGTGGGCGCGCGCGGGGCGGGCGCGTGCAGGAGCGGCGGCCGCGGGAGCGCCGGACGGCGTGGGTGTGCGAGCGGGCCGGGGGCGTCGCGGGCCGGCCTGCCCTATAAGGGGCCGAGCCGCCTCTGCCTCCGGGCGGGTGCCTGGCGGGCCGCGGCGGCGGCGGCGGCAGCGGCGGCGGCGGCTGCGATTGGCTCAGGCGCCCCATCCGGGGACTGGGCTCGGCGCTGCTCGTTCGCCCTGAAGGTACCAATATGGCGGAGGTGAGCGGAGAAACCGGGCAGCGGCGGCCGTGCCGGAGCGGGAGCCGGCCGGCCCCCCGAAGCCCCCTCAGCCGGCCTGAGACCCCGGGCTCCTCCCGCGGGTCCTCGGAAGGCGGCGCGGCGGCGGCGGGGGCGCGGGGCGGCGGCGAAGGCGCGGCGGGGCTGCCGGGGGGCGGGAGCGGGCGCGGGAGCGGTCTTCCTTCGGGACTAGGCCGCGGCGGCTCCGACCCCAGCCGGGCCGGGCGGTGGGGCCGGGCGGCGGCGGCGAGCCTCGGGCCGGGGGAGGCTCTGGGGCTGGGGCCGGGGAGGCTGACGCGGGCTGCCGTTCGCTCGGCGCCTTCTCCCGGGGTCAGGGTGGGTGGAGAGCTGCCGATCCACCGTCGGCGACTGGATTGCAGCGCCGAGAGCGGGCTGCGCCACTGCCCCGCCAGAGTGAGCCGGCCCGGCCCGAGGCTCTCCGGCCGCCCCGCCGCCCCTCCTGGCCTGGGCTCCGAGGCCAGCGGGAGCAGAGCTGGACTCCCTGCCCCGAAACCTAGGGTGTGCGGCGTCCCCGGGCGCAGGGACCGACCCCACACCTCGACGCCCTCGCCGGCCGTGCGGCCCGAGAGCCCCTTTACCCCGAGTCGGACGGGGATGGCCGGGCGAGCGGAGCCGCCGGGCCATCTCCCCTGGGACGGGAAGCTGGGGGAGGGGGTGGAGAGACGGGAGCCCCCGGGTCTGGGCAAGAGCGAGGGAGGCAGGGGCCGAGCCGGAGATTGACCGCTCACCCGGGGAGGAACCGGCTCGTCCCGGTCCCCGTAAGGTGTGTGTGTTGGGGGGGGGGGGGAGTCTCCGCTTTGGGTTGGGGACCAGTGTCCTGGTCTAGCAGGCCTACGCTTGGGGCAGTGGACGAACCCTGGAGTTGGGGCATCCACGCCCCAAAGGGCAGGTTGGGTCTCAGAGAGTGAGACCCTTCCAGGGAAAAGGGGGTGGCATTTCGAGGAGTTGCCCTGGGGCCAGCGGAGAGCAGGGTGAGCTGTGTGTATGTGTTGGGGCGGGGGGGGGGGGGGCCGGAGGCACGACGACTCCCGAGATGCCCGGGATGAAGGACTGATGCTGCGAACCGACTTGCTCTGGCTTCAGCTTGTCGGCTTTGTAACTTGCCGAGCTCCGAACGGTGGCTTGGAGTTGCCTGTTTCAACTCCAGCCTTCGTCCCATGTCTGCGAGTTTGTACACTGGGGACTTGGGGAGGAAGGCGAGGCAGCCAAGAGGGGGCCCGAAAGGGGCCGGGAGCGATTGGAGCGAAGCTACGTCTTGCACTTTTTGGCAGCTGCCTGGGAGCGCTCGGCTCCGCCCCCTCTGCGCCCTGTTGCCTGTGCTGCCTCCTTCCCTTGCTATGCGATTCAACCTCACAGTTTTCTTTTCTCTCTCTCCCAGGCTTCTTTTGGAAGTTCGAGCCCAGGTTTGTTCCATTTTCTTACCTCTTCCGGAGGGGCGGGGTCCCTATGGGAAATGGGGACTCAAAGATATGTTGCTAAAAGGATCTTGCACACACAGAAATTCATCCTGAGAGTTGTTCATCATTTGGATCTTAAAGAGTTCCGATATCTTTTTGGTAATTACGTTGTTAGAGGAAGAAATACTTATGCTCTTATTCTCTGTACATGTTGAAAAAAAAAAATACCTCCAAAACCTTTATTACAAAGCTGCAGACAGACTTTTTTTTAAGTGTCTTTTATTCTCACATAACTTTTTTTTCTGCTTATTTTCCTCCAAGCTGGAAATAGTGAATCCCAAGTCAACTTTCCACAAATTTTAACAGTGTATGCACTTTTTTCTTCCTTTTCTGTGTAGAGACTTCCATCATCTCAGCTCCCCCAACACTTTCTTTACTTGCTGTTGTGGAGGGGAAAAACCACTTGCTTTGCATTTTTAGTTTTTGTATTTTTATTTTTATTTATCTATTTAAAATAAATTGTTCTTTTAGTTTGTTAGAACTTGGGGGCAACTTAGATTATTAATTTAACTCTCGATTTTCCTTTACTTTGTCCCTCAAGAAATATCTGTATTGTATTTAAATTGAAAATTGAATTAGGCAAAGCTCCCTTAATAATAAAAGGGAAAAAAGCAACACACAGTTTCCAAGTTTTGCACAGAAAAGTGTTAATGGTTGTTTTGAACCAAGATAATCTTAGCTTATCTAGTCCAGAAGTCAGAAGCCTCTGTGGGGATCCGATAAAAGAAGGAGCCCCTGGAAGCTGCATAGGTGTAGTTACATAGAAAGAGGTTGTGGCATCTTTCTCTATCTGCTAAAATGTTTTAGTTTCTCAGTTCCTTCCTTCTTAGCTCCCATGTGTCATCTGGTAGGGTCCAGAAAAGGTGCCTCTGGAGTTGTCCATCCCTTTATTTTACAAGGAGGCGATTGAAATTATTTTGCAGAGAGTCACCCAGTTAGTAATGGAGTGTATGCACTTTTTTCTTCCTTTTCTGTGTAGAGACTTCCATCATCCCTAGCTCCCCCAAGACTTTCTTTACTTGCTGTCATGGAGGGGACAAACCACTTGCTTTGCATTCTTAGTTTTTGTATTTAGGTAACTTTCAAAGACTTACTTGATTACCTTTTAAGGTAGTAAAATTGATCAACACAAGGTAGAAGGAATTTGTGGTTATTTTTAAGATTGTTGTCTGTATCTGTAAAGAAGTGTTTTTACAATTTTTCCTAATTTTGAGACAAGCAGTTTTTTTTGTAATAAATTCAGGGAAGGACTATCAGCATCAGGTTGATGTAATTTTTCCATTTTTCATTTTTGTCTGAATTTAAGTCACAATTTAAATAAAAATCCAAAAGGCGGTGTGGCTTTGATATCTAAGCAGACACTTACACCGTGTTTTTAATGAATTAGCCAATATTTGGAGAGACTTTTAGCACTGCAAGGGATTCAGAGCGTCTTCGTTAGCTCTGTGTATTTCACAGATGAGAACCTCAAGCTAGACCCAGACATTTTGAATGGCTTGCCTTGGGCCTCAAGACAAGGACAAAGCCAGGAGTAGATCTTCAGAGCCTTTTGTTTTACTCCTGACACTTTGGCATACCACAGATGTTTCTCAGGAAAGAAAACTTATAGTGGTGGGTGTTCTGGTTTTGAACTAGTTAGTAAATATTCACCTTTCTCTTTAAAAGTAAATTAAGCCATATCTACTTCAACAAAAATGAGCATATACTACTTTCTTTTTTTTTAAGCTTTAAAGAACTAACAAAAACCTCCTGGCAAATAAAGTCTCATGGAAATTTATATTATTTGTGTGTATAGGAGGGGGCTGATGATTAGAAGTCTCAGGAACATTGAATTATAGTTGGAGCCTCTCCATCATGAACATTTTGGCCTAGTTCACTGTTTTGGTAATGATCTCACATAGAACTTAAATGTTTGAAATTTTAGAATAGTAATAGTTTGCTTAAAAATATGGAAACCTGTGTTGAATGCTCTTTGTTCCACCTCTGACCCCCGGATTTCAGTATTACTTTTTTCCCCGTGCTCTTAGCTTCACTGGTCAAACCTGTATTCAACACTAGAGAAGAACAAATGGAGAAAATACTGCTTTCCATAAATTTTGTTTCTTTTGGATAGTGGGTTTTATTTATTTATTGCAATCTGTTGATGTTATAGTAAAAAAAAATAATACAGTGTTACAGACAAATTTTATTGACAGTAGCTACTTGCAGTGGGATGTCTTCCAAAACCTTCAGATAGGATTTTCTGTTACCTTCACATGGTTCTAAAAAGTTCTTAGGAACCCAGAGCATGGGCTTGCATCTCTTAATGTCTGTCTGACTAATTCTGGAGTTTGAAATACTCTTGCTATGTGAAGAAATGATTCCATGCTTTTAATAAACTAAATTATTATGTAGCTGCTTCATAGAAAGTTGAATTTGTTTCAAGATTTCTATTTAGTTTTGTGTCTTTGTCTAGGCTTAGAATTATTGTAAATTATGTAGTCTGTTTGAAATGTTAGCTTCAGTTTGCTGGCTGATTCTTGGGGAGTCTCCCATTCCTGGAAACTTAATTCTTCTGCCAGTTTGCCATTTTGTTTGTTGGTTTTATTTTTGTGTTTTGGCCATACTAGGAACTGAACCCAGAGCCATGGGTATTTGAGGCAGCCATTCTACCACTTCGCCACATGCCCAGCCCTTGCTGTTTTAAGCAAATGAATTTAACTAATAAAAAATTTGACCGATACTGTCTTCAGACCCTGCTGCTGAAATCGTTTCGTTACTGTTCTGAGTTCTCTTTTTCGTGGCCTGCATGCCTGTAGAGTGTTTGTGAGTACTCTACCTTGTTCTTCTGCTGGCTTAGCTTTTCAAGACCACAGAGTCCTACTTTACAGCCCATAAAGTGTATAGTAAACTCATTTCATAAGATCCACATATAAATATCAAAAGCAACTGGAAAAACCACAGACATTTTTATTTTCTTTTGTAAATAACCTCATGGGTGTGTGAAGTGACTCGGTGTGTTTCCTTCCAGTTGGGTCTCTGTCTTCGGAGGATCATGATTTTGACCCCACGGCTGAGATGCTGGTCCATGACTATGATGACGAAAGAACTCTTGAAGAAGAGGAGATGATGGACGAGGGTAAAAACTTCAGTTCTGAAATTGAAGACTTAGAAAAGGTAATGGACTTACTTTAGCATTATAGAACACAAGTAAATTCTTTTGGAATCTTTCTGAAATAAAAGTACTATATGTATCTTTCTTTTTCAACCTAACTTAAAATATTACTGATTTTCTCATTTTGAGAGTAGCCTAGTTAGGACATTTTCATTTCATTTTTTTATCTCCTGGCTGATTTTCAGCTACTCAGAACACTGAGGGCCAAACTTGACTTTAGCTTAGCTCTGTAGTAGAATAGGGGAAATACTTTTCCTTCGGAGAACTTGTAATTGGTAGGGTATTGCTAGAAAAATGAACAAGTTTTACATACTTTCAAATGTAAATTGCTAATATTCCATCTTTACCCTCCAGTCATCTTTTAAACTTGGCTAGATTGAGTGTGGTTCACAACTTCTTAAGCCCAAAGTCAATATAAATTCAAATGAACTGAATTTTAAGCCTTGGCTTACACTAGAGCCATAGTGAAAGGCTTCCATAGGTCACCTTGATGTAAATGAGCATCATTTGAGGATTTCTAGTCGGCTCACAGTAACAGAAGCCTTCAGGAATAATAGAGAATAATATCAGTCGCCCGAGTTTCCATCCCTCTTGTGCTTCTGTTTTCTTTGGAAGGCAAACAAACATATGGCCTCCTCAATCTTGATGAAGCAGGGGCTGTACCATAGTCTTTCCTTTCTTCTAACATACAGGGAAATAGTCATCTAAATTAAAAAAAAAAAAAACAAGAACAAATCAATAATAAGAAAGACTTTCCGACTTAAAAATGCATAGTCCCTCTCTCTGTGCTTTTTATTATTATAATTTTCTGTTTTATTTTGTTTTTGTTTTTCAAGACAGGGTTTCTCTGTAGCTTTGGAGCCTGTCCTGGAACTAGCTTTTGTAGACCAGGCTGGCCTCGAACTCACAGAGATTCACCTGCCTCTGCCTCCTGAGTGCTAGGATTAAAGGCATGCGCCACCACCCAGCGTGCTTTTTATTTTTTAATACATGCTGGTAATTACATGTTTGTTTTTTGATACCCATCTCTGAGTTTGTACATTTAAGAAATGTATGCTGTTGTAGTCTCTAGAGTTTATCAGTGTCTCTATTTAGATACTTCTGAATTTTTGCAGAATATAATGATCTTAAATTTTTGACAACCCAAGAGCTGTGTCTCTGTTCAGAAGGCTGATCTTTCTTTCCTTGTGCAGTGGCTGAGAGGCTCTGAGTTCCTACTACTTCCAGATGAAATTTTTACACTTATTTATCTTTATACAACTTAATATATTGATCTTAAATATTGAAGCCACAATTTAGGCATTAGTATATTTGACTGTTTTAGTGATAGAGTATTAATGTTTTCAAAAATTATATGAAAGACTTATTTTTATAGTAATTCGATTGTTGACTGTGCATTTATTTTAGTGCAACAAGTTTTTGGTTATATGGCATGGAAAATAAGAATAGCAATGCCAAATCAGTTTTCCTTTAGTGGCTGGGGTTCAGTTGTTATTCGTTTAGTTACAGCAAAGTAAGACTTTAATTACAGCTTCATAAATTTTGATTTTTCATTTGATTTTCAGGGTTTTAATTTAGTAGTTCTAGATTTGGATCTAAAAAGGTTGTTATCAGTCCTGATTTTATTAATATGTAGATTCTCCCTTAATGTTTAAAATTTCCTAAAAATTCAGAAGTTTAAATAAGTAAGAAACTTTAAAGAAAAAAATCTTTTCCCACTAAACTTTGTGTGATTTAAAAAACATTTAAAGATTGTATATGTGTTTTTTGTGAGGTCTCCAGTATGTTGTATTAGGTGCTAAACTTGATCTGCATTATACCCAGTCTGAGTTCACCTGCCCAGCAGTGCACCTGGCTTATCAGATGCCTGTCAACTGTTGTTTCCCCATTTCGATTGTAAGAAATAGCATAGATGAACGTGTGGTTGGTAGTAGGGTGCATCCTAATGGCTAACATGATCATCAGATTAAAATAAGGTGTGTCTTTGTTTTTTACGGTAGGGAAATGGAGATGTAAGGGGTTAGGTGTGTTATAAGCCCAAGGTAATGATGAGCAGTCAGCACACACTGTGACTCTAAAGTATATGCTCTACTTTCTTAATGTACTCCAGCCATTGTAGGGCAGTGCACTACAAATATGGCTGCCTCACCTGTGTCCTTGAAATGAAATTTAATAAAAGGCCCAAGAAAGGGAGAGAAAAACCGCTGTCCCTAGCACGATTGGATCAACTTTGTAAGGTGGACTAGCCATCGCAGATCTTTCTCAGAGACCTTGAGATTCAATAATTCAGCTTTTCAGGGAATGCATAACAGCGTTTTATCACTAAGTTCTAATAGAAACTTCATTCATGAAATAATTTAGAAACCGGATTCCCCTTTGACCGGTATCGATGGCAAAGCTTTTGTGCAAGTAATTTGTCTTTTTCTCATTTGATTTCCTTTTGCTGTCTGACCACAGAGAGCACCCCGGTCTCTCAGTGTCACCTCTTCATTCAGTCGTAGGGTCCTGCTTCCCTAGTCCGCCCTCCTCATGCACCTCAGTCTTCCTTTGCCATGGGCTCACCCTCATCTTCTCAGTCATTTTGCCCTTTCGTGGGCTCTCACTCAAGTGCACTCCACTTTTCCTCAATCTCACCGTTGTTATCCTAACCCTGCCTCGGCTTTTGCCGCCCTGATAACTAGCTGACTTCTCAGGCCAGAGTTCCTCAACACTTTACACTAATAGAGCTTTCTTCCTGCTATCAAATAACTAAAAACTACTTCGTCTCTTATATGTCACAGAAGTAATTCTGTTTCTTAGTTCAGGTTTTCATTCTCCTTGGTCTGGAACACTATTTCTAAAATAAAAACCCCGTTTTAAGATTTTGTAGCTGCACCTCATTGCCTGTAAACTCCTGTCTCTGAAGTTTTTACAATAAAGCACGGACCCCTCTCTTTTCTCTCTGCCCTTTTTGTAGGTGATCTCATCAGCTCTCAAGGCTTTAAATATCATCTTGATGCTAATGAATGCCAGATTTATATCTCTAGCCCAGCCAGATTCTCTGAGCTCCAGGCTCCTGGCCAACTTGACTTTTCTTCTTGGATGTCTTGTAGTTCTCTCAAACCTAACTTGTGTCCTCCGTAAAATTCTTAAATAGATTTCCTTAAAAATAAAATAAACACAAGGCTTTTCCCCCTTGATTTTCTGTCACTCTAAAAGTCACCACCCCTTGCTCAAGGAGAGATCTGAGAGTTGTCTCTGCTCCCATCATCCCCACATTAATAACCCCCTTGATTCCACCTCAGCGCATACCTCATCCCTTTACTTCTCTTTAGACTTC
The DNA here is from genome assembly GCF_903992535.2 of Arvicola amphibius. NCBI lineage: Eukaryota > Metazoa > Chordata > Mammalia > Rodentia > Cricetidae > Arvicola > Arvicola amphibius. The sequence continues at coordinate 36,931,726 of NC_052049.1, read as the reverse complement.
ATCAGTATTTAAAGCCAGCATGAGGGTCTCAGTAGTTTCCATGTTTCTCCACAACTTCTGCATGCAACTTTCCAGTATTTTAAGGAGAAATTCTGTCATATTCCTCCTTTTCAAAACTATGTTTTATGTGTCCATGTGTGTGCACGTGTGTGCATCTGACTCACGCCTGTGTACATGTTGCAGAGACCATTTTGCAGGAGTCTTTTCTTTCCTTCCATCATGTGTGTCTCAGGCTGAACTCAGTGAGACTTGGCTTCGGGGGCCTTTGTGTTGAGCCTCACACTGGCCCTCCTGTTTCTGTTATTCTCCAGTGACTTCTCATTTCTCTGGCATATGGTCCAGGTTCCTTTCCTTGCCGTGAAGCCCTTTTGATCTGTCCTTGCTGCTCTTGCCATTCTCTTTTTGAGTCACTTTTTCAGTCATCCCACTGAGCTAGAGCCACGCAGCTTTGTGAGAAAGCACCATCAGCTTTCAGTTGTGGCCTTTCCTTTGGTGGGAATGCCTGCCACTGGCCTGACTCCGTCCCGTGCTAGAGACTTGGCCAGAGATCGTTTTGTGTCTTGTCTCTGCTACTCAATGAAAATGGACTGCAGCCTTACTCTTTGTCTCTGGGTCCTTTTCTTTGCACTCTTCACAGTCAGCAGCTCAATGTCTGTGTCGTTGGTTCTCCCAGCCTGAGATTAAGCTGTGAAAAGGCAAGGCCTCTGCCTCGTCCCAGTAGCTAGCGACCTCCTGACACACAGTCACTGTCACTCGTGGTGACTCACACCCTGAGGTGCAGCCTTTGTCTGTCCTCTGGACACCCCTCCTCATGCTGTTTTTCCTGGGGTCAGGTCCCTTCTCTGGGTGCATTGCTTCAGAGCACAGCTTCCAAGCTGGCATCACAGCCTTTGTGTTGTATGGCAGTTAGCCTGTTTTTCTCTCCATAGCACCGAACTCCTTCAGAGAAAGGGTTTTTCTCTAATTTTCTATCTCCCTGTCTAGTAACCTTCACTAGAGTACCTAGAAGTCAGTAAAGGATATGGTAGAGCATCAGGGAAATAGGAACAGCAGCAGGTGCCCCGGTCCCGAGGGCTGTCACCTGTGAAGTCTTGGAGAAATGCTGCTGCAGACAGCATAAGGTGGTTGGCAAAGAGTGCAGCCCAGACACCTGCCACAGTGCAGTGAGAAGAGCCAGGGGGAATGCTCTGGAGACACCTGCCACAGTGCAGTGAGAAGAGCCAGGGGGAATGCTCTGGAGACACCTGCCACAGTGCAGTGAGAAGAGCCAGGGGGAATGCTCTGGAGACACCGAGTGGGTGCTGGTTACCTTTCCGGGGTTCTTGAGGTCGTGCAAAGAATAACCATGCTGGTTTTCTCTTGTGGGTAATCTTCTATCTGTTCTGACCGTTCATCTCAATTTGGGCTGACTTCACATTTATGAATTAGCTTGTGCCACCTGGCTTAGTCTGAGCTCTGTGTGTGGTCACGCTCAGTGGTATACCTAAGTTCTGTATCTATGGAGGTGAAACCAGAGTTCAGGGGCCTTCAGCCTACATTCCCTGTGGGCCCTGGTGGATATCTAGCATCTCTGTAGGCATCGTCAGTGCTTAACTCACTGTGGTCTCCATGGACACTGTCTACATGCTCCACGTTAGCATCTCCATACAGTGTACTCTGTTGACAAAGTTGTCTGTCTTGACGTTCTAGAAAACTAAACCAATAAGCATACTTTAGGAAGAAATCTCCTAATTGATGTAGCTGGATAGCAATACGTAAGTTATCAGGCTTATTTGGAAGTTGTTTGTGAATGTGGTCATGAGTGTTCTATACATTGTATTGGTTAAAGCAAGTATGCTCAAGAAGTACATGATCAGCTGGGGACAGAGTTCAAGGGTCAGCATATGGGATAGAGTATTGCAGCCAAAGCAGACTTACAGGACTGGGGTTTGCACTGGGAACTAAGAACATAAAAAGGATGGTTGGAGTTCAGACATTATTATAAATATTGCTGGTGCTGGTTCAGCCAAGGTTTCCTTTGGGGTCTTCAGTTAACATGGAGAAGAAACCAAGTGGTGAACAGTTACTTAACTGCAAAGAAACAAGCTAAAAGTGATGTGAAGTTGTCTGTTGATCAGTTGATTGGTTTGTTGAAACTATTTGCTTTCATTAATACAGTAATTAAGCTCTATGTTTAGTATTTTCCAACAGCAGTACACAAAGAAAACCTAAAGCTTGGCCGTGGTTGATGCTATGCTGTATAAATTTAAGAGCATTACAGTTTACCCACAGTTCAGATTATGGTATTGCTGAGTCTGTGTCTGTGCTCTGCTCAACTAGGAAGGAAATATGCCATTAGAAGACCTACTGGCATTCTACGGCTATGAATCTACAATTCCGACGGTTACAAATTCCAGTGCCAACAGCCCCCCAAGTGAACTTGCAGACGAACTACCAGACATGACTCTAGACAAAGTAAGTACAGGCCTTTATACAGTAAAGTTCAGGGATTACTGCCATCGTCTGCTTTCGTTAGATTTTCTTTTGCTTAAAGCATTTTCTAATTCTGAAGTATAAACTTACTATTATTTTGGTGGCTGGTCTAAAGGTCATTTGACTTTGATCTTATACTTTCTGAACAGTAGTAGCTTTTCCATTTTTCTCTAATATTTTTCTGTTTAGACGTTGTATCTAATGGATTTTGCCTTAACTACTTTTGATCTGTAAACACATGAAAACATTCATTCGTTAACAGATCTCTCAGAAGTGTGCACACCAAGTTGGCTTAGGCATCGAGTTCTGTTTCTGGGTCCTGGGAGTCACAGCAGCTAAGGCCATAGTGACCTATCTCATACAAGCTGCTATAGGGATGTCCACTCTGCTGAGGAGAAATATGAAGCCGTAGCACCACGTGGGACTCCTGAGAGGTTTTCCTTGCCTGTCAGGCTTCAGGAATCCATGTCTCTTTACCTCTTCCTATGAATGATTTTGTCACACTCTTCGTGCCTGCTATATACCAGTGCACTTCAGTAGAAATCCAGATGTGGGGCTGGAGAGACGGCTCAGCAGTTAAGAGCACTGTCTGTTCTTCCAGAGGACCCAGGTTCAATTCCCAGCAACCACTTGCCAGTTCACAACTGTCTGTAGCTCCGGTTCCAGGGCATCCAACACCCTTAAACAGATAAATGTGCACATTAAAAGAAAAAATCAAAATGTGCTTCTTTCTAGGCACTGTCACCAGTTAGTTTTTAAATCATTGGGAAAGTAGAGTTTGGAGATATTTCTAAATTTTAATTTTTTTTGAAAAAATATAATTGCTAGCCATTTAGAAGTTGTATTTTGTTGTTGTTTTATTGTGTTTTGAGTTAACTGTATTGTTCAAACTTCCCATGAACTTCTGAGCTCTTGAATTCCTGTCTCTGCCTCCTATCCTAGTAATGTAGACACACATTCCTGTGCTAATTGGAGCAGATTGTTTGTTTTAAATCCACTGGAAATTGGTTCCGCGCCTTCCGATAAGTTCTTTGCATGCCCACAAAGTAGGCAAGTAGTTCAAGTGTACAATCACATGTTATTCTTATTTGATAAGTCATTAAAAATTTTAAATAGTATATTAAGTGTATAGCTAATTATTAAATATTATTAGTATTTATGCACATGAAGTAAGTTACAGAGTTCCAAACTTTTCAGAACTAAGAAGTCATGAATCAGTTCTTTGTTATTGTGTGTTATAAAAACAGAAAGGCATCTCTGTTAACTGGTAAGATGTGATCTTTCTAACTTGCATGCTTCCATCTTCTTCCAGGAAGAAATAGCAAAAGACCTATTGTCGGGTGATGATGAGGAAACTCAGTCTTCTGCAGATGATCTGACACCATCCGTGACTTCTCACGAAACTTCTGATTTCTTTCCTCGGCCTTTGCGATGTAAGAATGCCAACCCCTGCTGATGGACATTAGCAATGGTGCCACCTGCTTCAGGACATCATAGCGTGTTCAGTACATAGCGTACATAAAATGTCATTGTAATCTGGATGGGATTGTAGCCTTTGTTATTGGGACGGAGTGGACCACATGGTGTTAGCATCCCCTCACTCACCTAGTTTTACAGGCTGCCTGTTTCCTTTCCCAGAGCTCCTGTGTTGCTCTGGTAACCACAAAATGTTAATGATTGTGTTTTTGGATTTGTTAAAAAGGCCCTGCTTAGCTGTTTTGAAAACTTAACCAGTGCACAAAATGTATTTTCATTTTTAGGGATTCATTTTTTTCCTCTTAGTTCTTGGTGTTTAGTGTTTATTTTAATACTGTAAGGGCTGTAGACTGAAAAAGTGCTCAACTCCAATCCCATTTATCTTGAAATGTGCTCTTAGAGTAGTTAATATGTCTGGGTACACATGCGTGGGTGTGTGCAGGGACAGCTCTGCAGTTCTGGGGTAGCCAGTCAGAACAGACCCCCGTGCTTCTCTTCACTTCTCAGGCCATCACACTGTTCCTTTTAGTTCCAGTCTCTTCAACCTTGGCTGGCTATTGTTATTCCACTAAGAAGGAAAATATACACTTTAAGGTACTAGTGTTGCCAGTGTTCTTGTCATTGTGACAGATGCCAGCTGTGGAAGCAGGCTTAATGATAAGTAGGTGAATCTTACTTACTGAACAATTTATACTGTATAAATGGCATTCTCTTAGTGTTTCAAAGACTTTACATTTGTTTTCCTTTAAGCAAATACTACGTGTGATGGAGATAAGGAATCAGAGATTGAAGATGTTGAAACAGACAGTGGTAACTCACCTGAAGATTTGAGAAAGGTAAACTGAGTTACCATTATATTCTAATAGAAAATTTAAAACATTTGTGAGGGCTGGCACGATAACTTAGTAAGTAGAAGCACATAATGTTCTTACAGGGGACTAGAGTTGAGGTCCAGCACCAGGTCTAGTGGCTCACAACTGCCTGCAGTTACAGCTTGAGGGACTTTGATTCTCTTTCTGGCTTCTGTGGACTTCTGTGCCCATTCACGTATGCATGCATCTGCACACATAATACACATAATTAAAATAAAGTGGAAATCCATAATAATTTTTGAAATGAAGCTAGGTAGGCGGCTCAATAGTTAAGTACTGCTCTTGCAGAAGAATTGACCTGGAGTTCAGTTCCCAGGGCCAGGTTGGATGGTTCACAACTGCCTGTGACTCCTACTCCAGGAAGTCCATCCTGTCTTCCGGCCCTCATGTGCACACATTACCACTCAAACACACATATTTAAAAAAAAAATTAAAATCCTAAAAAAAAATTAAAATCCTAAAAAAAAAAAGCAATTTGATAATTTTATTGTTATGTGATAAGGTTTGTTTTGATTTGTAAGAATAGATTATTGTTTGGGATTGCTTTTCAGTGCTTTTTATAATTGTATTGTTTTTACCTCTCCCTTTTCCTGTAGGAAATAATGATCGGTTTACAGTATCAGGCAGAAATCCCCCCTTATCTTGGCGAGTACAGTGGTGACGAGAGAGGTGAGGTCAAACTACTCTACCTCCCTGCGCTTCCTAAACTCTGACTGCATTCCAGCATAGACGATGCAAAGACAGATCATCACCAGAGCAGCTTCCAGAGTCCAGCCACAGTGTATCAAGAGCAGTCATGAAGCTGGGCCTAGTGGGGCCTAGTGGGGCCTGCTTACCATCCTAGCCCTTGGGTGACAGCGGCAGGAAGACTATGAATTCCAGGGCAGCCTGAAGGGAGGGCCGCAGTAATAAGACCCTGTCTCAGAAAGACAAGGACGTGAGCAGTAGTCACAAGACATGGAGTCCCAGCCCAGCCCACAGTGCTTCCCAGTCTGTATATGCAACGCCTGCTGACAGCCTTGTCTCTATAAAAATAGCACCCTGGCCCTGAGTGGGGCTTCAGGAGAGTGGGCAGCCCTGTCACCTGAAGTGATGAGAATATTACAAACATAATCTTGTAGAAGGAGAAGCCAGGAGGAATTCCTTTGTCCTGCCGCTGGAGGAGCAGGAAGTTGAGTGTGCCCCGATGCCCTTTCTGTATGCCTCTCCTGTGGCACCTCACCTCACTGTAGTAGATTCCAGCTGCGTCTGCTCCTGAGCATGTGGAGAACACAAGATATTGAGATTATAATGCAGATATACCTTTGTAGCTGATCTTGAGAGGCCTGTAGATCTGAACCATTCCCATGGGCACTGGGTCTTTTCCCAAATGCATCGGTTCGCCCCTGGGAAGCCACCCAGACTCAGCTTTTCTCTTTTCCTCCATATTGCATTGCTCTCCTTTTAAAAGCCCCAAGACTAAGGCTGGTTACCCGGGGTCTTTAGCTCTGGCAGCCTCTAGCAGCGCCATTTCCTAAATTGCTCTCTAATTGATGGGAGAAGCTTGTGTCAAAGGAAGCAGACAAAGCTGATGGTCGTCAGCACATCACATCCTTCCCTCATTCACATGCCACACACAGTCCAAGCCTGATGTAGCCTCAGGTCTTCTGGCTAAACATGGCAGAAGTAACACTCCTAGCCTGCAAATTCAGGAGGGAAGGTATGCACCTTTGGATGTTTCCGACAATTAGCCCAAACACTTCAGTTAAAGAAACTGGTTCTAGAAACCTGTCCAGAAAAGACATCTGAGACTTGACCAGGTGTGCTGGTATACCTGCCATCCCAGAGTTTGGGGGCTCACATGTTTGAATCTAGCCTGTGCTATGTAGTGATCCTGCTGTCTTCTTACTGTTGAGATGTTCTTAATGCTGCATGGGCATCTTCATTCTTGACTTCCTGCTAGCTGGGAAGAAGAGTGCTTATCTTACATAGTTCACAGCATAAACATGTTGGTCCTGCTACCAAGAAATTACTGGGTAAATCCTTGGGTCCTCAGTATTACTCTGTGTAAAGTGAAGCTTTGGGTAGAGTGGCAGAGTACGTTAATCAAACACAAACCTTGGGTTAGTAACATAATGCATTGGTGTCTGGGTCATTTTAAGAGGTTCAAACTTTGTTGCTCTTATGTCTGCCCTTCTAAAGCCTCTATAGGGGGCTTAATTAATCTGCTTCCTCCTTTAAATAAAAATTCACTTTGGACTAAAGCAATCTGTAAAGGAAAAATAGATATTTCTTAGGCATCAAGTTATTTGATATTTTGGCTTTTATTTTTGTTTTGTTTGTAATTTTAACCTAGCAAGTTCTTAGGTCATTTATGGAATCCAAGAGAAAATTCCAAAGAGGTTGTTAGAGAATTTGACAGGGTTTTGTTGCTGTTGTTGTTTGTCTCATTACAAGACAACAAGATACCAGTATGGGGTTTTACCATTATACCAGCCCAGCCCACAGTGCTTCCCAGTCTGTATATGCAATGCCTGCTGACAGCCTTGTCTCTATAAAAGTAGCACCCTGGCTACTTAATTAGATGTGAAAAACCCTCTAATGATCAGTAAATCCAGCTTCCAGAATAGCTTTATTCTCTGATCACTGTGCCCAGATAGTCAAGCTAAACAGTTCTGTTTCTTTTGTGCCAGCAAAAGGCTGTTCTCTCCCAGCATTCATTCACACTGCTGCTGAGTTCCTGTCCCAGTCAGTAAGCTTGATCAGGGAGGGGAGGCACAGTCTGTGCATTCGTGATGTGTTCACCATTTGTGATGTGTTTAATGGGATTGTCTTTCTCAGCATATGAAAATGAAGACCAGTTACTGTGGCGTCCTGACGTGGTTTTGGAGAGCAAAGTCAAGGAGTACCTTGTTGAGACATCATTAAGAACTGGAAATGAAAAAGTCATAGATAGAATTTCTTCAGGCACACACACCAGGGATAATGAACAGGTATGCTTCCTCCCCTTATTTTGGAATTCCAGATAACTTCATAGCTACAAATGTCTGATTAGTTTCAATCTTTTTTCTCATGTTTTTTTTTTTTTTTTTTTGTGTGTGTGTGTGTGTGTGTTGGAGGTGAAGGGTGAAGGGTGTGAGTGGCGGCGGCCAGCAGTTGACAGTGTTGTCTTCCTTGATTGCTTTCTGCATTTTTTTTGAGACAGCAAGAATAATGTTGGCACTTGGTTTTTATTGCAGGACAGTGTTCATCTGTTTATATCTGGTATTATCCCTCTTTCATTAGAAATTAATCCTGAATTGTCAGGTCTTTTTACAACATCTGTTGAATGTATTATTTAAATTAAAAAACTCTTTTGATATTATAGTGTAATATATCATTTTCCCCTTCCCTTTCCTTCAAACCCTCTGTGCACCCTCCCACCCTCCGTCCCACTACCCTGCATTGTCTCTCAAATTCATGGACTCTCTTTCTTGTCATGTGTGTACTCTTCCCTCTCTTTCTCTCCTATATGCATAAGTAGGAACTGCTTAGTCTGTATAATACTATTTGTGTGTATGTGTTTTCAGGGCTGACCATTTCATATTGGTATGTTCATCGTTCCTGAGCAAGACTATTTCTCCAGCTCTCAGCATTCCTTAGTTGCTTATAGTTCTTTGTGTAGGGCTGAGGCCGTCTGAGCTTCCTCCTTCCATCTTAGCGTGTCTGTCGGTGTCTTCCTTACTCAGCTCATGGTTAGGTCCTTGGTGAGACTTGGAAGGTAAAGCCTGTGACATTCTAGGACACACAGTCTCACAGCAGACAGCAAACTCCCTGTTCTCTGGTTCTTAGCGTCTGCCCCTCTTCCATAATGATCCCTGAGTCTTTCTTAGGTGCAGGAGTTGTGTTGAAGATATATCAGCAGGGACTGGGCACCACAGCTCTGCATTTTGGTTGGTTGTGGTTTCCTGTAATGATTCCTGTCTGTTGCAAAGAAAAGTTTCCTTGATGCGTTGTGAGGATTCCACCTATCTGCAAACATAAGGATAGATACTTATAATCCTCAACTGCATTCTGAGTGATTGTTTCATGTTGATATATTCGGCACTTTGCTCATGCTGGCAGCCTCGTCTTTCCTGAGATTTGCTGAGGAAGGTGCTCCTTACTGATCTTTGAGTTGAATTCTGCCTGCCGCCATTTACTGCACTACAGTCCCAAACTCTTAGCAGCAGATTGATTGACATAAACAATACCTGGCGCAGTTACAGAGAAGGACGGAGTCCCCAAGGAGTAAGTGCTTCTCACAGGCCTACTGTTCTTCCTTTCTTTTCCCTCCAAAGAGGGAGGAGAGAGCAGGGGACAGGCACAGCTCTAAGTTTCCCAACTACCAAAATTACCTAAAATTGGGGAATTTGGCCAGGCATGTTAGTGAGTGCTTGTAATCTTAGCATTTGGGAAGTTGAGGTAAGACTGTTAGGGCCAGCCTCAACTAAAATAAACTCAAGTCCATTCTGGGCTTTATCAGACCTGTTTCAGTAAACCTTAAAAAATAAAATAAAATCTTCCCCAGTGAGAAGACCTAGAAAGTTTAAAACATCATACTTATCCATGAATAAGAATCAACAAATTGCTCTGGGTAGATGCTCAGTGAGGACACCATCAGGACCAGAGTTTGAATCCCTGGTACCTCCAGAAAAAAGATGACCATGGTGAAGCACTGAGCAATGAAATCAAACATTTTGGGGCTTGATGGACAGCCAGTCTGGCCAATGGTAAGCTCTATGTTCAGTGAGAGACACAGTCTCAAAAAATAACGTGGAGAACAATCCAAGAAGATCCCTGAAATCAGCATCTGGTCCATACACATGCATGGATGAGTCACGCTTGTGCGTACAGCACATGACTCTCATAGAAACACGAGCGAACAAGTGCATGAGATCCTCGAGCCAGTTCACAGATGGCAAACACGCTTTTATGTTGTGACTTGTTTGTTTTTTGTTGTTGTTTTGTTTTTTTTTTTATTATTTTTTCAAGACAGGATTTTTCTGTGTAACCACCCTGGCTGTCTGGATCTCACTGTGTAGACAAGGCTGGCCTCAAACTTACAAAGATCCATCTGCCTCTGCCTCCCAAGTGCTGGGATTAAAGGTGTGCGCCACCACTGCCTGTCTTGTTTTTTTGTTGTTGTTGTTTGTTTGTTTGTTTGTTTGTTTGTTTTTTTTTTTGAGACAGGGTCTCTACATAGCCCTGGCTGTCTTAGAACTCATTATGTAGACCAGGCTGGCCTCAAACTCACTAAGATCTGCCTTTTGTCTCCCAAGTGCTGGGATTAAAGGTGTGTGACATCATACACAGGTTGTCATGACATTTGGAAGCATTTTAGTAATGCTTGTCAAGATTCTCCTATAAGATACCTATTTTTAAAAAATGCTCTTAGATATGAATTGTTAGCAGTTTTTATTCAATTTTTTTCTTTCCTTCTTGTCCTCTTAGGCATTGTATGAACTTCTCAAGTGTAACCACAATATAAAGGAAGCAATTGAAAGATACTGCTGTAATGGAAAAGCATCTCAAGGTGAGAAACACCTGGATTGAAAAGAGAAATGGCCTGTCCGCTTAAGGCTCAGGATAGGTGATGTAAAGGATCGAGCAGTCCCATGGCGTTGTTGTAACATCTGTGGGCATTTGCATACCCCACCCTGTCACCTCCACTTTTTTGTAGAAATAGTTACAGATCAAAGTAACAGATAACAATATAACGAAGTAACTAAAAAATAAAAAGAATGATTTCCTGGTTTGATTTTAAAATATTAGGAATATTTTGTTTCAGTCAGAAGATAAAATGGAGATTTAGGATTAAGGGAGACAAAGAGGGCTGGCGAGATGGCAGGTAAAGGCGCCTGCTATTAAACCTGATGGCCGAGTCCAGTTCCCGGGACCCACATGGTGTCCCTGACTTCCATACACACTGACATACAAACACACAGATAAATAAGTGAGAAAAAGAAAAATGATGTACAGCATGTTCCATGGAGTGTTTTGAAGGAAACAGGTCTATGATGGTGAGATAGCACTTGCTGTCTGTTTATGCCTGTTACGGAACATGGCCGCTCCTTTAATATTTCCATCTTTGTGTGCGTGGATTCCATTTATAGACATTTATGTACTGTGGCTGTTGTTAAGTGAATGTAGAGTGAAAATAATGCTTAGTGATGTTATATAAATGGCATGGAAAATGTAAAGGCTAGAAATGTATATTTAACTTTGAAGGGTGAGATAGTATAGGGAAATAGCGTCCCTTATAGAAGATGCCTCTTTGAAAGGACTCCCAGTCTCTATAAACACTAGTTTTTTTCCCCAAGTTCAAAATAGTTTTTTAATTTTTGTCTACTGCTGTTGATGGCTTTGTGGATCTGGGCCCCAGTATCAATGATTGAGGTAACTTAGAAATAAAGGAGAATAATGGGTGAATCCCGAACCTTGGCTGTAACCTTTGAAGGCCTTTCTGCCCTAACTAGAGTTTTAATGTAGCAGCATTAGCATCTGCTGGAAATTTTATGGGATTTGATATTTTGAAAGCATAGATTAATTCTCTTTAAATTTCCCCAACACTTACATACTGACTTTAAAGAAATATGGATTATTCTTTATTTCAAGTCTTGAATCAAAGAACTTACTTTTTATGATAAACCAAAATAAAACCTTTTGTTTTACTCCAGAAAGACAATAGTCATTTTTAGTTCACTTAAAAATGTGTTTGTTGGGTTTGGGGCTCAGTTGGTAAAGAGCCAGAGTCCGGTCTGCAGAGTCCACGTGCAAAGCTGTGGTGGTGTGTGCTTGTGATCCTATGCTGGGAGCAAACATAGCTTCATCCTTGGGGCTCGCTGGCCAGTGAGCCTTGCCCAGTCAGCAAACCCAAGTTAGGGAGAGACCATGTCTCAATAAAGCAGGGTAGATAGGTGCTGACGAGACAGTCATGATTGACACATGTGCACACAAGTGTTTAAACATTAGAAAAAATATATGTAGTTTAAAAACCATTAAATCCTTGTTCCACAGTGCAGAGAACAAAAACTGGGTTTTTGTTGTTTTGCATTTTAAGCTGTGTTTTTACTGTTTTAATTATGTGTGTGTGTCTGTGTGTGAGTATATGCCTTTGAGTGGAGGTTCCCACAGAGGCCAGAAGAGGGCATCAAATCCCCTGGAGCCAGAGTTGCGGGCTGTGGTGAACTGCTTGATGCAGATGCTGGGAATCAAACTCAGGCCCCTAGAGGAACAGTACCCACTCTTAACTGTTGAGTTCTCTTTCTAGCCCAGTATTTCTATATTCTAAATGACTGCTGTGTATTTTGGCAATATTATCTGAAATTCCCTAATTCGGAATGTGTGTGAGAGAGAAGAGTTGCGTTTCTGGCCTTTCCCAGGGAATGCGTAGTGAAGATAGCTCAGTGATGCACAGGGGCCGATTGAGTGCTTCCTTTTTCTTTTTTAGAAGGAATGACAGCCTGGTCAGAAGAAGAATGCCGAAGTTTTGAACATGCACTCATGCTTTATGGCAAAGATTTTCATCTTATACAGAAAAATAAGGTAAATTAGTAGAGAAATTTCTTACTAGTTACAATGGATATAAGCAATGATTTATGTCGTTTAAATGGGGAAAAGTGAACAATGTGTTAATGTTCCCTGCTAATAGCATTTCTAGTAGTATTCTGAACATGATTGGAATGTTCTTATAGATGCCAGATAGAATTTAGTTTCCATATTCAGTTCACACAACATGGATTCAGTGTGTTTGTCCGGAAGCCTTCCGTGTTTTGTCTTGACTCTCACTTTCTTCCAAGCTGTTCTGATATATGTGGTCTCATATTTTTATTGAGTGTTGAGAACTGCAGTTGCTAAAAAAAAAAAACAGGGAGGAAGGAGAGAGAGAGTAGGAGGGAGGGAGGCTGATTCAGAGAGAGGAATTGAGGATTAATAAGAGCAACTAAGTATCTGTACTGATCACTGTCCAGTGCAGGCAAGGACTGTGCCCCAGGAAGTCCCATTCTTTGCTCATGTGGATGCAGAATGGTATAGCTGCTTTGGATAACTGCTTGTCTCTGATAATCTAAACATGTTACTAAATGAGTTAGCAACCCTACTCCGTATATCTATCTAAATGGGCTAAAAGCTTTATGTTCAAGGAGAAACTTGCATATAAATGTTCAGAGTAGATTTAATTAGTTTTGATTATATTGCCAAAACTGGGCATCAGTATCTCCTTAGAGATAAATCCATAGACGGGTGGCAGTCTAGACAGCAGCTTATCACTTAGTACTCAATAAATAAATAAAGTTAGCAAATAACAAAAGACACAGGGAAAGGTTTAAATATTTAATACTAAGCAAAAGAAAGTAATCCAAAAGGCTGCTACTACGTGCATCCTAAGAATTCCAGCAGTTTGACACTAGAAAAGTCAAGAGTGCTAATAAAGTAGATTATAGAGGCTAGGCAGGAAGGAGAGGTAAGCAGGTACAGAGGGCCTGAGGAAGTGAACCTGTTGAGTGTGACACTGTAAAGGAGTCATGCAAGTGTCCTAATGGCAGCTCTGGACTCTGGGTAGCAGTGATAGACATATCGATGGAGGCGTATCACATTCAGCAAGTATCCCGATCTAGACACAAACAGTGGGAAGCTGTGCATTTGTGGGAGCAGCAAGTATATGGGAAGTCTGTACCCTTTAGCTCAGTTTTTGTCTGACTCAACTGCTCTTACAGACTTAAGATATGAAGTCTGTGTCTAGATGCATTTGTTTGGGCTCTGTTTTGTTCTAGCACTGTTTGTATAAAAGGCTTTTCCTCTGTTGAGCTGCCTTTGGTTAAAGATCGGTTGGTTGTATATCTGTGCTTATATTTCTGTGCTCTTTTAATGTTTGCCTTCTCTGCCTGAACACCCTGGTGTCTTACTAGCTTTCTTCTCTTTCTTTTGAGACAGGGGTTTACTATATACCCCTGACTGGCGTGGAGTTCAGTATGTGAATCAGACTGGCTTTGAACTCTGCCTCTGCCTCTACCTCCTGAGGGCTGCACCAGCGCCCCATGCACGCCTTTAATCCCAGCACTCAGGAGGGAGAGGCAGGTGGATCTCTGAGTTTGAGGCCAGCCTGGTCTAAAGAGGGAGTTCCTAGACAGCCAGGGACACAGAGAAATCCTATCTTAAAAATCGAAAACCAAAATCAGCAATAACAGCAACAACAACAACAAAAAACCATGTGCCCTGATACCCTGCTCACACTGTTGGTTGTTGCAGCATTATTAATCATTAGTTTTCCCATCCTTTAATGTAGAATTTCTCTCCATTTATTTAATTTCTTCACTCAGTGTTTTATAGTTTTACTCACAGATCTGTTGTAGACTGATGTAAGTAGTGTTGTTTTCAGTTTCAAAATTCAGCTCACTATTTGTACATAGGGAAATTACTGTTTTTAATATACATTTATGTATTTGTCTGTGTGTTTGTTTAAAGCTAAGCATCTCACTTCCATAGTCCGGGTGGCCTGGCCCACTGTGTGACCCAGGCAGGCCTCGCACTCACAGTGCTCTTCCCGCCTCACCCTTCTCAGTGCTCAGGTGAGGGCATGAACTGCTGTGCTTGGCCCTAGGGTAATCTCTGTAGCTTAATACTGTATCCCGCAACTTTGCAGACACTGCTTATTAGCATTTGACTCTTTGCATGGTCAGTGTTGAACCTGCACTTGTCGTTCTCCCCCTTTACCACTGAGCTGTAGCCCCCCTCCCCGCACCCTCTTTAGTCTTTATTTTGCGACAGGGTCTCACTAAATTGCCCAGGCTAATCTTGAATTTACTCTGAAGTTAAGTAGGCCTTAAGTGTATGCTCCAGTTTATAGACTCTCCCATGTAACTGGATTCCAGACCCTGCCGCTTCCCGCTGATTCCTTGGGGTCTGTGCATATCTTCTGCCATTTCTGAGTCATGGCAGTTTTCTTCCTTTCCATCTGGATGACTTTTCTTGTCTCACTGCATTAGCTACACCTTCCAGTACTATTTGGAAATTTCAGACTTTTGTTTGTTAAACAAAAAACCACCACAACAAAAAAGACATATGGTTAGGGTTAAAAGAAAAAAACAAAACAAAAACACTGAATATTTTCTTAAAGATGAAGTTTTTAGTGTGAATAGTTTAAACATGTTCAAAGAAGTCTGCATTGGTTGTCCATTTAAACATCTTTTTACCATGACTTTTGAAATTGACTCCATTTATTCCATAAACAGTTGTGGCCTTCCACTCGCCATGTACGATTTTAGGCACTAGAGCTGTATTAATGGGTAAGACTGAGAAGTCTGTGGCTGCAAGAAGCCTGCAGAGACTTAGATCGCAGCTCGTGATGTTATTGAATGGTTTCCAAAGCTTGGCCCTCTATTCATGACTTCAGGTCACTGCTCACTCTGGAGTCAGGATAGAGACTCTGAAATGCCTCTTATTGGTGGCACTGACCAATCAGGGAAGACAGTGTTTGTTGAATAAAAAAGTTTGTTCCTATAGCCAGATGCTTACTTGTAGCTGTGAAGTGCTGTTTTGAAGGACCAAGTCTGGGTATGGAGCCAACTATTTGTCTTTTAAAAATTGTGAAGCCTGTTGGAGCTAAGAGCCACTGGAGCAGAAAAGCCCTGCCTCTGGTTAGTGATGCTCTCGTGTGATCTGCAGATACTAGAGGCTGGTGGCTCCTTTGTCAGAGCTTCTCCTCTCCTAGTCCATGGAGCCTTTAGTCTGGTGAGGCTGTGTGTTTCTCTGGAATTAGTAGGTCCCGCAGAAAAGCATGGTGGGCCTGTCCTGGCGGCTGGTCAGACTCAGCGCAGTCAGTGGCATTGAGTAAACACACAAAATAACTTGTGGATGTCTATTTTGTTTTATTTTTGAGCACCCTGTGCTTTTGAAATCTCTGCTTATTACACGTTAAGACATGTCACTGATAGACATATTTAGAATTACATAATTGTGATGGGAAAGACCTGTGTGACTCAAGCTTCTTAGTTGGGGAGTCTGCTCAAAATGGAGTTGGAAGTAGCAGTTTGTAATGTCGTCTTCCTTTCTTCACTAGGTGAGATCTAGAACTGTTGCTGAATGTGTTGCCTTCTACTACATGTGGAAGAAGTCAGAACGCTACGATTACTTTGCTCAGCAGACAAAATTTGGAAAGAAACGCTATAACCATCACCCTGGAGTTACGTAAGTGTAGTGGGTTTGACTTGAGTGATTGCTGTTTTTAGCTCTGATGAAGATTATTGAAGGTTATTGGTGTGTGTTTCAGGGACTATATGGATCGTCTTGTAGATGAAACAGAGTCTCTGGGTGGTACAGTAAATTCTTCAGCCTTAACTTCTAACCGGCCTGAGCCCATTCCTGATCAGCAGTTGAACATTCTCAGCTCCTTCACTGCCAGTGATTTGACAGGTAAAATGAGATCTTTGTGTGCCGTGTGCTACAAGTCCTTTCTCTGTGTTACACATCAGGCCACTCACTTCAGCTACTCTCCATTTCTTTTTAGCTTTGACCAACAGTGTAGCAACTGTCTGCAACCCCACAGATGTGAACTGTCTGGATGATAGCTTTCCTCCACTGGGAAACACATCCCGTGGACAAGTCAATCATGTGCCTGTTGTAACGGAAGAGTTACTCACCCTGCCCAGCAATGGTGAAAGTGATTGTTTTAATTTATTTGAGACTGGATTTTATCACTCAGAGCTAAACCCTATGTGCAGCGAAGAATCGGAAAGACCCGCAAAGAGATTGAAAATGGGCATTGCTGTCCCTGAATCCTTTATGAATGAGGTTTCTGTAAATAATTTGGGTGTAGACTTTGAAAATCACACACATCACATCACCAGTGCCAAAATGGCTGTCTCTGTGGCTGACTTTGGCAGTTTGTCTGCCAGTGAGACCAATGGATTCATCAGTGCCCACACTCTGCATCAGCACGCCGCCCTCCATTCAGAGTGACACGGATGAGAAGCCCAGAGACAGGGCGTGCAGTACCAGTGACCTTGAGGGAGCTGTCAGTGTGCATAGTCTTTCACTGGAAGTTTGACATCAGTGATGTCAGTGTGTATAGAACTATATCTTGATTTATCAAGAGTATTTTCATTTTTCAATCCATAAATGTGGAAATGAACTATGATCAGCAGAGTTGGGAACTAAGATTGAACTCTGTGGTGCAGCTTTAAGCTCTGCTTCTCTTCCTCATCCCTTAATACCTCTTCCACTTCCTCCTTCTTTTCTGTTCCCTTAGCCCTCGCTCCCAGTTTTAAAACCTGTAGACAGAGGCCACCAGCTCAAAACCAGCACAGATGTTCTGAACTGATGTGTGGCTTCTCTTTGTGTAAATTCCTTTTGCCGTAATGGATGCAGTGGAATAACGATGTTTACAGGTACCAACCCCAATCCCTGCTCGATGTAGCATTTTTTTTTTTTTTTTTGGTTTTATTTTCTTTGTTAATAAAAGCAGGGGTAGGTTTCTTTAAACTGCACAAACATGCAAGGATTTTTCAGTGGAAACTTGTCTCGTGTTGTTCAGCTAGAGCACTTCAGTTTACAAAGCAGCAAGACCATCTGTCTGGAAGCCAGCGCGAGGGACCGCGTGCACATGAGGAAGACTCTTGCTTGGATCCTGTTTCAAAATTCTAGACCAGGGCTACCTTACACAGAATTGGTCATTTTACTGCCGGGAGACTTCTGTGTAATTTCGTTTTCTTTCTTTTTTTTTTTTATTGTATTTTTTGACTAAAAATTTGGCATTTGAAGATGTGTTCATATGGGGTTTTGTCCACCATTGTCAAGATTGCAATATTAAAAATCATACTGGTCACTGATAATTTCGTGTATTCTGAGGCAGTTGACTTGCAGAAGCAGTCTACACAGCCCAGGACGTTCCACTCTGGTTTCTGCTTGGAACACCTCTTAAGTGTGGAGCACTGCAGTTCAGGTGTTAATACTTAGACTTGTAGATGGTATGCATAATGCAGAACCTTGAAGTATGTTTAAGCTATTTTGTTTAGCTTGAATAGTTGTCAAGAAAAAACTGTGAGTTTCTATCTGAAATCGAATGGTACGCTACCACTTTTAAGTTTCAAGAAGTGACAGATGTTCACATGCATCTCAAATGCCATTTTACTTCTATTCCAGACATGAATAAGAAGCCATTGTCATAAGCTTTGACCATTTTTGCTTTATTAGACATGCTCCTTTAAGTTTTAAGGTGAATCAACTATACAATACAGTATTAGGATATAATAAGCTTTGCTTTTCTAGCACAGTTAAAGCAATTACTTTTTGCACCGTCTTAATTAGAAATTTTGATCTTATTACTAGTTGTTTTGCTTTGCAAAAAACCTTACCATTTGACTATGTTGCTGTTTGCAAGTGTGAGTCGCTTCAAGGTTGTGCTGCTGACTAGATAGGATGTAGTGGTCTTAGTGCTGGAGGGGAGGGTATTTATTATACAAACTGTGAACTGCAGTGACATCCTTAGTGTTGGATGATGTGTATTATGTTTATTTGCAGCATTTTAATGAAGATTGCTTTGAAGTGTTTATGCAGTAGCACATTGACTATAACATTTAGTTTAGCACAGAGGACAAAGGGTAGTTAAATTAATAACTTAAATCAGTCTCTAACTTATACATCTAAAATCCTGTATGCACACAGTAAATAATGGGTAGCCTGGGCTCTATGTTGCTTTCTGATATTTTTATCCAAGTGGTTAGCTTCTTATTGCTGTGTTGTGCTAAACTTTGAACCTTATTTTTTTGTTCCCTTTAGTATACTTTCTTTAATGTAGGAGGATACTGGGCATACTCTTCCATTGTTATAACTTTAATTTTCACTCTGGGTTTACAGTGGCTGGTCTGTATAAATAATTTACACAAAGATGACTGAATGCTAGTACCAGTTGCACTTAAATGAAGATGCCCATTCTTATTAGCTGATGCAGTAATATATCCAGTTTATCTATGCATTGCTGGGGTCTTGATACAAGATGGAAACAGTGTTTCTTATCTAGAGTTTTGATTATCAGCAAGTTGAATGGACACTTTAGTTATTTAAATAGATTTTTGACCAAAATCCAGAAAATGATATGAGATAAAAATAAATTCCAGCTAGTTTAACAGATTTTTAAATGCTAACCTGATTTTA
The DNA here is from genome assembly GCF_903992535.2 of Arvicola amphibius. Lineage (NCBI taxonomy): Eukaryota > Metazoa > Chordata > Mammalia > Rodentia > Cricetidae > Arvicola > Arvicola amphibius. Next base: position 36,912,758 of record NC_052049.1, on the reverse strand, counting down.
GCCTCTTAGAGAGTGCTACCTAGCTGGTAACGTTTACTTTTAATTCCTTGTTAAAATGAGGCAATAATTTGCAAGATTTTTGTATATATGTGTAAAGTAAATTCTTCATATCTTTTTAGATCTAATTCAATATTTTCTGACTACTCCTGCCATGTATAATACCATTTTTGTGCATGCTTGATGTGACATTCATAAATTGTACCACTATGACTTTATCCATGTAAAATAGCTATTTATTGAATTTTCTTTCAACGGCTGGATTTTATTTTTTTGTCTCCATTTAAACATCTTAACAGAATTTGTTACTGTTTATTAAAAGAATTGAGTTTGAAAGCATAAGTAAAACCTGATTTGCAGTTGTATGAAGAAAAATCAATGCCTTTATTATCACGCATTAAGCACAATTCTTATAGCAAACTGTGATAAATTCTTTGTTTTTTTTTTTTATTTGCCGCAATATTTTCATATGAACAAACCAAAAATTCATGGTGAGCAGTTGCAGTGTCGGCTGATCCATCCTTTGTGTACAGGGAACTGGGGAGGACGTGGACTCATTCAGAAGTGGAACTGGTGCTGTGACTATAGCAATACTTTACTTTTGTTAGTTGTGCTTCTCCTCGCTCATGCTAGCTTTTCAGATGTTTAGTTTTCCTCTTGTCACGGTCAACTGCTGAATTTACTTGAAGGATGTAGAATACTGTTTAAAAAATACTAAAGTCTGTACAATTAGGTCAAAGAATTGTGCAATTGTTTCCTTTTTAATTTTTGAAATTGAAGGTCATAACTATTTGAGAACATCAGACCTAATAGAGCAGTAGTACTATTTAATTTAACCAAAGTCTAGTAACTATTTCAACTTTGAATGTAAACTAACAAACCTGACCACCAAGGAGCTTGTTTGCCCAGAGTTTCAGAGCACATTGTCTACGAATGGAAATTGAAATAATTTATAAAATATTGACATTACTATGTTTTTTAAAAAGTTCCTAATTTTTTCACTAAAAGGAGGGAAACTATTAGTTTTATTGTTAAATATGGTAGATATTAATATTCCTCTTAGATGACCAGTGATTCCAATTGTCCCAGTTTGAAATAAGTACCCTGTGAGTATGAGATAAATTAGTGACAATCAGAACAAGTTTTAGTATCCAATGTTCAAGAGGAAGTTGCTATTGTTGCATTGATTTTAATATTTGTACATAAACACTGATTTTTTGAGCATTATTTTGTATTTGTTGTACTTTAATACCTGGTGTACAGTTCCAGAAATAAAAATCTGGAAATCTGTTTTTCCTGGTGCGTGTGACTATTTACCAAGTAATTCAAGCCACTCTTAAGCTATACCAGATAGGTGAACACTCAGCTTAAGAGGAAAAAACCATTTTCCTAAATCCTCTACTAGTTTTTGATTTATAGTAATTCTAAAAATTCCTGAAGTAAGGATTCTCACTTAGTTCAGGAAGCAGTTAACGGAATATTTGTTCCAAACAGTCCTAGGAAACTGTATTGTGGGAAGACAGAGAACTGAAGTATGAGCCATCAAGACTTAACAGGCTGGTATTTGTGATATTACTCTTATTTATAATTTTCATAATCCCATTGCCTCTGGTCATACCTTTCTCAAGTCTTCATCCTTTCAAGCTAAAGATCTTAGCTTAAATCCCGGCATTCCCAGTTCCTGTTTTAATATCCAAACTGAATGATATTCAGAGTTTACACAAAGCAAGAAAAAGAGTAAAAACCTTAAATTACTCTTTTGCTTTCGTTGCTTGCCTCCAAAGAGCCCATCCCTCCACCCCGAAACACCACAGTGCCTTCCTGTGACACCTGTGTGGACATAGGCACAGAAGCCCCATGGGTACTCTAAGTACAGCTAAGTACCGTGTAAGCTACATGGTGGGTGCTTCAGGCCTTGGGAGAAGGAGAAGCTTGTGGTAGAAAAATCTCTAGAGACTTCTAGGGATTTTATGGCCCAAATGACTTCCTGACTTCCTTGTGTCCATTCTAGTTGGACTGCAACATAAATGTGTGTCTTCAAGTCTGAAGTGCTGTAGAGAAAACGGGGACACAAACATGGACTGTCAGGTGGGGAAAGGGGTTAAAGTTTCACTGTCAGGCTCTTAGGTGATCTGTAGGTGATCTGGGGAGAGGTCTCAGGTAGACTCCCTGAGGCACAGTCACGAGGTGGAGTGGGGTGCCACATGAGTGAGCACTGGGAAGCAGCATGAGATGGGAAGTTCCAGCTACATCCCCCATGTGAAGGAATCCTCATCTTCTCTAGGGTTTAAGTAAGGATGTGTCAGGAAGTTGAAATACCCTCAGCTGGGTGTGGTGGTACACACCTTTAATCCCAGCACTTGGGAGGCAGAGAGACCTACCTCTAAATTGAAGAGTCAGCCTAGTCTACAGACCTGACAGTTCCAGGACACCCAGGACTCCCTCTCCACAGAAACACGAAACAGGAACAGGCGTCCTTGCACCAGCCTGGTCCTTAATAGCATTCCCACTAAAACAGGCACTAGCCATCCTTTTTATCACCCCAGTCCCCGCTTAGAAATGTCCGGTGACTAGAGGACAGGATGGTGACCTATGTCCAGTTGGAACAATCTGTAAATCACACGCATGAAGAAACGATCTCGAAACATCATGCCTTGGTGATACATTCTCTGAGGGGCAAGAATGGAAAGGGAGAAGCCAATTAGAAAGCTAACCAAAATTTCAATAGACAAGGCAAACGAAGCTAGTAACAGAGATGTCACAGTGGTCAAAATCCGACCCTACAGTTTTCCTAAGGGTGGAGGGAGGGGTAAGTAAATGATGTCATCCTGCCCAAGCTGGGAAGGGAGAGTTGAAGCTTAAGTCAGGTGGTCGGACCAAAGAAACCATCGCGAGGAGAACTCTGGGGCAGACAGCTTCAGGGCTGAGTGCGCCTGGGCTGGCAGGGTAGTACTTCACCTCAGAGTACAGTCATTTGATCAACATCTGGGCTGGTGGCTCTGCACAGCGTCCACAGAGAACTGGAGGGGGTGAGCCACGGGCGCCTTGCTCTCTGAAGGAACTCTGGGAGTTACTCTCCTCTGGTGGGCGGAAAGGTTAAGAACATTGCCATAGGAAGCCCTCTCCACAGAAACATGAGACAAGAACAGGTGTCCCTGCTCCCAAGAAACCTTGTCCCTTACCAGTATTCCCACACTAGAGAATCTTCCACTTCCTTTAATCACTCCCTTTGTAGGTGGGGGAAGGGGGGGAGGAGCAAAGAACAGTTGGGAAATTACACACATACGTTGATTTACTCATGGCCGCACAATAGTTTCGTTTTTCTTCATTCTGTAAAAAAAAAAAAAAAAAAAAAAAGTTTTTATAGGCGCTTGGACACATCAGCAGTACTGTAAGAGCTGCTGGGGCTGGGCAGACAGCTCAGCAGTTAAGAGCAATGGCTGCTCTTCTGGGGACTAGTTTGGTGCCTAGCACCCATGTCAGGTGCACTGGGTAACACCCAACTGCCAATCAGCCCAGCTCCAAAACATCTGACACCCTCCTCTGACCTCCTCCAGAAATTTGCTTAAGTGTACACACAGACACACACACACACACACACACAGAGAGAGTAAAACCTTAAAGAATTGCTAATGTTTGGCTAAACATCCACCACTATGGAGGTATGCAAAATAAAGCCTGAAATGATAAGTTGTTTTAATAAACTATTATGAAAACCAATTAAAAATTGAAATTGCATTATAAATTTGAAATTATGAAGGAAGTAGCTTTTACCTTGGAATTGAGTCATAAATATTAACATCAACAAACACAAAAAGTCCAGTTAAGTCTAAAAACTTGTTCTGCAGGTGAATCCACACAGACGTGATTAGCAAAAAAACCCAAGCGTTTAGAATGAACACAATAGCTACTTTTAAAAGCCTAATTTTTAATCCACCAAATTTGCTAATAACCATGTCGTAGCTTGAGAAAAGCTCCTGTCCTTGCTTGATGCCCCTAAGTGAACAACACAGTGGAGTGGGCTGGAAACGAAGAGCGAAAAGAACTGGTCGGGTCCCAGGGTGCGTTTGTAACCAGTGCGGTTTTACCGATACAGACTCCTAACCGGCAGCACAGGCCTCAGTTTCCATGGGGAAACAGCTTCTTCTCCCAAGGAGGGATGGGGGGCCTATCATAGGACCTTTTCAAAATGGTGACTCTAAGCTTAGACCACCAAGCACATCTTTGAAAGTACCACTATGGTTTCTAAAACTGTAATTACAAAAAAAAGATTTTTAATCTTAAACGTTACAGATTAACATTTATTAATATATGTATCATATTTTTAAAAGACAAACATTTAAAATTAGCTGGGATGTTTAAAAACACCATTTTTCTAGACCCAAGACACTGTTATCATATACACCTTCAAAATCCTTGTGACATCCCTGTGGAGAGCATGCGGTCAGATGCTTCATTGTTAAGCACACAGACACATACATACGGGACCCAAACATAGCAAACTTAGTATGGTTGGTATTTGGGTTTTTCTGAGAGTGTGTTATCATGTAGCCCTTGCTGGTCTTGAACTCCTATGCAGCTGAGGGTGACCTTGAACTCCTTAACCTTCAAAGTCCACCTTCTAAGTGCTAGGATTACAGACAGCACCACACCAGATCCTCTGCAAGAGTAACAGGTACTCTTAACTGCTCGGCCATTTCTCCAGCTCCAACAATCCATACTCATCTTAAAAGAGTATTTTATGGAAAGGAGAATAATAACAGAATCGCTTGATATGGGCTTCAAGGCTGACACTGACAAATACTGCCCACAAAGAGAAATGGTTCCTAATAAGCAGAATAAGTCTCCATTTTCAGTAAACCTATAGTAAAGAAATACAGTGTTATGAACATACCTAAGTTCCTTATGATTTTTTTTAACAATCCTGGGAATCAATTATTTACCAATCTGGGTGGTGGTAGTGCATAACTTTAATCCCATCACTCAGGAGGCAAAGGCAAGTAGATCACTGAGTTCAAGGCCAGCCTGCTCTACATAGCGAGTTCCAGGACAGCCAGGACTACAGAGAAACCCTGTCTTGAAAAACCAAAATAAAAAGAAACAACAACAACAAAAATCCCAGGGTCTTGAACCTACCACGCAAGTGCTCTGCCACTGACCCTCCCTATCCATCAATGTTTTACTAAAAGAAAAACCTACCCCTAATTCTATAAAGATTTTTCTTAGGAATCTTATTTTTCAAGTGTAGTGTAAGACAGAAGACAGAAGACGCTGATTTCAAAGACTGACCTTTGTTTGTGGGAGTTGTGGGCAATGTTTGGGAGATTTGCTTCAGGTCTACAGGGAAAACTGCAGGCCCATCAAATTCCTAATGAAAGACATAAGTGGCTCTGTCTAGGAAGAGGCACATCACTGAAGAGAAAAAGTCATGACAGTCTAAGAGTAAGAAACTACTGAATTGTGATGCTTAACATATGATTTTGCTAAACTTTTGGAATATACTCAAACTTACTATTATGGAGTAAAATAAACATTTGAAGTAGTAAGTACATGTGTTCAGATTATACATAAACCTATGTAGTAAACATACATGTTTTCCTTTGTTTGTTTGAGATAGGGTCTTGTTACCTAGCCCATGTTGACCTTGAACTCGTGGCCCTCCTGACTCAGCTTTCTCAGTGATGGCGTAATAAGCACGCATCACCATGCTCAACATCATATTTTACTTTAAAATACCAGAAACTAAGAGTTCCAGACAGTCATTTGGTTAAAGAAGGGAGTCGGGCTTCCTAATTCTCCTGTAGCCAGAGGGTTGGGGCTCTACCTGTGGGAAAGTCAGGGCAATAAATGGATGACTCCCTGACTTATAAGCAGAAAGGGGATAGTAGACTGGTGAAGAATCCACTAGGCTATAACACTGATGAAATACTCTGGGATCATTTAAAAAATTCCAAAATAATAATAATGATCCCAAACTATCTTTTCTCAAACAGTTAAGCTGCTTGAGTACTGTTATTCAATTGCCTTTGTACTCAGTCACATGGTGAAGAAGAATTAGCCATTGTAGCCTCCTGTCTAAGCCCCACCATGCCGACTTACTGCCTGAGCAATTGTTGGCACACTGTCCTACAGTCAGGGATTGTCAGTTTCTGATGCTCACCCTGTGCCGTCATTCATTCTCAAAGGGCTAAGTTGGTCTCTCCCAGTGTGAGACGAAGAAGAGCTGAAAGCATTAGCTGAGAGTGTTCTGTGTATTAAAGTCAAATCTAAAAAATACACAATGAATCCTACAAGTGCAATTTCTTTCCAAAAGTTTTGTCTATCAATCAAGCACCTACATTGCCACACAGCAGCCATCAAGATGGGTTTTCACCTATAGCATGAACAGCTACGCCATAATCCTTACTTACAACAAATGCGGCTCTACATTGACAAGTGAATTTGAATATGGATATTAATTACCTGAATACAAGTTTTGATGCTACTTTGTCATTTCCATCAATAAAGCGTCTAAAAATAAATGGATTTCCAGTGGACTGGAAAAAGATTGACCCATACTTCCGATCTACCATACCTACTATACAAGGCAGAGACAAAGCAACATGAAAAACTAATTATTCTGTTAAGGACATTTTTAATTATTAACATAAAATAGGAGAGTCTGTTTTAATCCCACATCTTTAAAAATAACTCACTAGTCTATATTAATTGTATAAAATAATGGGATATTATAACATATATGTGTCCTTTTGTCTTTTTACACAGTTAATTTCCAGTTTGTTTTTGAGGAACTTTTCCCTTTACAGCTGATGAAGTACAAAGCCAACTGTCCATATAGCAGACAGAGTCTAACTCTCTTACTTAATGATAAGATGAATAGCATACTTTAGGCTCAGTTTTACAAAGTTTTATACACATATATATGCACATACATATTTATTTAACTATGATTTGATATCCACTGGAGGGTATTTTTAAAGTGCTTGTAATATAGTTTTCAACACACAACATAATTCATAAGGTTAGTTATGGAATTATAATTTTAAAAAGTGTGGAAAGTTGGTTTCAGATTCATACCTTTGCTCTGACTACAAGGCTAAGCATTTTGTTGAACTCGATCGACATAGAAGGACTTTTTGGCAGTACTAACTGAGCTGTTCCCAGAATACATAGGCACAACTGCCCCTTGGTACCAGTCCTTTAGTGACAAGACACCTCTTCCTTCAGAAATCAGTGAGTTGCTCAAGCAGCCCTAAAGCCCAAGGTCTTACAAAGCACGTCTTCTGTTTAAAGAGACTTTGCTGGTGGTGTGTGCTTTTAAGCAGCTTCACCCTGTGATGCTGAACGCCCAGTAGGTGTTGAGATTTTGGCTCACCAGGCTCTGGAAGCAGTCAAGAGATCCGATTGTTTCCAGAAGTCATTTAAAAATAGAGCCTGCCCAAATGTTACCATGGCCTCAGGGGGCAGTGCAGACCATTCGGATAAGTATGGCCCCAGCAACAGCATGGCCCTTGGACATCAACCTGGCCCTAGGTGGTGCACAGACTCCAGGCATTGGTATGACGTTTGGTAATATCACGTGCCATGGACCTCAACATAGACCCCAGCTGCAGTAGAGCCATGGACCACACATGGCCCTCAGCTGCAACTTGGGCCTTGATGTTAGCATGGCCTTGGGTGGCAGTGCTTGTCACTCAGAATTGTGTGGCCTTGATGGCAGCATGGCCCTCAGGCAGCGAAGTGGATGTTGACCTCACCCTAAGCACCCCCAGGGCTTTCAATGGAGGCCTGAGTGGCCAATCCAGCTACCATCCAGGCCCATATCCAGGGCTTTGAGTTGGCCCACCCCACTATCTACCCCATCTATGACCTGCTAGAGTGGGCAAAGGGACTGGTTCTGCTAAGCCATAACCACAGGGCCTCCATGACTAGGGGCAACAGCAAAATAGTGGAGTTTCAGTGAGGGTCCACTATCGATGGTATACCAGAAGTCAGAGACTTTGAACAGACCCGTTGGTTCAACTCATTGCAACGAACATTTGCAAGTAAAGCTGTTTGGGCAAAGAGTAGACTTTGTGACTCGCCTCAGCTCCCAGACTACTACGACAAAGGATATATGATGGAGAGGTGGGAAAGACGGAGGATCACAATGTTTTCATTTTATTTTTTAAAATTTTATCGGGGTGGGAGAGGCTACAAGAGTGTAGGGTGAACATGGAAGGACCGGGAAATGAGCGGGATTGGGATGCATGATACGAAATTCTCCGAGAATCAATGAAAACTTTATGTGAAAATAGAGCCTTGGAAACCTTCAGTAACATTCCTAGTCCATGTGCACACGAGATAATTTTCTTTGGACTTCTCTGGAATGTATCGAAGGATATGAGAAATGGAGAAAGTTTCCATTTATTCCCTATCAACTGACTCAAGTCAGTGCTCTTGATGCTTTCTGGGCTATTGGCCTTAACTGAGAGAGGACGTTAGGAAAAACAATTGTTTGGGAAAGCTCCAAGGACGTGAGGAAAAGCAATTGTTTGGAAAAGCTCCAAGCTACCTAACTCTCAACAATAACTGCCCTTTCCAAGTAGTCAGTGTTTATGAAAAGGTTTATTCTGTTCAACATGCCGTTGAGCACTAACATACTTTACTGTGTTTCTGTAAAGAAACTTTATGGTGTTTCTAGCTATGAATGGAAGGGTCAGTTTTCCTCAAAACATTCAACAGCTACTTGAATGTTCTCAAGAATCCTCATGATCTCCTTTTTTCTCATAGGTATGTTCTCTTCGAAGGTAAACTTAAGTCAACTTAGCATCCCTAGTCTCCCGGGAGCGGTAACTTCTTTGACTATTATTACCACTTTTACTTCCAGAAAAAAAAATTTTTTTGAACTGTTGCTTCTGAACCAAAAGGAGGCAACTGTCTCTTCACAATTCTACAGTAACGATGCGCCCAAACTCTGGAGTATGAAGTTTCAGAAAAGCGCTTGGGTGTCTCAGTTTTTCAGAAAACGGTTTTCGGACGCTAAGTGGGTACTGCGTGCACTGACTGAGGTCAGCAGCACGCTCTGAAACGCCAGGCAGTGACGGGCCCGAGGCGACCCACTCGGATTGGCCTGCAGTTATTTTCTGCACGTTTCTGTGCATTAGTCCCTCTTACCCCATCTGAGCAATTTGCAACACAAAATGTCCTTCTACGGAGCGGTGAGAATAAACCTGACTTTTCTGAGGATGTTCAAGCACCTAGCTACGACGACGGGGCTAAGAAAAGGTCGCACCCCCACTTCGTAAGCTTCCACTTGCGTGCAAAGGCTGACCAGGAGAGGTAAAAAGCGCGCCTGAGGCCCCGCAGCGCGGTGTGCGCTGGGAAAAAGGGACACAAGCCCCGCCCCCGTCGGGTGGGCGGCTGCCCGCAGCCCTAATCTCCTCCGCTACTCTCGGGCTCCGGGCTCCGCCTACATTGGGCTCCACCCACTTTAGGTTCCGCCCTTCTCACTCCTCTGGTTGTTCCAGGCTCCTCCACCCACCTTAGGCTCCTCCTGGCTCCGCCCGCTTCAAAACTTTGGCTGCCCCCTCCCCAGGCTCAGCTCATTGGTCGCCCCTCCGCCTCGGCTCCCCCCCCCAGGCTCCACCCACCCCAGGCTCCGCCCCTTCATCCCGCTGGCCTCTGCCTCGGCTTCCCCAGGCTCCACCCACCTTAGGCCCCGCCCCTTTATCCCGCTGGCCTCCGCTTCCCCAGGCTTCCCCCTCGTCAGGCTCCGCCTCCACGGCCCTCCCGCCTCGACCCGCTGGCAGCCTTGGGCCTAGCAATCTTGGCCGCACGGAGGATTGCGGGAAGTCGTGAGATCTCGCCGTTCCGTCCTCTCACCGCGGGTTGTGGCTTAGGTTAAGCACGATCCGCGGAACGGAGCAGCGCCACCGCGGCCGCACACCCCGCTGCAGGCAGCCGGACAAGGCTGTTGGGCGGGGCCGTGTGAGGAGGGCGCGGGAGAGGCGGGCCGAAGTCCCCAGCCCTCTCCGCCAAAAGGGAGGAGCTGGGTTGCGCGGTCCCGCCCTTTGCACCTCCGCCCTCTGTGTCCCCGCAGCTGCAGGGGGGCTCGCAGAGCTGGAGCTGCCCGCGAGTCTCTGCGTTTTCCCTCCCACGTGTACACCGATCTTGGTTGTGTGCGAAGGCTCACCGGGCTTCAGGGCGACCTGCCCTCTAGGAGTGGGCCGCCTGCTTTCTCCCCCGGGCTTGTTTCTGCTGTTGGCCAGCACCTATCGGCTGTGTTTCCTGTGGCCCTCAGTCTCTGCCCTACACCCCCTCTCTCATTGCCTCGACGCAGCCGGAGTCTTCCCGAACAGGTTTCAGCCCTACGTAGACGTCAGGCGCTTCTAAGAGCGAGCGAGTCCATTCGAAGAGGTTTTTAAAAACACTGATGTAGTTAATACATGTGTATTGGTGATTTGCCTGCATGACGCACGTGCGCCGTGTGCTTATCTGGTGCCTGCGGTGGTCAGAAGACACCAGATCCTCTGGAACTGGAGTTATAATTGGTTGTGAGTTACCGTGTGGCTGCTGGGAACCGAACCCTGGCCCTTTGCAAAAGTGTTCTTAACCGCCAAGTCATTGAAACGCTATGTGAATCTATAAATGTAAGAACAAAATACGCTGTTTGCACTTCATTCTCCCAACTACTCAAAGGCAAAACTACTGGGCAGAATGTTTTCTAAAGGAGCTCTTAATGATATAGTTGGTGTATGATAAACCGCACACACAGTGAACCATTTGCTAAGTCTTTTGCAATGCATTAATCAAAATCAAGATTGCAAACATATCCATCATTTTCAAAATCCCCTTACAACTTTCTCTGACCATTCCCACCCGTTCTTACTCCCAGTACCCAAGTGACAATTAAGCTTTCTGTCCTTGGATTAATTTGATCACGATATATTATTCTCTGTGTTATATTACTGGATTCTTTCGGTAAGATTTTTGTTTAGAAGTTATATCAGAGATATGGGTCTGTAATCTTGAGTTGGATGTCTTTTTATCCAGTTTTCCGACCAAACAGTGAGAAGCCGTCCCATCCATAGGTGACATTTGAGAGAACTTTTAGAATTCACCCAGTGCACACAGGAAGTCCCCACGTGTATCAATAGGTCAGGTGTCCACACAAGAGATTTGAACAAGGCTCCGTTCCAGTGAGGACAGACAGCCTATTAGAATTCCTGGACCGGCTTCAATTCAACACGTGTTTATTAAAATGTGAATGCAGCCGGGCGGTGGTGGCGCATGCCTTTAATCCCAGCACTCGGGAGGCAGAGGCAGGCGGATCTCTGTGAGTTCGAGGCCAGCCTGGTCTACAAGAGCTAGTTCCAGGACAGGCTCCAAAGCTACATAGAAACCCTGTCTTGAAAAACATAAATAAATAAATAAATAAATAAATAAATAAATAAATAAATAAATAAATAGAATGTGAATGCGTTGCTGCTGTTTCTTTAGTGTGGAGGATTGACTTCCCTGTTCCTGAGAGTGAAAACAACCTGAAGTTGAAAACAAATGTTTCAGATTTAGTGAAAATGCCGGCCCATGGAGCTGATTTGCCCTGTTCAGAGAAGAAAATGCAGGAGTGTCTGCCCTTTTCTCCTTTTATCTCACTCCAGCGCCTCGACGGCTGTGGGCAAACTTAGAGGCTTTCCTCCTGGACTCTGCTTGCAGCAATGCTATAGATCAGGTTTATCTGACCTGCTTAATGAAGGTGGCTCAGTTCCAGGATGTGTTTTCCAGACTTATTAGTGGCATATGGACAGAATGTCCTTATGGTCTCCAAATTTACACAGAACCGAAAGTAATTAAGAATTAATAGAATCTTTACTTATATCAAGTATATCGCTCTGGTTCTTCTTTTTTGTTTTGTTTTTTTGAGTCAGGGTTTCTTTGTGTAGCCCTCGGCTGTCCTGGAACTTGCTCTGTAGACCAGGCTGTCCTTGAACTCATAGAGCTCTGCCTGCCTCTGCCTCCCAAGTGCGGGACTTAACAGTTTGCGGGACCACCGCCAGGCATCTATGGTGCTTCTAGTATTAAAACCAATCTTTAGTTTAGTGAGGAACTTGTGGAAACATTCTTCTTAGAATAAAACCGTGATAGCTAAAGCTAAAAGTATGCTCCTTGCACTACTTCTGTCTGGTCCTCACCATCCCGACTCAGCGGTTGTCGGGTGACATGTTTTCTGCAGGTTTTATTTTGGGACACTGATGGACCTTCATTTGTTCCTGTAGATCCATAGTATTCTGAGTGCATTTAAAAATTCTCTGGTAGTTGTAATTTGTGGAATATTTAAAAGTTTTGTTTTTGACTTTCTGAAAACTTTCATCTTAATTTTCAGTGAATGATAGACCAAATGTTTCCCCTAATAGTTACTAAGATGGTGGACTGATTGTTTTATTTGCATTCTTCTGTTATTGTAGGAATTATAGGCATGCATTCTCAAGTACTGACACATCCCTAGGTGTCTGAGATAAACCTATTAATTTAGGAGCGTCTCTTTGGTAAGACCCTACAGTTAGTTATATATGCTATTGCTGTTAACCAATATTTTTTTCCTTTTTGAATTTTCATATTGAATTTTCCAGCAGAACTGTCTGGGTTTGTAGTTCACTTTGACACTGAGTTCAGTTTTGCAACAGATGAAAAGACTATTCAAAACTTCATTTTTTTTCTTATGTAACATTTGGTAAGGTTTTTTTTATGAAATCTGTTCATTTAGTCTAGGTTTTAGATTTGTCAGCGTGAAGTTGTTCAAAATGCTCTATTACTATATATTTACATTTGTAATTAATTTTTCTGTTATTGTACAATGAAATGGGTTTCATTATGGCATTTGTATTCATATAAATCTTAAACTTTCTTGGCATTCCCCCTACCAGCTTCATACTCTATTCTTCTACCCCGCCTTGCTGGTGTCTTTCCTTCTTGAAGACAGTCACCTTCTGCTTTCATGTCATATATATGCACATATTGTTAAATATAGATTCCAGACATTAGAGAAAACATACTGTACACTTTATTTTTAACTCCCATGTTGCTCCTTCCTATTCCCTGCTCTCTCTTCATAATCACTCTTATAGTTTGATTCATTCACGTATATATTTAAATACATATAGTATTATATATATGTATGTATGTATAGGTTTTGTATGTAATAGAAAATGTGAATCTGGATTATTTTGCTTAAAATTATGATTTTTCAGTTCCATCCATTTTCCTGCAAATATCATACTTTCATTCTTCTTTATGGCTGGCGAGAACATCATAGTGCTATATACCAGAATTTCTTTAGTCCTTTACCTGTCAATAGACATCTGGACACATACCATATCATGGCTATCATGAATAGTGCCATGGTAAACGTGAGTGTGCAAATATCTCCGTAGTATGCTTTGAATCCTTCAGGTGCATACTCAGGAGAGACAAAACTAATAGTCATATGGTAGTTGTGTTTTAAGTGTGCGTGTGCGTGTGCGTGTGTGTGTGTGTGTGTGTGTGTGTACCCCATAGCAATTTCCATAGTGACTGGCTGCACCAGTTTGCATTCCGACCAGAAAGTGGTTAACTGTTCATTTTTGTCAATAATTAGGTGCTGTGGCTGTGCGGGTTTGTTCCTAGGTCCTCTGTTCTGTTTCATTGGTTTACTGGTATGGTTGTTTTTTCCCTCCTGAAATCTTGTTGGTTTTGTTACAGTAGCTCTAATAATGTAAGTTGAGGTTAGGAGTTGTGACACCTCTGGGCTTGACTTTCTGCTTAGAATCGTTTTGGCTCTTTAAACACGGCTGTGCTTGCGTGTGAATTTTAGGACTAGTTTCTACTTCTGTGAATCACAGAGTTCAGATTCTGATAGAAGGTGATAGAATATTCTGATAGAGATGTTATAGAATCTATATAATGCTTTTGCCAATGAAAATTTGGCCAATTCTTGAGCACAGAAGTGTTTTATAATGTTTTAAGTGTCTTCTAATGTCTTCTTCAGTTTCCTGTTTTATTTCACGGGTATGAGTATCTTGTCTGCATGTATGTATTCTCACCATATGCATGCCTGGTGCACTTGAGGGTCGGAAGACAGCATGGGATCCCCTAGGACTGGGGTTACAGATGGCCATCATGTAGGTGCTGGGAATTGAACCTTTGTTCTCTTGAAGAGCAACAAGTGCTTTTAACCACTGAGCGAGCTCACATTTCTTCAGTTTTAAAGTGCTGTTGTGATGACATTCAGCCCTTTGATTAGGTTTATCACTAGGTGTTTTATGGCTGTCATGAATAGGATCTTTTTCCCTACAGGTGTCTTTCTTTGCAGATTTCCTAGTGCTATATAGAAAGCTGTCGAGGCCTGTGTGGGCTCCAACATAGATAACTATTTTCCCTAACTAGACTGGAACAGAGTCGCGAGGAGTAATCAGACACAGCTTACACGGTCATCCTTGAAGGGCAAGATCTGATCCCCATTTATTCTCCAAACAGTTTATATATCATCCCCTCAATTGATCGGGAAGACACATTAGGCTGTCTCCTAGGTAACCAGGTGAATAGCCTTTTGTCACATCCGCAACCACCTGTTTGCGAGTATGCTAGCTGTCACGTAGGCCATGAATTAGCATCTCTATAAGACATCCTCCAAATTACAAAAGGAAGGAGCCCCAAACATCCTGATCAGCTTCAGCCAACACCTCTCCTCAGGTGATCTACATTAATAACAAAAGAAAATAGGAGCAGCACATCCAGGTTGTTAGGCTGAGACAGCGTGTCTGCAAAGCTCTGTGACCACCTCAGACCGGGCCTATGGCTCTTGTGCCATACCGAAATATGGGCCTACAGAAAGCCGCTGATTTTTATGTTGATTTCATATCCTGATACTTTACTAAAAGTGTTTGTTATAGTCAAGTTTCAGGTGGAATCCTTAGGGTTTCTTAAGCATAGGGTTTTATTACCATCTACTATAGGAATAGTTGGATGTCTTTCTTTCCTATTTGAAGTCCTTTTATTTCTTTCTCTTGCTTTATTATTCTAGCTAACATGTCAAGCAGTATATTAAGTAACAGCAGAGATAACAACCATCCCTATTTTATTCCTAAGTTTAGAAAACATGTTTTCAGTAGTATTGACTGTAGGTCTGTTATGTATAACCGTTATTATATTGCGATATGCTCTGTTTGTTCCTAGTTTCTTCAGGGCTTTTATTGTGAAGGGATGTTGAACTTAAGTGGCAGGATTTTTCTATATCTGTGGAGATGATCTTGTGATACTTAGCTTTGATTCTGTTTTATGTGCTATATTGTATGTATGTTGTGTATGTTGAACCATCTTTATATTCCTGAAACAAACCCATCTTGTTTGTGACATGTATTCTTTTTTTTTTTTTTTAAGATAAGCATACAATGTACTGCTGGCAAGGAAGGCACCAGGTCTCATTACAGGTGGTTGTGAGCCACCATGTGGTTGCTGGGAATTGAACTCTGGACCTCTGGAAGAGCAGCCAGTGCTCTTACCCTCTGAGCCATCTCTCCAGCCCACATGTGTTCTTTATAATATGTATTTTCTGTTTTTTTGAGACAGGGTTTCCCAGTACTATGAAGCCAGTCCTGGAACTCACTCTGTAGACCAGGCTGGCTTTGGACTCTCAGAGATCTACTTGCCTCTGCCTTCTGAATGCTGGGATTAAAAGAATGTGCCACCACCACCCCACATAAAATATGTTCTTAAATTCAGTATTTTTTGGAGAAGTTTTGTTAGGAATAGTCTGCAGAGCTCAAGGAACCATGATTGGCAGGATGCATGAATGGACAATTGGATAAATGGATGGCTGGGTAGATGACTGGAAGCCAGGAAGGAAGTGGTCTTGAGAGCAGGAGCCCTGGCAGGAAGGCAGCGAGAGTCTTTCCTCTGCTGCACACAAAGTGGCAGCAATAGGCATGTCCTTTTAGGCAGGAGATAAACACCAAATCCAGGTTCTAGTTGGTTAAAAAAAAAAAAGGAATTATTGATGATTGTTGTATGTCTTTCAGATTTCTGAGGAGATCTCTGGAATTTATGCTATACTTCTGAGTAGGGAATAACAAAATTTAATATTTTGTAGCAAAGGCAACACACTAAGAAGCCCTTTAAATCAAAGTTTTACTCTGCTGCCCTCTTCTGGACATGGCTTATGTCAAATAATTCTGTTTAGTATGTGCAGGGGACAGAAAATAACAGGCACTGGGCTGCAAGAGAAGTTAGTTTTTTTTTTTTTTTTTTTTTTTTTAAGGAAAACCGAGGGTAAATTCTTTTTAAAAATCTAGTCAAACCAAAGACTATTCAGACTCCAAAATACTTTTTCTAATTTTTCATTTTGGACATTTGTCATTCACATCTGAAGTATATAAAGGTTCCTCCCTCTTTCTGCGCCCTTGCCCCCCCCCCCCCGCGCGTGTGTGTGTGTGTGTGTGTGTGTGTGTGTGTGATGAGGTTGAGGGGCTGGGTGGTGGGTGGGCGAAATACTCCATCGGATCATCAGAATTCTCCAGGGCTTGATGCACCTGCTGACCGAGGGTCTATTAGATGGGGCAGTCGTCCTCAGGCAATGCACTCAGCACCTAGGCACTGAAGGTGAGGCCACCAATCATGTTCCCTTCATGGCCTGAGCTGAGCCTCATGCTACCTGAAACTTTCTGATATGTTGGAGTTTAGCTCTTTCTCTCTCCATGACTGCTTCTCTATGGCTGTCTTCCACCTCGATCTGTGTCAAGTTGTCCCCAGCTTGCCTGACTTGCGGTAGTTCCTTGTTATTGGCCTCTCCAGGGTAGCTTAGTCCTAAACAATAGTTGCCTTCTCAAAATAGTACTGTCCACAATCTTCTGAGACGCTGGTGTTATGCAGTGGTCCTCTTCTCTACTGCTAGTTCGGTCAACAAACTTGAGTGTTTTAGCCTCTGTATTAGTCCCTGAGAACATAGAAATAAGGAATATACTGTCTGTGGTAGTTTGAATGTAATTGGCTCCTATAAGCTCATGGGGGAGTGGTACTTTTAGGAAGTGTGGCTTTATTGGAGTAGCTATGGTCTTGTTGGAAGAAGCGTGTCACTGTGGGGGCAGACTTTAAGGTTTCCTGTGTTCAAGATACTGCCCAGTGTCAGAGATACTTCCTGTCATCTTCTGATCAAGAAGCAGCCAGCACCATGTCTGCCTGCATGCCCCCATGATGATAATAATGGACTGAACCTCTGAACTAACTGTAAGTTGTCACCTCAGTTAAATGTTTTATTAGACTTACTGTCATGATGTTTCTTCACAGCAATAGAAACCCTAACTAAGGGCCAGGTAGTGGTGATACATGCCTTGTCTTTAAATCCAGAACTCAGAAGGCAGAGGTAGGCAGATCTCTGTGAGTTCGAGACTAGACTGGTTTACAAAGTGAGTTCCAGGACAGCCAGAGCTGTTACACAGAGGAACCCTGTCCCCCCCCCCCCAAAACAAAACAAAACAAAACAAACAAACAAACAAACAAAAAACTCAAGCATCATCTATACTGGAGAAGGAGCAAAGGAAATTGATGGGTACTAAGGCATTATGGAAGAGGCTCATCTTAGCCTGAGTAGGCATGGTTTCTTAGAGGAATTAAGAGTCTTCCGGGCTGGAGAGATGACTCAGCAGTTAAGAGCGTCATTGCTCTACGGAGACCAGGGTTCAGTTCCCAGCACCCACATGGAAGCTTACAACTTGTCTGTATCTCCAGTCCAGAGGATCTGATGCCCTCTTCTGACTTTTGTGGGCACATATTTGACTTTCGTGGGCACACCAGCAAACACTCATAACAAAGATGAATTGTTAAAGTGAGCATTTTTAAAGTAGGAGTGAGTCCAGGTTCTGAGAGGGGTGGGATGTCCTGGTAGAAGCATCTGATTGCAAAAGATCATGCTGGTGCTGGGAACCAGCGATGGCTGGTTAGATAGCTCACTGATAAGCTGGGTGTCAGGAGGGCAGAGCTGAACAGGCAGCAGGTCATGCAAAGAACCCTTTAAGCTATGTTAACTGCTGTGTTTCTTTCTCTGCTTCCATGCCCATTGTAGGGTACAGGTTATACTCATTCTTCCCCCGGGGCAAGCTTCTTGACTAACTACATCTTGTACATCATCTTCATGCCCACATATTCCGACGGCTCTCCGTTAAGCACGGCATCGTTCCTTTCTTTCTGCTCCATTGACGTGGTCCTTGTCATTAATCTTCAGAGACATGGTGTTCTTGTGACAAAATGCCTGTGATTAAACAACTTAACACGGAAAGGGCTCCTTTGGCTCCCAGTTTCCGAGGTCCATGGTGTGGGGGCTCTCTTGCTTTAAGGCCGGTGGCAGGGCAGAAACACCCTAGTGGTGCCAAAGGAAAGCTGCTCACCTTATGAGTCTGCAAGAAAGCGGATGGTGAGATAGGACGAGACCAGAGATGAGCAATACATCTCAAGGACACGTCCCCAGTGACTTACTCTGTCCAGCCAGAGATGAGCTATGCATCTCAAGGACACGTCCCCAGTGACTTACTCTGTCCAGCCAGAGATGAGCTATGCATCTCAAGGACATGTCCCCAGTGACTTACTCTGTCCAGCCAGGCCCCACCTCCTAATAGCCCCTTCGGTATAAATTCATTAATGGAGTTAGTGCCTTTCAGATTGACTCGGCTCTCACAGCAGGGCCAGCTAGGAGCCAAGCTTTAATCCATGAACTGTTAGAAGACACTCCATATCCAGACCGCACACTTCGATTCTTCACATTTGTGGCTTTTGAAATAGTTGATTTCTTCCTTTCATCCCTTCCTTGTGTCCCCCCAGAGTTTTGTTGTATAGCCTGGACTGGCCTTGAGTCCAGGAGAGCCTCAACTGTAACTCCCGGGACTATAGATGCAGACCACCACACTGCCTTTCTCCAGCTGTTTCTCCTCTCCTGCGGCTCCTGGGACTATGGATGCAGACCACCACACTGCCCTTCTTTAGCTGTTTCTCCTCTCCTGGTTTCCCTGACCCCGTGCTTTTCTAGTTGGCCTTGAATTCTTGATTCTCCAATCTTAGTTCCTAAGTGCTGGGATTATAGGCATGGACCAATATACTTGACTGTCTACAATGTTTAGACATCAGGAAATTTCACATACCATCTAGAGATCCATGTTCTTTGGAAGATTTAAGGGCTTTGGCAACACTGAACTATCATTCTAACATGACTAACATTACACTCCTTAGACAAGAAGCTGGCATGAATTCTCAGGTTTGCTGTGAACCTTTACTAGGCTTATCTAGTCCCACAGGTCTTTAACTTTGTAACCATTAGGTCACTTGTTGAGACAAATATACAACCTATCCACTGTATGCTAGGTACAGTTCAAGGCCATTTCCGTAAGTTCCATATTATTCACAACATGGTGGCTTCCATTTTATAGCAGACGGGGATCAGAAAGCCTCTATGTGAGGGCACAGATCTCTGTGCCTTCTGCCTCATTTGTCTTTATACCTAACTGCTTCAAAAATTAAAAGTTTATCCAACACAGTATTATTCTGCAACCCCACTCCTGGATGTGTGTGTGTGTGTGTGTAGATGCCTACAAGTATGAACAAAATCAGAATGTCAATGAAGCATGTGCACTCGCATGTTTGTTGAAGCACAATCTGCAATATCAAGATGTGCAATCAACCTAAATGTTGACCAACTGATGAACACACCTAAAAATGTGGCACAGACATACAGTGTAGTGCATTTCAACTATAAAAAGAATGAAATCCTGTCATTTAGGACAGCACAGATGGGAACTGAGATCATTATGTTGAGTGAAATTCACCAGGCACAGGCAGAGAAGTACCACACGATCTCTCACAGAATTTATAAAAGTTGATCCTCTGGAAGTTGGGAGTAGAAAGGTGGTTACCAGAGGCTGAAGAGAGTAGTGGGGCTGGGGGGAAAAGGATGGGAGAGGCTGAGCAATGGGAATGAAGTTAGAAACCACAAAGAAGTTTGATGTGGGAGAGTCTTCTATTTGTGTTGATTTCATTCATTAATAAAGAAACTGCCTTGGCCAGCCCTTAGGTGGGTGGAGTAGACAGAACAGGAAGAAGGAAGTGAAGTAGATGGCTCAGTCAGATGCCATGCCTCTCCTAAGTTAGCCAGACTGCTGTGCCTCTCCTCAGGGAGAGAGATGCGATGAAGCAAGCCACCAGGTCAGATGTGCTGAATCTTTCCCGGTAAGACACCATTTGTGGTGTTACACAGATTATTAGATATGGGTTAGTCAAGATGTGAGTAAGAGGCTGAAAATAATGGGCCAGGCAGTATTTAAAAGAATACAGTTTGTGTGTTGTTATTTTGGGGCATAAACTAGCCGGTGGCCGGGAGCCGGGCGGCGGGAAGCCAGCCCACAGCTAATCACTACAGAAGTTAGGCTTTTGGCATAGGTCTAAGATCCGGGCTACTCAGGAGATGGTATAAGATAGTTCGAAAGTTCAAGGCCAACCTGGGCAACTTAGTCATACTCTGTATTAAAGCTAAAGAGGGCTAAGGATAGAGCTCAGAGGTAGAGCATTAGCATACAGAAGGGCCTAGGTTTATCACCAGTGTCACCAAAAATAAAGGAGTAAGACTGTCTGGTACGCACCGCAGTGAGTATGGATAAGGACACTGTGTACACTTAAAAAAAACCCTAAGATTTAAAATGGTTTCAGCATGGAGAAATGTTTGGGATGTTTACCTTGAATGTGAAAAGCATACATGTATAAAAATAAAAATTAAATCTTAAAACAATACACATAAACATCACAGTGACTAATGTTGATGCATCTTGGCAGTTAAAAGGCATGCATGTACAGATAACTTAAGAACATGAAAAGTTGGGTGTAGGGGCATAGCCTTAATACTAGGAAGCAAAGGCAGACAGAAGTTTGTGGGTCCCAGGACAATTAGGGCTACACAGTAAGACCCTGTCTTAAAAAACAAAACAATGACCAAAAAAAAAAAAAAAAAAAGTTCAGTAAGAAACAAAGCCCCCAGGAGCAGTGATGACACCGTAGGAGTAGGGAGTCCACAAAAGCAAGGCTCTTTCTGCGAAACCCAGGTATGAGGATCAAGAGGCTGCTTCCATAGGGGAGAGAGGTGGGGAGCAGCTAAAATAAGCTAGTACACTGGGAATGATTACAGCCACAGTTCTTGGAGAAAAGAACCATAAATTTAGAAAGTAGAAAACCTTCACTGAATCTGCTGGTGTTCGGTCAAAACCATGGTACAAACTCCTGGCTTGTGTGTGTAGCTGTGCACATGTAGGTTTATGCACTGTACCCCATTTTGCATGTATGCACAACTGTATATTCTAATTCTGTGAGAAGGGCTGTCTACACAGTAGCCACCAGCCTATGTTTCACATGGATGCTTATTCAAATTTAACACAACCACTGGGCAGCAGATTTAGGTTTGACATTTCCTCATGTTTTCCGTCTGTTTCATCTATTCTTTACTCTTTTTCTCTCTGGTGTTGAGACTGGGGTTTCTCTATGCAGCCTTGGCTGTCCTGGAACTCGATCCGTAGAGCAGGCTGGCCTTGAATTCACACGGAGATCCATCTGCCACTGCCTCCTGAGCACTTTTAAGTCCCCCTTTTCTTCTTTCTTTGGGGTTGAGTGTTTTTACATTTATTTTTTTGAGACAGGGTTTCTCTGTGTAGCTCTGGCTGTCCTAGAACTCACATTGAGCAAGCTGGCCTTGTTCTCAAAGGAGATCTGCCTGCCTCTGCCTCCAGAGTGCTGGGATTAATGTTGTTTGCCACCATGCCCAGCTTACATTTATTTTTTAATATATAATTAATGATGGTACACATTCATGGGGTACCATGTGCTGTACATGCATATTTAATTTTGAAATGCTATTGCCCATCAAAGGAATCAGCACTCTTTGGGAAGAATGGGCTGCTCCAAAGACTACACAAGACAAATACACAAGACGACCTAAACATTAAGTATTCACAGACTAATGATGGCTTGCTGTGAAGGGTAATCTTGGTTGTAACTTGACTGGCTCTGAAATCAACTAAGAGACATGCTCCTGGAAGGATTTGAGAAGTGCCTTCTAGTGGCAACCGGTATTTAAGGAGGTCCCTGGAAAAGCTGCCTTTTGCTGGTAACCTGTTAATGCTGCCACTATCAAACCTCAGCTTCTTCAGCCTTCCTACATAGTTGGAAAACCAGTGGCTCTCCAGAAATCTTCCAGGCCTTCAGTGCCAGATGGATTGACTCAGACTCTTAGAATGAATGCACAGCCAGCTCTGTTAGATCACCTAGAGAGTATCGGTAAGTCGATCTAATAAACACTCTTCGTAATGTATGTTCATTCTACTAGCTTTTATATGGAACCCCAACTAGTACACTAGCCAAGAACAGAGATGCTACCCTCAGAAACTGACATTCTGTCACTGTCACTGATTTGTGACAACTTGAACAAATCCATGAAAATATACAGTAAGTAAATGGAAGAAATTGCTCCCTAATAACAAAATACAGTTGACACATGTTGAGGAAGGAGGAAATGAAAAGGAAAACCACTGTTTGGCATCAATTAGGGTAGTACCACAAGCATGTAGGCTAAGAGCACATGGCTAAACTGGCTGCCAAGTGCTCCTTCTGCAGTCTCAGTCTCCCTCACGGAGGACTATGTGAAGGTCTGTGGGCTAACAAGGGAAACAGTGCTCCACAGGGCTGCTCAGGCCATAGCAGCAGCGCAGGAACAATTGGACGGTGTGGCCCCTTCCAGCCGTCATGTCCAAAGTGCAGCACTGCCCAGAGTATTCCAGCCACCTGCAACCCCAGTCCAACAGGGAAGCGCCACACTCAGACTGAGGGTCTTCCATAAGCTGATAGCCAATATAATCAGAAAAACACGAAGGCCAAGGAAGAAGTAAGGTGTGGCAACCTGTGATCCTGTTGTGCAGCTTCTGCTGTTGAGGCGTGAGCAGGAACTGGGGTAGAGCAGGATGAAAGGCAGAGATCCTCTGCGGTGCTTTCACAGCTTTCTTACTAGTATGAAATTATTTAAAAAACTTAAAGTACCAGTTAACTTTTGTTCAAAAACTTTTATTTACTATAAAGACAAAACACCAAAATAGGTACAAATACTATAAAATTGGTTCAAAGGGGTAAAAATTTTAATTAAAATATCTCGATATATTTAAAATAACAAAGGATACATTTAAGCCAAATTTTCTTAACCCAGAGGTTTTCTGTAGCATTTGCTTACACAGTAAGGTGCTAAGAGGAGTTAGCCCTTAAGCCCTGGAAGTCTTAGGAATCATAGTCACACAGCACATAGAATGTCATTGTGAGAGCGAACTTTGGCAGAAGAAATTTAAATCTACAGGACACCTGAGGTAGTAGAAACCGGAATAAACAGCAGTAGACGTTATTTACAACTCGAGTACCAAATAACATTAAAAACACAAACATAATTACACAGTACAATTTTCAGTCCAGCTTTGATCCAAAGAAATAAGAATATTACATCACATTTGCATCGAAAACAAAATACCACAATTACCAGCAAGCTGAGGGAACTGCAAACAAACTCAAACACAGTGATCTTGACATCTGGAGACAGTTTGAGTTTGAAATGTGGTGGGCATGTTGATCTACACAGTAATACTGATTAGCTGAGGTTCCTCAGTTTAGACAGTTTACACCTCTGTCAGACACAGTGCTAATCTGACCAATGATCTTCCAGTATATAAAATGGCAAGAGTGTGTCCTTTAAAGCTTGCACACGAGACTCGGAAACAATCTTATTAGAATCGTGAAAATTCTAAGTAGTCAAAAAAGTAAAAATAAAAAGAAAATAAAAAAGGAAGTCAAGTACAACACATTTAGCACTACCAAACTTCACATTTCTGATTTTTTTTTAACTCTTCAAATATTGCCAATCTTCCAAAACAAAGGAATGTAACATTTCACTAAGAAGCACATTCACATAAAAACTGCCTTTGAAAATGATCTGCAATATATCCCTGTAAACTTATCTTGGAACTTATTTTGCTTCCAATTTGTATAGTACATTTCAAATGTACTACATATAATATAGCTTATTTAGTTTATCCTGAGTCTTTGAGAATAACCAATTCTATTTCACACTGGCTTCTGAAGAGTTAAAACTTAACATTTCAAAGTTACATTTAATAGCTAATCAGTACTTGATTTAAAAGACAGACATGCAAAGGTCTACCATTTTGCTTCAGGATTCCATGCATCTGAATTAACTCGAAGTTAAGACAATTAAATAGTTGTGCAAATTTCAGGAATTAGTGTGTAGATTAAGTTCAACTTTTCTTCTGAAAATTTTCTAAATGCAAAGTAAATTTATTGTTTGTTTAAAAATGTTACTGATTGATAGGTAAGTAAATGAGTTTATCAGCCAGGTCTAGTATAAAACATCATGCATGGCAGAAGGAAAATAACAGTTATGTTATAATCAGTGGGCATGAATGATAGATTGTTACAAAGAGGAAGATTTAAATGGTGTGAATTTCCTATAGGCTAGCAAAATAATATGAAATAGTTCAGCTAACTTTCAGGTAATCTCGCCCTGCCTTGTGCTGACTCTGAAGTGAGGGCAGACTGACTCACGAAGCCAGTATTTCATTTTACGCCTATGAGAAGAAAACACAACTCTTGCAATGGGCACAGATTTAAAAACTAGTTCACACCTACTTATATCTTTTTTTTTCTGGTTTGAAGATATCACCTTTCCCTGAATATTAAACACAAATGAAGGTGAAATGAAAATACAGAACCATATTTTCCAAAAACGAAATGAACGGGCCAACAGTAAAATGCACAATGAACCACAGTCAACCACAAGTAAAAAAAAAAAAAAAGTCAACTGTGGGTGATAAAGAAGTTAATAACTTTTAAAAACACATGTATTTACTGCTACTCATAGCATACTCTGACCTAAAAGAGGCAGACACTGATTTTTTATAGCCAGTGATAAAAAACCCAAACGGAACTGCAGAACCTCCCGCTGTGCTCACCCGACAAAATGGAAGAAGTGACATGAAAACAGATCCTGAGCCCTCAGCTGCTAATATTGCTGAAAAAGTGCTCCAAAAATAAATTTATGCTTCTGTAATTTAATCATGCAAACTCCATCGCTTTCCTGTTCACCTAGAGCAGTCCTTTGAAAGGCACGGTTTGCAGTCTCTGCACAAGTGTGGACTTTTGCATACTGAGCTTAGGTACACATCATGATTTGTCAGTCACATACTTAGGTAAGGCTCCCTGCTGGCCTCGTCTCTAGCTGTCCAGTGGCATGATGGCCAGTAGATTATCAACGTGGTTGCCCACAAGTTCTTTTTATTCTTTCCTTGTTGCACATCCTGTCTCCACTATAGCTCAACAATCAACTACCAAGTCGTACGGAAGACAGGATGCTTCAGTAGCTCTCTTGATGGAGGTCTGTCCTGAGGCTGAAGTTCTAAACAACGCAGAGCCACGTCACGCAGACCTGGGGACAGATGTGACGGGATGGAGGGCGCAGTAGTCGCACTGGCGATCTGCAGGAGACAAACCAGAGCACTGAACTCTCCATGGTAACCGCACAGAGCACAGGCATCGTTTGCACAGCCTCTATCAGCGAGCACCTATGTTGGACAAATCCCGATTCTTTGAACCAAAAAGTACAAACAACTTTTTATTTCTCTTTTGACAAGGTCTCAGCACAGCTGCTGGCTTGGATCTTTCTTCAGTCGCAGTTGTGCACCACCAAGCCCAGACAAGAGCTGACTATTCTATAAACAGGTAGAGAATGAATCTAAATAATATAAACCTGCTTACTCATAATCACAATAAAACTCTCCCTTTTCCTCACCTTAGCAACTTCATGGATCACCACTGAAAAATGCAAAATGACAGAATCAAAAAAAAAAAAAAAAAAAAGAAAAAACAAAAAAAAAACCCACAAAAAACCAAAAACCTAGCCGGGCGGTGGTGGCGCACGCCTTTAATTCCAGCACTCGGGAGGCAGAGGCAGGCGGATCTCTGAGTTCAAGGCCAGCCTGGTCTACAAGAGCTAGTTCCAGGACAGGCTCTAGAAACTACAGGGAAACCTTATCTCGAAAAACAAAACAAAACAAAACAAAACAAAAAAAAAAACAAAACAAAACCTTAAAAAGTCTGTGATCAAGGAACACTGAGTGGATGCACACACACCCGTGATCCCGACTATCTAGAGACACCGAGTGGATGCATATGCTTCTTAACACACCGTAAAACAAAAAACAAACCAAAATGACATCCCTTTGCACCTGCCCAAGAGTAATCACTCACTGCTCTTGTTTTTCCTTCATAGGGAAAAAAAGTCCCAAATATTTCTGTTGAATACCTCATTTAATTCATGTTTTAAGTGCTGTAGCCATAGTGCACTGCCTGGCCCTAAATTTGAAACATTTTGAAACATGGAGTAAATTTCTTATAAGGAGCACAGAT
Organism: Arvicola amphibius; assembly: GCF_903992535.2. NCBI lineage: Eukaryota > Metazoa > Chordata > Mammalia > Rodentia > Cricetidae > Arvicola > Arvicola amphibius. Next base: position 36,886,268 of record NC_052049.1, on the reverse strand, counting down.
AAGTCAAAAAAGTACACTTAGAATTTTGGAAGTAGAGCCAGGTGTGGTGGGGCACACCTTTAATCCCAGCACTCAGGTAGATCAGACCAGCCAGGACTACATAGGGACCCTGTCCCACTGCCCTCCCTCCAAAAAAACAAAACAAAACAAAACAAAACTGGGGGAGTAGACGAGGGAACTGGCTCAGTGGGAAAAATGCTTGCTACACAAGCTTGATGGTCTGAGCTGGGATCCCCAGAACCCATGTAAAAACCAGGTAAGATAGCTGGGAGGTGGTGGTGCATGCCTTTTAATCCCAGCACTCGGGAGTTCCAGGACGGGCCCCATGGCTAAGCGGAGCAACCTTGTCTCACAAAACCAAAATAACAAATCAAAAACAAACAACATCAACAAAAGAACACAGATACGAGAATGCTTGTCCGTAAGTCTAGCACCCCTACAGTAAGACTAGGGGCAGGAGAATCTTCTACAAGTTCATAGGCCAGAAATCCTGGACTATGCAGTGCTGTGGCCAACAAAAGTATCCCTCCTCAAATGAGAGGGAGAGCAAGAGCCAGCTCCTAGGCTGTCCTCTTATCTCCACACATGGCATGGCATGCACATACTCTTACATACAAACATCTACATACATAATCCATACACAAAAATAAGAAAACAGGTATCTTTTTTAAATTGGTAGACAGAGACCAGCAACCATCTGTCCCTGTAATTTCAGAGGCTCTGATTCCCTTTTCTGGCCTCTGCAGCTACCAGACATGCATGAGCTACACAAACATATGTGCAGGCAAAATACTCACACACCTAAAAGCAAACAAACAACGATTAGTAGGGACAATTCATGGGGATCTGACTTCTCCCAATTTCAGTACAAAAAAATTTGTCACCTCATAATTACCTTAAATATCAAAGCAAGATGATTGGAGTGTTTTTCTGCATTCCAAGGTGGTTTTGCGCAAGCCATTTCTATAATAGCGCAGCCAACACTCCATACATCACAGCTCCTGCCATACTGCTGACCTCTTAGTACCTAAAACAAAGCAGTTAATTTGGAAATGAGATCTATTTCTTTATGTATGCGTTCAGAGCACACAGTGGTACAAACAGCAATTACACGAACTACTTGAAATCCATTCACAAGCTTACTATCCATATGGCACAGATAAGTATCACAGGATTCCAAAGCAGCCCCTCCTCCTAAACAGTGGGGCAAGGGAACAAGGGAACACGGGAACACTGAGCACGAAGAGCTATGAGCTCAGGAGAGGCACATTCACAAGTGTGTACTGTGTGAAGACACCGGCAGACAAGGCCAGCTCTGGCTCTCCTTCCTTCAGGAAGGAAGGTGACTTTTGCGCATTGCTGCCACATGTAGTTCTGTTTTACTATAAACAACTATTACGAACTAACCCCACAATTTTGTGTTAAATTTGCTTTGTGTTAAGTTCATGTTAATTGTGTTGAAGAAGCCTTTAAGCAAATGTATGAAGATTTATCTTTTGTAATCTTGTTAAGAAAAACGTAAAGGTGGAAAAGAAGGTACTAAACTACAGGGTACTATTAAAAACCAACTTCTAGGGTCGTGGACTTGCAATCAGTAAGTTCGTTCTGGATCTTACTGTGAAATACCCTGGCACAATGCCCCACAGGACTGTTACATTACACACAAAGCCACTTACCTCAGGTGCCATGAATGCAATTGTCCCCAGTAACTGTCCCTGAAACTCCCCTGCACCGGTTCCTTTTGATGCCAACCTGGCGGCAGCTCCAAAATCTGCAATTCTCAGCCTCTGCCCTGTGCTGTCAATGAGCAGATTGGCACCTGTCAACAGAAACAGCAAATGACCTGGCATGTTAAAATCAAGTAAGGACTTGCTGAGAGCTCCCTGAAGTTCCACTAATGAACTAAACAACGCAGGTACAGTCATAGCCTCAGGGAAAGCTGCTTGTGTCTTCCTTCGTTCCATTTCTGCTGAAGGCACACTAGTGCTCTTTAGGGTAGACTAACCTAAAGCCTCAAGAGATTTTCTGATGGTCAAAGTCATAAGGCCCACAGAGATAAAGGAATACACTTAAAGACCCATTAAAGAAAGGATTAAAACCCTTAAAATAATAATTTTGGCAAAATCTATCCAGAATTCAAATTCTGGTACAATTTACATTTTAGAACCAAGTAGTGTTGATACATACTAACATATGCCAATTTAAACTATATGCTTATTTCATAATCATAGTTTTAAAAGTCAATATTCTAAACATTACTCCAATACTCAAGAGATTCCTAACAGAAAAGTCAAATTGCCTTTAATAAATTTTTTTTTCGAGACAGGGTTTCTCTGTGTAGCTTTGGAGTCAGTCATGGCACTAGATCTTGTAGACCAGGCTGGCCTCGAACCCACGGGGATCTGCCTGCCTCTGCCTCCTAAGTGCTGAGATTAAAGGCGTGTGCCACCACTGCCCAGCTAATAAATATAGTCTTAACTGCAAGATTTGACAGGACTGACTGACTTACTTCTCCCTCACCCTCCACACCCTCTTAACAGGATTTCTCTGTGTAAACAGCACTGGCTGTCTAGGAACTTTCTCTGTAGACCAGGCTGGCCTAGAACTCACAGAGATCTGCCTGTCTCTGCCTCCCAAATTCTGGGATTTAAGGTGTGTGCCACCACCACCCAGCTATGACTTTTTTTAAGTTCATGATGTACCAATTATCTCAGAAAAACCAAGGGCAGGGATCTCCTGGCAGTATATCATAATGCCAAGACGGGATCAGAGACCTCGGTTCTACACTTCTCGTCAAGTCAAACCCATTTCTTGTACTAAACACATTGCCCTACATAGTGAGAAAGGTGGGCTGAAGACTTTTTTTTTTTGTTTTTTTGAGACAGGGTTTCTCTGTGTAGCCCTGGGTGTCCTAGAGCTCGCTCTGTAGACCAGGTTGCTCTTGAACTCACAGAGATCCGCCTGCCTCTGCCTCCCAAGTGCTGGGATAAAGGAGTGCACCACCACTGCCTGGTGACTAAAGACTCTTAAGGGTCCTTTTAGTTCTAATAGTCAGAGGGTTATTTAATACCAAACTTAAAAACTTATGTTAGAAACCATCGCAGGTCAAGGTTAAAGATTACATTTGCCTTCTTGTCATGAGAAAACACTGGGCTCTTACCTTTGACATCTCTATGAATGATCTGGTTCTCGTGGAGATACGAAAGGCCACGGAGTAACTGCTCAGTATAGTTAATGACTACTGATTCCTTAAAAGCTCCGTATTTACTCAAGAGATGAGCCACAGACCCTCCTGAAAGACAGACAGAACGTGTAAGTCTGGCCAGAACTATACTTGTTTATTGCACTCTAGTTTCTTAAGCTCATATGAAATGTTAAACTCATAGCGTATCAGAAGTAAAACTGATTTCCTATGTTACCTCAAAACTGTAAATTAGGAAACATTTTCTACAGAACCCTAATGAAACCAGGGCCAAGATTTCAGGAAACACTAAAAGTTATTCATTTTAGACTGAACTATTTCGGCAATGTAGAATCTTTCTTTTTCAATCTAAGTGCATAAACTATTACAGAATTAAATAAACAACACTGACCATTTATTTAGCAGAAGGTAAAGAGCAAGGGAGGAGCAAAAAGGCAGTCAGGCATCAAATACCATGTACAAGCTCTGATGGGACAAGTCAAAAACTCAATGAGCCTCACTTATAGATACCTGTAAGAGCCAACCTATCAGCTCTGTATGTCCCCAAGAAAAACAACAGGGAAGTAAGGGACTGAAGAACTCCTGGGTGTCCCTGGGGAGACAGCTCAGTAGGTAGAGTGCCTGCCATGCATGTATGGAGACCTGAGTTCAATCCCCAGAACTAACACTAGAAACCCAGGCATGGTGGTATGGGTCAGCCAGCTCAGCACATCTGATGAGCTTCAGGTTCATAGAGACCCTGTCTTGAAAAACAAAGGTGAAGAGGGACTGAGGTGACACACCCACCACCTTGGATCAGATACCCACATGCACACGCACATGTGCAAACATCCACACGCACACATAAACATGAACTAGAAATGCACTCTTAAATCACACAAGGACTTAAATAATTGCCTAAATAAGCTAGCTGTCCCATCTTAGGTCACTGTTATACATATTACAGAAGTAAAGTCAGTCTGTGTTTAAGAGGATGAGGTTTAACTTTATGCCTCACTACTGTTTTATCTGCAGGAAGGTTTTCAAGTTATATATTAATTTATTTCATTTAGTTTTTTTGAGACAGATTCTCACCTATTAGAGCATGGGCTGGGCTTGAACAGACCACTCTCTTGCCTCAGCCTCTTGAGTGCTCTGATTGCAGACACATGCCCTGCTCAATAACTTTACTTTTATACTGTTAGAGACATTTTTTAAATTGATGACTATTCAGAAAAATATTGAATTTATATTATCCAGGTTTGAAACAAAATAAAACAAAACAAAATCACTCTTAAGAAAGGTTGCTGGGTTGGAGATTATCACTTAGTGGTAAAGTACTTGCCTAGCCTGTACAAGGCCCTGGGCTCAATCCCAAGCACAACAAAACAAAACACCAAGATGGAAAGATTTTAAGGTTTACTATATTTAAAATATAAATACTTTTTGTGTGTACTTGTATATTAGGAATAATTTGTTTTTAGAAACCTAAAAGTATTTATTTTTAAATGAAGCATTCAATAAATTGTCTTTAAGTAGAGGAAAGTTCAGTTTGCGTGCTCATTCATGCTTTACACTTAGCATACCCGCCATCCACTCAATGAAGAGGTTGTAGTTGCTCTTCTCACACGTGGCACCCAGCATCCTGATGATGTTCGGATGGTTCAGGTGGCTCATCATTCTTATCTCTTCCCTTAATGCTTCCACCACTTCTTCCTGCTCAGAAGACGTGTTTCTGACGTAAGTTACCTGTTTTAATAAACATGTTAACAAGGTTTTGAGTTTTGATGTTCTTTGTTTTCAAAACAACCTGATCTAAAACAGACAAATCCAAACTATTTTAAATACAGACAACAAATGGCATTTACCCTCATGAATGCAGGATTCTTTACATAAACCCAACAAATCAACAGGGAAACACAAGTCAGGTAGTTTCAGACAATAAGGATATAGCTTAATAAACTGTAAAAAAATCAGGAAAATGATAAAAGGGGAGGGTGCTGTAGCCAAGATTGTAACTATAGAAAAACAGTAAAAAAATAAGAAAAGCCAACTACAGAGGAACAGTGAGTTTAATGAAAAGTCATTATTTTTGCATTTTGTATGCTCATTCTATGTATTATGTAGATAAGCTCACTGAATGTATTTGTAAGTATGCTCATTATAGAAGGCAAATGACAGACTGAGACACCATCAACTGGCACAGGCGGAGAGGGACAGAATGACAAACCATTGTTCTGACCATCCTGATACTGTATCTTACAATAATGAGCCTCAACTTTTAATAACAGAATTTATGTGTGTGCTGCTTTTTGCAACATCTACTTTGAGCCTGAAGCTTTTCAAAACTGTCAAATGTGGTGGCACAATCCTGTAATCCTGTAATCCAAACACTAGGGAAGTGGAAGCATGATGGCCCCAAGCCAAGCGAACACAAGTGACACTAGAGCACGAAGACACCAGCGTCCCATCCTCTGTCCTAGCTGCACATTCTTCACTGCAGTCTGAACCCTGTGCTACTGATACTAACCTGTTTAACGGCCATTAACGTTCCAGTCCCCACATCTTGTGCTTGGTAACAAGAAGAAAACGCTCCAAGGCCTATTTGCTGCCCTTTCAGCCATTCGGTGTCTTCTCTATAAGGCTGCTTCGCTTTGGTATGTCCTGGCAGAGTCTCTGGGGTCTGCATGCGAAATAAAAGCAATCATTTTACTGTTAAAAGAGCATGATCTTGGGCTGGAGAGATGGCTCAGAGGTTAAGAGCACTGGCTGCTCTTCCAAAGGTCCTGAGTTCAATTCCCAGCAACCACATGGTGGCTCACAACCATCTGTACTGAGATCTGGCACCCTCTTCTGACGTGCGGGCATACATGGAGGCAGAATGTTGTATACATAAGAAATAAATAAATTTTAATAAAAAAAGAGCATGATCTTGTAAAATTAGTCTGTTACTACTGAAATTCCCAAACCACCTATAAATTTGATCTTTGAATGGACAATGTTAACAATAGTATCAAAGGTATAAGTGATAGTCATTTCAGAATCAGTCAGAAGTACCTCTGAAATGGGCTGAGTACTGCCATTGCAATGACTCAAAATTATTACTACATACTTAATTATATATGGAAAACTCTTGCAATCATCTCAAAAGCACCATTTCTCCTAGATCTTAACACGTCCCAAGGAAACTGTAAGATCTGAAGACTATACTCACATCCTGCTGGATGATGATAATATCTTCTCCATTTTCCACCTGTAGCTGAGGAACTATGGGGAGGGCATCTTGGGATGCTGACATTGCCATGGCAATAGCTAAAGCTTCTTCTTCTTCAGCTTCCATCTTTTCTTTGCACTTTTGATTATGATTGACGTCATCTTTGTACGTATTATCATTTTCAGCCTTTTCAGGAGAGAGGACAGCAACTTCAGACTTGAAAGTGACTGTTGTGTCACTTGAAGGCATGGATGCTTCAAGAAGGTCCTCAATACTGGAGTTGAGCTCGGTGTTGACATCTAATCTGCACTTGTCCTCCACTGGGGTGAATACTGTCTCGTCGCTGGGTATAATGGCATCACCACTGTTGCTGCTACTGCCAAAGCTGCCATCGCATTTGGAAGCACTGTTCAGGTCAAGTGTCATGCTATTTTTTGAGGCATCCCCCAGTTTGCTTGTGCTACCCGGGACGGGTCGAGATGGCTTTGGCCTGTGTATGTTACTGGAGGGTGGGGGTCTTGACTGGGTAAAGACTGGAGAGAGTTTATCTGAGTCTCTGTTTTCAGAGCAGTTCCTCTGGAATTGTAGAGAAAACTTGCGCTGTGTTTGAGGAGACGCAGAAGGTATTTTGCAGGGGACAAATGCCTGAGGTCTATGCTTAGAAACATCTGTTACAGAGCCAGCTGGGACAGATGGGGCAGATGAAGAAGGGGTTGATACTGCTGGAAACATCGGGGAATGAGATAAAGGAGAGGAGTTCAAACACTGACTGTGGGGTCTGCCTTTTGTTTGAACCATTGGCTTTGGTTGTTCTGTTGTTGTTGAACTAGGAAGTCCTAGGGAAATGCCAGCCAGTCTGTCAGAAATGTCCTCTGAACTGACACTCAGTCTCGTAGCACATAATCCTTTTCCAGTTTTCTCTAAATGGACCGTGTGCTGAAGGGAACTGCTCTCTGGATGGTTGGTAGGGCCCACTGCCTGCAAGAAGCTGTCCTGTTGGTCATCCAAAGTGTCTTCCACACCCATCTGGATGACCTCAGCAATCTCTACCTCATCTGCAATTGCCAGCAAACGCCGGCGCATTCTGGTGAAGTGAGTGGAACCAGAAGCAGTCAGCATCGTTACCAGCTTAGAAAACACAGCAGGCACTGAAGTCACCATTCTTGCAGAGCTCAAATATATCCTTCGAGAGAGTTTGCCAACCATTGAGTGGGAATTATCAATGGACTGCAAAGTGAAGGCCAAGAGGGACAGCAGCTTCTTATACCTGAAAGACAAACAAAGCAAAACACCTTCAATTAGCAGACAAGTACAAATTACTGAAAAAATACGTACATTTCTTAAAAGGCAACTAATAGCCTGCCCTTGTACACAAAAACCATTTTAGTAAAAAGAATTTGTGAATGTTTAACTAAAAGTAGCCTACTCTTCAGGTTTCTACAATCAAGGACTAAGGTATTAGTATACACCACTTGGGGGAAATGTGAGCAACTAGGAAGAGGGGTACTGATTTCCACAAGAAGGATTACCTGATTTCAACAGGCTCAGCTTGAGAGACGTCAGTACTGACGATATGAGGATAAAATTCAGCAGGAAATTCCAACAGCAATCTGTCTACAAGACACAGGCGGCCCAGGAGTTCTTGCCAGCTGTTTGATTCAGCTTGGTTTCCAAGAATACAACTTAAGACATAATCAACACCACCAACACCAATGGATCCTACAGAAGTAAAAACAAATGATGGAGAAACAGTGTCATAAAATTAATTAACTCCTATTTTAAAAACAGTTGAGTGAATGCATCAATTTATAAAATTACTTCAATATTTTGTAACAGTCCTATGCGAAATCTTAGGTCCAGGAAAACAATAAGTTGTGCCACATGAACTTTAAAGTAGAAGTCATTACCAGCTTTAAGTATTTCTCTCCCAACTGCCAACTCTCCTGCTTGGCCCTTGCACAGCTCCAGCAGTGTTGATATGGACAGCTGACTCGTGCGGCTACAAAGAAACGAAAGTGACCTTTATTAATTCCCCCAGTGTGTCAACAACTCACTGATGAGTAGCAAGTATTATGAGATCTCTCTGCAGTATTTCTTATGTTTTATGTTCAAGCAACTGCCTGGGATAAACAACCAACTGCAGAGCTCCAGAAAGTGGGCTGCTCAGTACCTGCCATCTGACCCCACCCTCGTGCCGACAAACATTATCTGCCCTGCACACGGACACGCTCTCTACGCAACTAACTCATGACTCGGACAGAAAACCAGAGGGAGACCACTCTAACAGAGCAGCAGCAGAAGCAAAGCAAGGGAGGTGGAAGAGTGGTGGCCAATCAAGCCGTGCTGCGATGTGCAGACAGGAACTGCCAGGCAGTATCAACCACGGCTCATTAAACAGAGGGAGCTTTTCTGGCCACTGATCTAAAAGAGGCGTGGCCTGCGCTCACTTTTACTGTCACTGCTCTTCACTGTCAGTTCTGAAGACACCGTGGGAAGATATGAAACCTCGAAAGTTAAAAATGCTCATAGTGACAATAAAATTCCATAACTAATGGAACAGGACTCCTTTCTGACCCACGGAGGCAGAGATGGGATGTGACACATGTTCTCTGAAGCAAGTTCACTCCTATGGTTCTATAGGCCACTCTGTGTTCTTGTTGCCTGGGTTTCAGACTAACACTACAATCCTAACACATCACATGTGCAGCCCCATGCAGTCTGCTGGCCTGGCTTTTACCTGCCACTGGGTTTTTTTCCCTAGTCCTTACAAGCTCTAAACCCTATGCAATTTCACATTACAAAGTAATAATATTTGATTATTCACTAGCACAGGTGTATCAAACACTAAGTGTGAGGTGGGGCCAGGAATTTTCCAGCGAGGCCTTACCTATTGGCATCTGCACACTTGACTAGGATGGTGTCTACAACTGGCCGGAGAAGTCTCTGAAGTTTGATTCTTTCTGCCAGACTGTGGCAAGGTGTATATACCAGCATGGCTCTCAATGTTTTCTGGGGAGAAAAGAAACCTGAAGGTTAGTTTAACTACATTCAAAATACATCAAGAAAATGTCCCAAGCTGAGATAATCTGAGCAGATAAATAAGCCCTAACAGAAGTGGATAACCCAGTGGTGCAAACCAGAGCACTGGTGCGTGATTTCAGCTGGAGGTAGAATCAAGGTTTCTAACATCTGCTCCAAGTCCAGACGTCCTTGGCTACTCCCAGTTCAACTAACATGGTGCTCTAGTTGTAATAGGTTTTTGAGGTCACTGAACTCTGACCCCAATTTATATTCATAGTCACTTATACTTCTCAGAAGGAACATTCACTAGACCCAACTATGAGGGTGTTAGAGAAAAAAAAGATTACAAGAGACTGAAGTCTGAACAATTAGGTAAGAAATCACACCAGTGAGATGGCGCAGTGACCACTGGCACTTGTCACAACATGACAGTCTTGAGTTTGCCCCTTTACCCACATGGAGCTAACCAGGTTTCTGCCAGCGCCCTCTCATTCCACAGGCAGCTGTGGAACATACACCCTATCCCTCTCCACTAACTGTGATCTTCTTCAAGAATTACCCTAAGGCAGGGATTCTTGAGGGCGTGTGAATTTGAGCTCCAGGGGTCGCTAGGCAGTGCCTGCAGACCATTGTGGTTAGCATCTTAAATGTGAGCAGATGTGAGCCATGCACTGTGTGTATATGCCTGTCTTCCCCAGCCTCATGACAGGATGTAGTGTGGCCAGATCCCAGGAGTCTCTGCCACTGTGACTTCTCTACCAGCATGGGCTGTCACCTGGAACTGTGAGCCACAACAAACCCTTCCTTCCTAAAGTTTCTCTTGTCACAGTCACTGGAAAGAAACTGAGAGAATATGGGACCATTTTCTGTAAAAACCTTCTGAATTTTCTCACATGTTTACTGAAGCCAAGAGCAATTTTTATTAAAAATAAATATTCATTAATGTTTTCATACAGCAAAACAAACAAACAACAACAAAACTCAAAGGACACCTTCTAAGTCTAGTCTTGCCTGGTTGTTTCTGTTTCTTGAGACAGGGTCTCCTATTTCCCAGGCTAGCACTGAACTCCCAGGATAGCTCGAGATCAACTTAACTCCTCCTGATCCTCTACCCTCCCCCTTCATCACCATCAAGAAGTTTTAATTTGGTCATATATAGTGTATTCATTCAAGAAAATATATGAATAGCAAGACATTACTACTACACAGGATAAAAGTAAATAAGAAATCATGAGCAGATTAAAATCAGTAAAATTATATGGAGAGATAAAATGGGATATTGTAATTTCTTAGAACTATGGAATAAAAAAATTGGATTTTCTAAAGTTAATTTAGGTAAAGTATTTATTGTTTCTTAAATTTGATACCTACAAAAGACCAAAGAAAGAAAGCTCATAAAGATATGGTTATGGAATAATGTACTTACTAAAGCAGCGACATACACTTTGTAGACAGGGTCGGCACAGACTATGGACAAGACGCTGCAGCACGCCTCCACCACATCCCCTGAGATGCTGGTCTGGGAAGACCCGCTGGCAGCTCCAGCGCTCAAGCTGCTGCCACTGCCGCCTCCAGAATTTCCAGTGCTCTCCCCATTTGCCAACAACAGGGCCCCACTAACATCGTGAGAAAGACGCCGGAGGGCCATCTCTCTTACATTCCAGTTTCTAGAAAATAAGCAGCCAACGAGTTCCATTCCAAACACCTATATAGAACAAACACAATCTGATGAGAAATTAGTGAACCTATGGTAAACTAAGAACAGTTTCTGATAATTAAAAAAATCAGCCACTTCTCAATTCTTTATTACACTTGATAGATAATTTTTTGATTGTCAAATTTTTACAATTAAAAACTTTAGTAATATATACACATTCTTGTGTGGGGGCATGGGTGTACACGTATGTGCATGTCAGCACACTGTGGAGGCCAGAGGTCAACCTTGGGTAGTGTTTCCAGGAGCTGTTCACTTTGGCTTTTTTTTTTTCTGAGATGGAGTCTTCTAGTAGGCTCACCAATTAGGCTAGGCTAATTGGTCACTGAGCCCCACGGGTCCACCTGTCTCACCTTTCCAGAGCTGGGATTGCAAGCACACCAGCAAAGCCAGCTTTCTACAGGAGGCTCGACATCAAACGCAGGATACCCTGCAAACACTTGACTATAAGCCCAGCGCCTTGATTGTCAACTCCATGGTATTTAGAAATGTCTGGCATGTCTATTGAGGACTTTTCTTTTTTCTCTCTCTTTCTCTTGGTTTTTCTGAGACAAGGTTTCTCTGTGTAGTCCTGGCTGTCCTGGAACTTGGCATTGTAAACCAGCCTGCCTTTGCCTCCTGAGTGCTAGGATTAAGGGCTGCGCACCCACTCCCTGGCTGCACTGACTCTAAATTAGGTTAGCTGAGACAGGAAGACCCACCCTACATGTGGTCAGCACCAGTTCATGAGCTGAGGTCCTTGGTCGGAATAAGGAGGAGAAATGAGCTGACGAGCCACTCCTCTCCCTTTGCTTCTGGCCTGCAGACGCAATGTGACCAGTCATCCTGATCCTGTAGCCGTGCCTGCCCCCATGGCCAGCTGTAATGCTTTGAACTGTAAATTCCAACAAATCCTTTGCTCTATGATTACTTCAGGTATCTGGTCACAGCAACAAGACACATGACTAAAACGCAGTGTCTCTCAACTTGAAGTGCTAGTTACTTCAACACAAAGGACACGAGCTTCTTGCACTGCATCAGTTTCAATCCGCCTTCCAGGACGCCCCAAGGCGTAAGCAAAACACAGCAATGACAGCCTTGCCAGAATGGCATCTAACAGCTCAGAATCCACTCAGAGTTCTATGAGATACTCAAACAGACAGGGCCTTTGCAGAATACTGTTCACAAATCAGATGGAAGAATTAAGTTGTGTCTATAAACTCTGTGGATTTGATCAGGTTGGAAAGGAGTAGGGGGTTAACATGGAGAGTGTGTTTCAAGGCTCACAAAGCAGAAAGGCAGCACATTCTATGATGGAGTTAATGTCTTACAAATGCTGATGACTTGGCTTCACTACCATCTCACTACTTCTCCTGGGAGCAAGGGCTATAGAGTCTACATTTAAAAATATAGCAAGCATTCAGCAACCAATGAAATAATTTTGAAGTTGGTCAACCAAAATCTGTGTTTATTGAAGACGAGAAACCCGAGCACATTCTAAATCCTTGCTTGTCCTCTCGGCAAGCGCCTGTTATACAGCAGCGCACAGGAAGGAGAAACTGGGTTTAAATGGCGGCAAACAGAACCACTTGTCAGGAATGAGGGTTAAATATGGGCAAGTCAGCCATCAAAGAGCAGAACTTTCCTTCCTTGCACAGCCTTTTACACTTGTTTAGGAAGAGCACATCTAGGTAGGTGAAAGCTACAAAGAAACTCTCAAGTGTAAACTGCAGCACACATGCAGAAAGGAATTAACCCAAGGGCTAGGAGTCACACTAGCGAAGTGTTTTCCTAAATTAGAAACAACCGAGGGACAGGACACACACAAGAGCTGAACTAAACAGAGAACTGCTCACCTGGATCCACGGCTCAGCCAGCTCTGTGTAAGCAGGAGGGATCTGCTGGGCTCCATAGTGAGTAAGGTTAAAGTTGCTTTCTTGGTTCCTTCTTTGCGACCCAGCCACAGGCTGCTGTGGGGAGACGGGCTGTGGTACAGCTCGCAGGGAGGCAGGGGAATCCACTGGACTCGACAGCTCGTGGCTAAAATCAAAGATTACAAAACTTGTTGCAAAATATTGACAGAAGTCACACTTGGCACTTTGAGACAAGGCTTCACTGTAGCTCAAGCTAGCCTTGAATTCCTGCCTCAGCCTCGATCACAGGTGTATGCCACCATGAGAGGCTAGAGAATGTCATTTCAATTTTTTGTTAAATATACACCAATCAGTAATTCAAAATTCTTACCTGTAGAAGTCATGGGATCTCCACTTAGATCTACAAAGGGGACATATTAAAGGTTCTCTATTTCTTCTACATTCTTCTGCCCCTGAAAAATATAAAGAAAAAAATATTACAAAAATGTAAAACTTAACATTAAGTATTTCTAAATCCTGAGTATTCATAACAGCTAGTGTAGGACTGCTATGGTGGGAGTCTCACAGTCTGGTAGGGTATCAATCTGAAAGCTGGCCAATGCAGTAGAGCGAATTATTCCGATGCTCATACCTACAGAAACGCTGCTTTATCACTCAGGACAGCACTGCTATGCTCGCCATCCTTCCAAGCACACCCCCCTACTCGATGCTGTGGCTAGTCTTTTGATTCACCCTCTGGAAAGCCCGCCCACGTCACCCACCTCCTTCCCGGCTCACAGCTTTGGGCCGGGAAATTTTAGGTTTGCACGCCTTCCATTTCCACCTCCATCACCCTATATACACTGCACTTTTACATCTACACAGATCCTAAATCCTAATTTGCTAAAAACTTCACAAGGAGCTTAAGCAGGACTTTCTTCTGCTCTCCTTCATCTCCCCACAAGCCATGCTGCAATCACAAACAAAACGGTGAGCTAGAATGCAGCCAGGCTGAGCATGGGGACAGATGAGCCACCTACAGATTGACATGCAGTGGTGGTGCAGTTTGTTCCGGCAGCCATCTTCACACACAGTCAGGCTCTCCTCGTCCAGCATGCCCAACAAGCAGATGGGACACATTTGCTCCTCTTCGTCCTTTATGCTGCAAGGGAGGGAAGCAGAGCACTGAACACCAAGTGGTACTCCTCTAGACTATGCACATATCAACCAGAGAGCGTTGTCTGACAGCCCCACCTGATAACCGCAGAGCAGTTCTCTCTCCTACTGATACACAGTAATTTAGAAGCAGATCCACAACTGTGGTGAGTCAGGCTGTTCGCACTGTGAATGCAAGTCAATGCAGGAACTAGAACCCATATATAAACATATAGACGTAAAAAGTACAAGGGAATGGATTTCACTATGGCACCTCCACACGTCATTATACTCTATTCTAACTCATCCTTCTCCTACCTTTCTCCTCTCTATCCACTGTATTTTTTTCTTAAGCATTTTTCAAAATGTTAGCGAGTTGACGAAGCATGTTTGCTAGTTTCTCTTTCTGCATTTTATCTATACACTGAAGTTCTAAGATCATTTTTGCACTTTCATTTTTTGGAGCCGTTTTGTGTATTTTCCATTTGCTTTAATTTTTTTATTTTGAATTTTTATTGCAAGTATATGACTGCTTTGCTTCTATGTATATATATATATGTGTGTGTGTGCCATGTTCATGCCTTGTGCCTGTAGAGGCCAGAAGAAGGTGTCAGATCCCCTGGAACTGGAGTTATAGATGGTTGTAAACTGCCACGGGGGAGCTAGGAACTGAACTTGGGTCCTCTGGAATAGCAGCTGATGCTCTTAACTGCTGGTCCATCTCTCCAGCCCGTATGTCTATTTTCTATTCTTTGGAAATACTATTTGAAATTTTTATAATATTAGATCCCCAGTGTTTAGTGTTTTCTTTTTCTTGATTTTCGTTTTTCCATAAAAATATGTGACTACATGGAACAAAAACTTACACACTATATTACAATATGACAAATGCTTGTGTCTACACTGCTGATATGCCATTGCACCTGGAAAACTCAAATTCCGGCCCACACTAAGAAAGTGTCTTTGACTGTCTTCTAATTTAAGCTATCTAGCTTTAAACATTTATTCTCTTTCTTCAACACAAAGCATAAAGTAAGTTTGGCTTTAGAAGCTCGATAAAGAAAAAAAAAATCAACCTTTCTTTTTTCTTTTCTTTTCCATTTATTTAAAAGAGACAAAGGGTAACGGAAAGGAACCTTATTCAGGAATCAAGATACCCAAATTCTGGTTACGTATGCTATTACCTCTCCTGGCTTCATCCATTTCTAAGAAGCCAGAAGATTTTTAGTTTCACAAATAACTCAAAACGCTCTAGGATTCTAAAGTCAATCCACTGAATCAAAGCCTAAAAATCCCCCGTCCACCCAGTGGCCACGGCACTGCTTCCCCCAGCTCCGTGTTCTGAGGTGGTCACAAGTCTCAGTGAAAGGTGGGATGAAATGACACTCGCCAGCCAGTGCTTCTCAAACCAGGGTGCCCAGGACCACAGATACCCTCTCTCCTGCCCGCAGTAACTGGACCATCTCAGTTTTACACCAAAAGCTTATGTCACAGAACAGAAAGAAACTCAGGTAACAAAATAGGTAGATAACAGACCCCAAATAATACTGGAGACTTGGCAACACCCATGCTTATTATTTCAGGCTGCATTTTGTATCCTTCAGAGCTTATCTTTCCATCTTCCCAGGAACTGGGCAATGTAGAGTTTGTGAAGCACTGTGAACTTTACATAGCTACCAAGGTAACAGCTCCTGGACCTCCTACTACAAACCTACTCCTACTGCTGCTGCTGACCAGTCTACTTAATGAGAACGTGCTTCTCTTCTCCCAGGTAAAGATTCTCTGGAAACATCGATGACTGATGTACTGATGTTACACGACATAAAAATCCTATACCTGAAAGTGATTTTGCAAAGCCACTTTGCCATGTTTCCTTCTACCTCATATGATCTGTAGAACAGTGATAAAATCTACCTGACAAGGTTTTCATAAGAACAGAATGAAGGCTAGATGGTGGTGGCACACGCCTTTAACCCCAGCACTTGGGAGGCAGAGGCAAGTGGATCTCTTTGAGTTTGAGGTCAGCCTGGTAACAAGAGCGAGTTCCAGGACAGCCAGGACTTTTCACAGGGAACCCTGTCTCGAAAAATAAAAAAAGAAAAGAAAAAGAACAGGATGAAACAGTTCTATCAGGTGCTTGGCTAAGGTGATGTCTGACAAAGCAGCCGCTCACTAACTTGCAACTTGCTCCTGCCACCTGCTTTTTCACAAGACGGGACATTATGCTAATCTGTCATTTCTAATGTATAGTGTGGAGAGCAAAAATTCTTCAAGTGACCTTTAATAACCTTTACTTTTGCATGAACATGACAAGTCAAGACTCAGTAATTACACCATTGTATAGCAATTAAGTAGAATAAAAATTATTCCTAAAATTAAAAAGCACCACTAGATGGATCTCAGTTTTGTGCCGAGTACTGACCTGTTTTCTGAACTAGATGTAGACGTGCTAGATGATGACAATGTATGAGAATTGGACATGCGTGAAACAAACTTCTGGATTGTGTTACGAGATGGAGCTTTGATTCTTGAGCTACGCCTACTGTGATATTTCTGGAACAAACTCTCAACCTAACATTGGAAAAAGACAGCGTCAATGATATTGGTGCCATAATTATGCATATGAAGAGGTGAGTTACTCATCTTTATTTGCATACATTTTGCATAAAACTGATTTAAGAGCTTCAAACATAAGACCACAGTTTACTAGGGACAATGATTTTTAAAGCACACCAGTGCTTACTTAAGGTTTTTACAGTTTAGAAACAAACAAAAAATCCAAACCACTTATCGCTCAATAAATCACCAAACAACTTTAAAGGCCTCAGAAAATTCTTCCGTAGCTTCACATGTCCGCCCGCCACTGTCAGTACTCTTAGAAAAATTACAAGACGTATCATACAAGTATACTGTCAATTTTACACTAGAGTTGTATATTAAAAAATTACCTCAAAATTTTTTAAAGTTTTTCTCCATAACATTGGGTCAGAGGGTTCCAGTTGAAACACACGGAGCATAACAAATAACAGGTGAATACAAAACGTTCCACGCCCACAGCTGCAGTTCTGGTGACCACAAAAAAGTCCATGGGTTAATAAATAAGTGAGGCTCCATCAGAATGTCTATGCCTATCCTGCTTGGGCATGCCTAAGTCTATTTTATTAAAATTTCTATGAATATCCTTCATTATCCTCACATATAAAGATACAGGTATTTCCATGCATTAATCTATTTTCAATGAATTTACTCAATTGATTAAATTTATTTTGTTCAAGGTATTCTCATAGTAACAACATCATCCATAGTCTAGATGCATTTTAAATTCACTTTATAAAACTGAGAGCCAGATACATACATGCCTGTATCTTTGGCACTTGCAGACAGAGAGCTCACTGTGAATTCAGAGCAAGCCTAGGTTATAAAGTGAATTTGAAGCAAGCTGGATGGCATAGTGAGACCCTGTCACAGAATGAAAACAGAACAGGGTGGTGGTCCACACCCTTTAATCCCAGCACTCGGCAGGCAAAGGCAGAGGCAGACGGACCTGAGTTCGAGGCCAGACTTCTCTACTTGTCTGTGCAGTTAGGGCTACACAGAAAAACCCTGTCTCAAAAACAAAAAAAAGCAAAACAAAACAAAGCACCAACAATAAGGCTAAAAGAAACCTTCTAATGTCTGGGGATGAGCTAACACTTGTGTGGAGAACATGAAGCACTCAATTTCTAATCACACACACACACACACACACACACACACACACACACACACACACACACACAAAGAAACAAAATGATTCAATAGTATACAGACTTAAAATGGTACCACATACTAATAAAATATAAAGGTGTCGAATACTACCTGTGGCCCAATGAACACCCGGTACTTATTGTCTGGACTGTCTCCCCCAATCAGGAAAGAGTTGGGTCCTATCTGCTGCAGGAGGTACAGCCTGGCCCTCATCAC
This sequence comes from Arvicola amphibius, assembly GCF_903992535.2. NCBI lineage: Eukaryota > Metazoa > Chordata > Mammalia > Rodentia > Cricetidae > Arvicola > Arvicola amphibius. Next base: position 36,868,188 of record NC_052049.1, on the reverse strand, counting down.
TTTGTTCACACGGCGGTTTGTCTCTTCCGGGCTGTATGGTGAGAAGCCATCTGGTGATGGGGCTCTTCGGGGTGGTGTGATTCTGCCGCTCTGAAACTTTACAACATTGTTCTTTATTAGGTAAATTTTGCACTTCTTTTTTTTAAAAAATATTTATTTATTTATTTATTATGTATACAATATTCTGTCTGTGTGTATGCCTGCAGGCCAGAAGAGGGCACCAGACCCCGTTACAGATGGTTGTGAGCCACCATGTGGTTGCTGGGAATTGAACTCAGGACCTTTGGAAGAGCAGGCAATGCTCTTAACCTCTGAGCCATCTCTCCAGCCCCAAATTTTGTACTTCTTGATAAAAAAATAAATATTTTAAGACAGGTCATACCTAAAGTCATGTGACAGATTTCCCAGAAAAAAAAAAGCTTCTTGTATGAAATATAATTAAGAGCAAAACATTGTTATCTGACACGTTCCTTTGGAAGAACTTCTAAAATCGGGGTCACTCCTAGAAGTGATGATAAATCTTTGCCTGAGAGGCACAATATGGTCATTTTACAGGCTAGGCCATAAACTTGAGTCTTCTAAAATACTATGCAAACCAAAATGAGAGGCATTAAGTGACCACCATACACAGGGAAATGCTGTTTCTAACAGTAAATGCAAACATGCATTCTCCTGGTTTCTACTCAAGGCTCTGGCTAGTGCTCCCTAGAGTAGGACTCACAAACACTGCTATGGAATCCTCCCCAGCTACACTGGCGACACTGCACAGACACTTCCTCCTTTAAAACTCCCCACTGGAGGCCGAGCAAAACTGTCTGTGGCCACAGACATAAACATCATGCTCACCACGCTACTCATTTCCCCCAGAACTTGAGGTCTTGTCATCAACATCCACAAAGAATTATGATTGGTGGAAACACCTGGACTGAATTAATGGTAGCAAAACCAGGAAGCAGCCCAGAACCCATTGGTGGTGTGTAGGTGTGCAGCTGCTGTGGCAAACAGTCTAACAGTTTCTGGAAATTTTAAACTTTTCTTCCGGGAATCCCACCCCAGGTTTGAACTCAAGAGAAATTAGGACATATCTACACACACACTTGATGTGAATGTTTACACCAGTCTTATTCACAGCAGCCCAAAGGAAGATGCAGGACATTTAGTAAACAGATAAAAAAAGATGTGGTGTACGGAAATATCCAACAATCGAAAACGGAACACTGCTGCATGCTCTGACAGGACCCAAGTCACAGTGCCTGCCGCAAAGGCTACCCATAAAAGGCAAACACACAGGCAAAATAGGCCAGCGACTGCCTAGGGCTAATGAAGACTGCTACTAACAGAGCTGCAGATAAACAGCAGTTTACTTGAGCAAGGGAGATCCCATGAATTTGGGCAGCAGTCAAAACGTGGAGTTTCAGAGAGTTGATTTAGCAATGTCCAGGCAGCTTTTACAGGCTAAACACAAAGGAAGGTGAAGCAACTGCTGGACCGGCCACAATGAGCCTTTGCCATATTGGGGTGTATGTGATGGGCACACCCTGGTTATGTAATGAACAGGCTTTCTGTCGTAGTTGACTAAGGCTCAGCCAAGTACAGAAACAACTTCAGGTCAATGATGTCTAGCTCGTCCTCACTGTGCTGTAAAAGTGGGGTGGTTTGGGGGAGGGGATGGGAGGATGTGATTCTGCTTATATGTATGCACGGTCCTCTTTGCTTTGAGGCCTCATGAAATCAAGATGCAAATGGGGGCTTAAGATGAGCTCCCAGGCCAGCAGCTTCTGCTCCAATCCAGCAGCCACACCAGGAGGTAGATGCCAACAGTTCCCACTGTTTGAGCTTCGCGAATGAAGCAAGGCATGAGGGAGAAACAAGCTTGGTTTGAGCAGAGGCTATGAGGAACAGGGACAAGCTCCTGCCCATGACTTTGAAATGTGTGAGCTAGTAAGGTACAGTGTTAATAAGAGAGGTGTGCTTTGGTTAATTTATGTGCTTCCACAACTGTACTCACTGCCATCTGCTCACCTACTCTTGAAACGTCGGAAGTGTCTTAATGTGCAATCTCACCACTAGCCGTCTCTACTGTCCTTCTGCACACCTCTCTGATGTCTGATTTAACATAAAACGCTGCATTTGGTCTACTGTGATATGTGTTGGCTACCAAAGGAAGGAGGACTTTAGAGCCTTTCCACAAAATTATGCCTATTTTCTAGGATAGCCATCACACAGCCCCAAATATGAGCCTAAGCTCAGAGAGCAGACTGTTTCTTTAGATTTATTTGCTTTTATTTTATGTGTGCAACTGTTTACCTACATGCATGTATGTGCTCTGTGTAGGTCCAAGGCCATTAAAACTACAAAAGGGCATCAGAAACCCAACAGTGGAGTCCCATGCGGCTGTGAGCCACCTTGTGGGTGCTGGGGCTGGAACCTGGCCCCGGGAAGAGCAGCAAACGCTCCTAATTGCTGAGCTACCCTCCAGCCTCATGGAAGCAGTTGTGATGTGATATGAAAGAACAGCACTGGCTTCTTCCAGCCGGCACGTCAAATCCATATGGTGACACTTTATGCCCTGAATGGATCTTATGGATGTTCGTTTCAACATATACTATTTATTTGGAAAATATTGGTTTACTAAATTACACAGACATACTTAATTATTTAATGTTAAAAACATTTTATATCGTTAGTCTTAGAAGTCTAAATACTGAGAAACAGTGAAGCATAGTGGAAATCTTTTTCTAAAATTTTACGTTTTGCTTTGGAACTTCAAGCATCAGCGGTGAAAACACTATTTTCCTTGGTGACAGTTTCCTTCAGGTCACTTCAGGAAGAAGGCTAAATACGTGTCTGAACAGTCACACTTTGTCGGCTATTCTTTCAATTAACAGTTTTGGTCCAGGAAAACAGGATGATTGGCCCAGCCTGCAACCCCAACAGCTGTATAAAGGCTTTTCCTTGAGACGATGAACATATTATAGTATATGGCAGAAGTGCCTTATCCAAGTGTCCCATTTTATCACACATCACAGAATACTAAAAGGGGTTGAGATTCAAAAAGTAATTTCCTTGACAAAGTTCTTAAAACAAAGTAACCCATTTCTTTCATGGGTAATCTACAGCAAGTGAGAGCAAAAATTCTCTAAGACAGAGTAAATGCAGGAGGACAGAAGGCATGAAAATGCACCAACAAAACTGGTGTTTTGCACAATGAATATATGCTAATAAAGGGGAAACTCCAATTCTAGTGCCGCAGTCTAGTGTTAACTGGGGCAAAAGCATCAGCAACTTTATTAGTCACTAGTGTACTAATGAGAGGGACAGACACTGGCTTTAGTACAGAACTAGTTTGGGCTTGACAGACCCCAGAAAGCACTTCCCGAGTCCCCCATCAGCCTTCAGATCAAGCACACTCTAACGCTGCTGCTCTGTGGCACAGCTGGGCAACCCTCTCTGTTCAGATCTTAACTCACAGGCACCGGGGAGACTCGCTTCCGTCTCACTCCTGGGGATTCCGGTTTCACTGAGCGCCCTGATGGGGAGCTGCCAGGAGAGGGGCTGCGTCTGCCTTTGGGGGCTGCTGAAGCAGAGCTCGCTTGGCCCTCTCCTTGAGGTTCAGCTGCCAGGTTACTCATTTCAGATCCATCTCCTTTAATAGGGATTGGTTTTACCACCTGAAACAAAAATAGTCCAATGTTTCGATTACTTAAAGATATACAAAGAAGTACACCTGAACATCACAGAGCGGGAAAATTAATGTGTTACTATACGATATTAATACAACTATACCAGATAATAGGTCACAATTTGGTATTACATTCTCACTAATGTTGGGAGATTATTTTTACTTACACAAATGTCATTATTTTGTGTTCATACTAAAGTTACTGTACAAAATTTTAGAAAAACTATTGCTATTTGTTGTAATCTTTAGCTCATTTAATATTCAGAATTAACATAAATTAGGAATTAAATGCAGAATTAGCATTTCAAGAAATGTTCTTTTGGACAGAGGGCTGATCTCCAAAATATACAAAGAACTTAAGAAATTGGTCATCAAAAAAAAAAAACAAATAATCCAATAAAAATATGGAGTACAGACCTAAACTCTCAACAGAGGAGTCTAAAATGGCTGAAAGACACTTAAGAAAATGCTCAACATCCTTAGCCATCAGAGAAATGCAAATCAAAACAACTCTGAGATTCCATCTTACACCTGTAAGAATGGCCAAGATCAATAACACTGATGACAACTTATGCTGGAGAGGATGTGGGGTAAAGGGAACACTGCTGCATTGCTTGTGGGGGTGCAAACTTCTCAGAAAATTAGGAAACAACCTTCCTAAAGACCCAGTAATGCCACTTTTGGGTATATACCCAAAGGATGCTCAATCGTACCACAAGGACACGTGTTCAACTATGTTCACAGCGGCATTGTTTATCAGAGCTAGAACCTGGAAACAAGCTAAATGTCCCTCAACCGAAGAATGGATAAGGAAAATATGGTACATTTACACACAGCAGAAAAAAATAATGACATCTTGAAATTTGCAGGCAAATGGATGGAGCTAAAAAACACCATACTGAGTAAGGTAACCCAGACCCAGAAAGACAATTACCACATGTACTCACTCATACGTGGCTTTTAGACATAAAGCAAAGAAAACCAGCCTAGAAATCACAATCCCAGAGAACCTAGACAACCCTCAGAGAGACATACATGGATCTAATCTACATGGGAAGTAGAAAAAGCCAAGATCTCCTGATTAAATTGGGAGCATGTGGACAGTAGGAGACGGTAGGAGGGGAGAGAAAGGGAGGGGAGCAGAGAAAAAATATATAGCTCAATAAAAACAGTAATAAAAAATGTTCTTTTGTTTTGAAAAAATGTAGGCCATAAAGCAGTAATAATAGGTATTAATTTAAGTAGTCAAATACAGTTTGGTGATATTAAACTATCTTGAAAATGTTATTTTACAATAGTTTTAAGGTATAGCTCAAGAGGCCAGCACAGCTCAGTGGTACAGTGATGGCTCAGCATGCATGAGGCCCTCGGTTCAAATCCCAGTAGTAAGGGGGGAAAAAGATTAAGGGGCTGGAAAAAGCCAAGGATGCTTCAAGCTTAAAGACCAATTTCTTAAATTGGAAACATGCAATTTACACAGCCTGCTGCTGCTATTGCCATGTTTAAATACAGGCCTCTTAGACCGAATGTTCAGGACGGCTGAAGCCGGCTCCTCCTGGCATCCCTCACTTCCTCCTATGATAGCACAGTCTAACTTCACTCATCTTTACAGTCCTACTGTTCGTAAAACCTCTGTCAATGGTGCCTACATTCTTTAATCTTGTTTGGTAGTTTAAAAAAAGATTTTTATTATTTTTAATCATGGGGATGTGTGCACAGGAGCGCAGGTGCCTGAGGACGACAGAGGCAGTGACCTCCCTGGATCTGGAGTTACAGACAGTTGTGAGTCACCAAATGTGGCTGCTGGGAGCCATCTCAGCTCCTTTGAAAGAACAGTGTGTGCTCTAACAGCTGAGCCATTTCTCCAGCCTCTAAAATCTCCTAAAAAGCTGCATTTATTTATTTGTTTGTTTGTACATATGTTGGGGGGCGCACATGCACACACATCAGAGAATAACTTGTGTGAGTTGGTTCTCTCCTACCGTGTAGGCCCTGAGGATGAAGCGCTGGCAGGGTGACCTGGAGCAAGCTCTATCCACTGAGCCGACTTATTGGCCCCCAATCTACATTTTTTCGTCTTTCCTAGCTCTTTATTGTTCTTCTGCTCACTCCACACATCTGGCACCTACTCATTAAGTGCTTTGCATTATTTTACACACCATTTAACTTGCTGTGTAGAAGCCTGAATTTCCCATCTGGAGCTATTTATTTTTTATTTGCTGTTTTGAGGAGGTTTGAAGGCAATTTAATAAAAAATAAAAATAAACAAAATTAGACCTCCCAAGTAGACAATAAACTCCTTAAGGATAATTTGAAATCTGTGAGTAATAAAATTCAGGATGGGCAATTATGCTCAAGGATCACATGTTATATTTCATATTCTGCTCATCTCTTCTTCTCCCCCCGCACCCCGTCCTACATATATAGGCAAGGTATTTAAGTATTTACTGGAAAGTAGACAGTAATAAAAATTTTGTATTAAATGCTGTAACATTATTTTGGTTGGTTTTGCCATATGACACCACAGAACAGCTCCAGCTCCAAGAGCCTGCAGAGGAGCAAGCTCTTTTTGGGTGGCTTTCATTGCTCAGGAGTGCTTTACAGCAACCGAGCAGAAACATAACCCCATTCTTACAACTTATTTACTTTTATGTACATTGGTGTTTCACCTGCAGATATGTCTGTATTAGGGCATTGGGTTCCCTGGAACAGGGGTTACAGACGGCTCAGAGTTGCCATGTGGGTGCTGGGAACTGAACCCATGTCCTCCAGAAGAGCAGCCAGTGCTCTCTCCAGCCCAAAATATGCCTTTATTAACTGCCACCTCAACAAGCTGTTTCAGTAAAACACTCTAAGCTAAGCCCACGATTTCCCCATCTTCTGCAATGAATAAAATGGTGAAGGACCCCACCAGGACCCCAAGAGAAGGAAAGGTGCAGAAGCCTACTTGACCATAATGGTGGCAAAAAGAGATGGCAGGCAGGGGATATTTAGAGTTTTCCCGTGGTACTGCACAAGAGACAGCAGTTCAATGGAGGAGTCTAAAGACTTGGGGCTACCAAGAGACTGAAGTAGAGGCCAGTTAGCTGCAAGGCCTCCAGCAGCACGTGGACGGCACCAAAGGCAGCCACTAGTCAAACACACTGTCAAGCACCTAAAGGTGGCTCATATGACTGACGACTAGGTTTAAACTTTGGTGGGGTCAGAGATGGTTCAGCAGTTACAGCGCTGGCTGGTGCTGTTCTACATGACCTGGGTTTTGAGTCCCAGCATCCGCAGATGGCAACTCAGTCATCTGCGAGTACAGTCCCAGGGGATCCGAGGCCTTCTGGCCTCTGTGGGTACCGGGTTATGTACATTATACACAGACAACATGCAGGCAAGACACTAATACACTTAAAATAACGTTTGGAAGTTTAAATTTTTACTTTCATATTTAGCTAATTAGTTTAAACTTAAAGAGGTCAGTGGGATGAAGATGAAGGCTAGAAGATTATGGGGTGGTTTTATCAGGTCCTGACTGGAGTGTAATAAATCTTATCACTGCTATCTCTATTTCAAAAGAAAAATATAAGCAGAATCCAGGCCCTTCTTCCTGTGTATTAATGCAGAAGCACGTTACATTCTCAATGTTTTAGCGGAAAAAAATCACAGCACAGCATACCTATACTTGTCTTCCTTAACCTGGTTATTCTTTTGACAAACTCCAGAAATTTTATCTTTAACTCCTGGGTTTACTTAATCTAACTGTTTCTTACCATCACAAATAAACAGATTTTTGTCAGAAAGCACATTATGAAATTGCTGAGGCACAGACGCTGACATTAGAGGGCAGTGTGGCTCCAAGCGCGCCATCAAATGCTTTCTACAGTCGCTTAAGTTGTCTAATGAGCAGGGTTTTAATGAGCAGGTTTCCTGGCTTAGCTCAGGAAATAGGAAGCGACTGCGGAGTTTCTCACTTCCTCTACACTCCCTCCCAGAGCGGTGCCTCAGTGCTCACCACAGGGCCTCTCCTGCTTCTCCTTTCCAACCACTCGTGCTTCCAGGCAGGCATACAGGTGGCCTTCAGTTTCTCCCTGATCATTCGCTCCTCTGGGCGATCGTCCATCTTGTGCAATCCTTTGAGGGTTTCTTTATTCTCCATGTCTCGGCTAAAATCAAGGGAGAAAAGAGGACAAGGAGAAAAGTCAGATAAAAAAAGATAATTTCCAAGGACAAGTGAACAGTGTGGTTGTTTTACACTCTGGTTACAGGTACCTGAAAAGACAGGTGGTAGAACCCACAGAAGATTGAGGTAAAGTATGAACACAATGTACATAATCATTACTGTGCTTAATGTGGATACTGTTGAATGTCATCTGCTACCATCAACTTTAATAACATCCCTAAAAGGGGGCTCAGCAGTTAAGAGCGCTGGCTGCGCTTCCAGAGGACCCAGGTTCAATTTCCAGCACCCACATGGCAGCTCACAACTGTCTGTAACTCCAGTTCCAAGGGATCTAACACCTTTACACTGATGCACATAAAATAAATAAGTTAAATAAATTTAAAAAATAGTATCTCTAAAAAAGGTTTTACTCAGGGGTTGTATACTTACTAATAATATCAGTGCAGGTCCTTCCCAGCAGTTACCAAAACTAACCCAAAATATTAACCCCTGCTTTAACACAGACTGCCCACCACACCAATATTATAATACACAAGAAACACTTCTTATTTGTATATTATTACTCTTACTCCAGAATTTCTAATTTTCGTGTCAACATACACAGAACCATGGAGGTACGCTTAGTTTCTATAATGAACTAAGTAAAGGCTGAACAAACTACACAGAATTTAACTAGAACTATATCCTAAAATAACTTTGCACTGCCTGTTCAAGTCTGCATGTTCCCGGAACAAGAACACCATGATGATGCACTTGGTATTCATAACTAGACCTGCCACAAACATTCTGACGTGTCACCAGAATTAAGATCATCTTTAAGCTAGGAACTAATTTTTGGGAATTAATTTGACAAAGTCTAACAGGTGAAGCAGCACTCTCTGGAAGATCACTAATTTCAAAACATATCCATCTCGATGTACATACGCATATACATGCACACCACATAGATTTCAAAGTCGTGTTCGGACAGAACACTAAGTACCTCTATTCTGAGAGAAGTACCAAGTTTTAAAACTATAGACTAACCTTAATAACTGTTTTTTTTTTTTAAATTTTTTGAAAGCCAGTAAAGTTAGAGAATAATAGTTTTCTACCCTGGAAGGAAGAGGAAGTACTGTGGAAACGTCAGGAATGATGACCTTGAACTCACTAAAATGTCATCTTTGAACTTGTCTAGGAATTTTCCAGTTATTCATAACTCTGAGGCAGCAGCTTCAGCAAAGCAAACCAAACACAAAATAAACTGGAGCAGAGAGGAAATGCCCATCTCACTCCAGTGAAATACCTATGCTGTGCAGGGCTGGGAACCACAGCAAGCACAGTGTCCGAAATGGCTCTAACTGCATTTAGGAAGACTCCGAATCTTACAAATGTACAGTCAGGGCACATGGCAAACATTCCTGCTACCAAAACTGCTCCAAAGGATGAAAACACTGTTTTAGACGGTGGTTCAGGTGCTTAGCAGTATCTGGCTGTTTCCATGCTGATGATGTAGTGTGTTCTTGATGATGTCAGAGGAAGAGAGGAAGCAAGAAAGGCAGACAGGATGTGAAGGGAGGAGAAGAGAGAGGAGGAAAAAGTAGGATGTGGGAACCGATTTCCTCTGAACTGCCCAGCTCCCTGCCTGAAGACAGCTCCCTTAAGACTTGAAGAAAGAACACTTCAAGGACCTAGAAGGAAACAAACTGAGGAGCCCCAAGAAGCTCCTCAACTTAGAAGGGTCTGTTACAGGCCTGTTCCAGGGTAAGGACTGCTGGGGACAGGGGCCGCTCCAGTCTGGCTGAGCCCCTGGCAAATCCACAGCTGGCAGAGAGCTTGCCCCCCAGGCTCGCCCTCTGCCGGGTCCTCCCAGCACCCAGGACACTTGTTCTGCACAGGCTATTTCCTGACTTCTCACTGACACAACTGACTTCCACTCACTCTGGTTTCCTCAACTACTCAGAGACCTTGTCAGTTCACCCTTCCACAGCCCTCCTTCAGAGTGACCACTATGAGAACAAACAGGTCTCACCCTGCTGGAGTAGTTGGCGCGAGCTTTATTCGTCTACTCTCTGCATCCAAGCTTAGGGAGTACAGAGTGAGTGTCACCCAGAGTGAATGAACAGCCACGTAACACCTTCAGCAGTCCTAAGGGATGTCCAACTGCTTCTAACATTGAATGTCTTCCATATTAATTAATATTTTTTATCACTCTGCACTTCTGATTAAGTCTGGAACTTTGATGTTATTTTTAAGAGTTTTCATCATTCCTAAATTAATCTACAAATATAAACAAAGTGTTTCAGTTTTCTCAAAATAATTTTATATAATTAATCCTAAAATGTGCATTTTTTTATACTTTATCACCTAAATTTGAATGGCCCCATGCAACCAGAAGTTGTACTTTCATAGGTAACTTTTCTTCCTTCATAGAATATAAAATAGTATAATTTACAAAACACTGGGGTCTCAGATACGGCAAAACATAGATCATTGCAATTTTCACACCAGAAAGAAATTATACCTAATTGGTTTCTTTCTCTCTGAAATGGGACCCAGCCTGCTGGAAGGAAAATAAGCCTTCTCCAAATACTTCCATGGCTTACAACCGTAAGCACACCTTCCACGCATGGACAGACACAGCTCCAGTTCCGCCAGGTATGTATGCCTGTGTACACAGCAGTGGTTGCCAGCCAAGGAACACTACAGCTGGAGAGTACAAACTCCCTTTTTAACCAAAGCCTTGAAGCCCAGGAAATCTAACGGCTGGTTAAGCATGGCCCGTGTGTGTATGTGCATGCGTGGAGTACCGTGGCTATTATTACCTGAAAGCGTGCTGGTTTTAGTTAAAATAGCTCATGCATTTCAGACTTTTCAAGTTAAATGATTTTAGTAAAGCCAAATCATGTCTGGGAAGTCTACCCTGAAGACTTAAAGACAAGAATAAGGTTTGGATAAACCTAAAGAGTGACACTAACAGATGGGGGAATGGGTGGGGTCATTTCCTATTTATCTGGGGTACACGCAGCTTCCTTCCTTGTTTTCCTAAGCATTCCTCAGAAGACATACTATGTTTGACCTAGGATGTTAGGTTTCTAACCCTTGGCTCTTTCTACACTGAGAGAATACAGCTGCTGCACACCAAGTGAAGACCCACCCTTTCCTTCTTGTAGAGGTCATTATTATACTACTTATTATTATTATATTAACGTCTGGGTCTAATATCTTACTAACCTCATCAGGTCCATAGAATAAGCTCCTTCCTGGAACTAACACTCTCTCTCTCTCTCTCTCTCTCTCTCTCTCTCTCTCTCTCTCTCTCTCTCTCTCTCTCTCACACACACACACACACACACACACACACACACACACACTTTTTCCTGCCAGCAATACCCGTTCCTTTTCTCACATGCCTTCAGTACAAAATTTCCTCCCACATGTCTAAGGCCGCTAATTAGTCCTTTCTAGCAGGCTACATACCCACTGGAATATGATATATAATTGAGGATCTGTCTAAACTTTTACCTTCCTCAAAGCACTGGGAGACTAATGTGGGATTCCCCTCTGTATGTTATGAATATGTTTTCTTACACTGGTTAAATAAAGAAGCTACTTTGGCCTATGGCAGGGCAGAATAAGGGCAGGCAGGAAAATTAAACTGAATGCAGGGAGAAACAAGGCAGACACCATGTACCTGCCAAAGGAGAAAGACACCAGAACCTTACTGGTAAGCCACAGCCTCGTGTGATACACAGACTATTAGAAATGGGTTAATTTAAGATGTATGAGCTAGCTAGGAATACTCCGAGTCACTGACCAAGCAGTGTTGTGCTTATTATAGTTTCTGTGTGATTATCAAGTCTTTGCCTACAGGAGACCTTCCAGGATGGGCTGCATTCTCACCATTTTCCTATGGGTAACACCAAGTCTGCTGGGCCTGATACACTGTACCTTTCAGTGACATGATGGGGGTTCCCCCAGATGTCACCTCTATCACCTCTCCTTCTGTTGTGTACTGAACCCATCCTGTAGTTCATAGTGAGCTGGTCCAATAATGTGCCTTGGTTCAAAGACACTCTATACTAGATATTGTACAACTTGGCTCACTCTCTGGGAGTTTGAAAGTGAGGTACATGGAAAATGTCACTGCATAAAGAATGGCATTAGACTAAATAAAGCAAATTGATACTGTAGATGTAGAGACAGAATAAGGGAGAAGACAGAACTTGGGAGCATACAGCTAGTGAGAGAGAAGCAATAAAAGTAGGCACCAGGGTTGTACTTGGTCCCTCGGCAGCTATTAGACAATTAGTGCTTCCCTAATACTACCCCAAGTGACAAGCTGTAACTCTCCAGGGGCTACATGCATGTCTCAGCGAGGGAAACATTTTCAGATTCTTTAACCAGCTAAGCCAAGATTTCAAAGTTATTTATTAAGAGGGCTTTTCATCATTCCTAAATTAATCTAGAAATCAGTCTAATACTCTATTCCCTGAAAAAAATCCCAACGAGCCCGATGAGGACTTCAGCTCTGCACAATGAAGACACAGAAGACTCTCAATGACATGCAGAATCCTACCATTTAAAAAAAGTTAAGTGGTTAATTTTAGCTCGGAAATTTTATGCTCACTACTAACATGGCGAAATCCCTGACAATCTGTATAATAACAGAAAGGGCTAAATCTAAGTGTGTGCTAGAGAGTTGGCTCAGCTGCTAAGGGCACTAATCTGATTTTGTGAGCCAAAATCCCAGCACCTGGTGGGAGGCTGAAGCAGGAAGATTCCAAACTGCTGGCCAGCCTGGGCTTCATCAATTTCTCTCCCTCCCCCTCTTGTTTTTGAGGCAACTATTTTACTTCCAGAATTAAAGAAATGCATTAATTCTGTTCATTATTAGAGTGCATAACAGAAGTTACAATATCCAAACAAATGCTTTCTGGCTATGGTTAGCACAGGTAATTGACTCAGAAAAACACTCCTGTAATAGTGTAGACTTCGAGTAACTACACGGAGAAGACTCCTGATCCTCTTGGTGTCCAGAAGAGAAATTTTGGGAAAAAAGACCTGCGTTATTTGAGACATACACAGCCCACAGCTACCTGTAGGCCCTCACTCCACCAGAAATTCATACACCAAATACACATACTGCTACCACGGGAAGAGAAGGACAAAGGAAGGAGCCAGGAAAGAAAATACTAGTGTACATACGATGAGCCCCATTGGCCGAGAACTCCTCACCAAGGGGCACATCACTGACTGCTCCAGTTGAGCTAGGCTCGGTTCTCAGGAGCTGGACTCAACCGTCCCTTCATTGCACGGGCGAGAAAAGTGAAGGGAGGCAAAGTTCTATGTGCAGTGAAACAGTCTCTGGTTAAGTTAAAAAGCAAAACCCCAAACAAGCAAAGCATGCTGATGGGTGACTTCAGTCTCTTTTCTTCCCCAGATGACCAAGAAAGAAATGTGACTACTAAACTAGACGTGATCACGTGCAGACAGGAAACAAAACAAAACAAAACAAAATCCTGTCCTTCAGCATCAGGACAGCTGTGTTCTCTCTAGATGGACTGCCACTGGCCACAGTTGGCTTTCTCTCCCGGAGCAGGAAGAACCACAGGGAAGGGCAGCTCTTCCACCTTTACCCAATGCAACATTCATCAAGTCTGCACAGGCAGTAATGGCACATAAAACGTTCACACTATGCAAAGCAAATTCACGGGAGATTTTATTCTAGGCTATTCAGCAACGATGCACCTTGAGAGTGAAAAAACAAACAATTCTTATTTGCCTTGCAGAGAAACAAGCTAAGTTCTCCCAAGCTGGGTGACCATTCTCTTGGGCACAACAAAAAGCTGTGACTACTCGCTCTTTCCCTTTCTTCCAGGTACAGGGTCACTCTGTAGCTTAAGCTACATCTTAGTGCCTCAGCCTCCAGGAGTGTTTGGATTATAGGAGTGAGTCACCCCCCCCCCACTGTTCTGAGTTTTAAGTGTGCATAGGCAGGTAGTTCCATGGGGGGGGGTAGGTCAGAGCATTCCCTGGGTGTTGGTCTTCACAAGGGGTCTCCTTTGATTGTTCTCCATTGCTGTGCACAGCAGCCTGGTTGAAGGATGAGCTTCCAGGATTCCGTCTCCACTTCATTTCTTTGCACTAGTGTGGCTTTACTTAGTCTCTGGGGCTTGCATGGCAAGAGCCTCACCACCAAACCACTGCTCAGCCATGACTGCTGTTTCTTAATGTGTGACTGACGATGGGCTAACAAGATTCTACACTGGTAACCATTGGGGACAGGGTTATTTCTATTGAAAACTTCCTCAATCTTTTATGTATAAACTCACCTTCAAAAAGTTCATGTTCTGATTGACTACACTGTAATGTGGGACCATTAACAACATATAATGCCCTGTGACTACACATTTTAATTACATTTTTTTCACTTTGCATGTATGTGACTTCACACACATAGACATGTCACACTTGTGGAGGTCAGAGGACAACTTGGAGGAGTCAACCTGTTCCCTTCAGAACCAAACTCAGGTTGTCAGGCTTGGGTGAAAGGAGACTCACCAGCTGAACTGAGCCATTCCAGCTGTTCCTGTTTTTGTTTTGAGGTAGGGTTTTGCTATACTGACCACGCTCGTCTCAAACTCCTCTTCCTATCTTAGTGTCCGGAGTACTGGGATTGCAGGCATGTCCCACCACAGCTGACTCCACCATGCCATTTTGATTGATTTACATTTATAATGTATTTCAATTTATCATATACATGCTATGAATTCATTTACTTGGATTCACGGACTAGTCTCTATTAAAATAACATCCAGTGGGATTTTAAAATGAAAAGTAATCTTAACAGTGGTCACAGGGTTTTTGCAATGTAAAACATGTTACAGAAATGCAAGGTTATGTGTAACATTAACTGAACAATGCACAGACATGCTGCAAACACAGGCTCATAACTGACGCAGAACATAGTGCTTGGAAGGTTTTTCCTGTCCTCTGTAACCCTTATAGCAACAGAGACTATGACTATCACTTCTAACCAACACAGACCTAAAGAAACATTGTGTGTGATGGACCTAGCACTCACAACCCGGGCCACCAACCACCTGTAGTGCCTGTGGGGACATGTAAACAACTTTAGAGAGAACTAGACAGTTCCAAAAGTTCTCCCTGCTTCTAAATTACTGCTCTGGATGAGTTTGTTTGAAAAGCCATCATGAACACTTAATAACAGGGATTTATAAAATGTCAGAGAGCTACTAGGCATAAACCACTTTTCAAATTTACTGTGTGTGTACATGTGTATGTGTAAGTGCCAGTGTGTATCAGGGCCAGCATGTGTGTGCCCTGATGCGCACATGGAAGCTATCTGTCAACGTTTCAGGAATCCGTTCTTCCACCTTGTTTTGAGGCAGGTCTCTCTAGCTTCTGTACTTTCCTGTACTCCAGGTACTGACCTACAGCTTGCTTCCAGCTGATTTTCCTGCCCCCACTTCCTGTCTCACTACATGACTGCTGGGATCAGAGTCAGACAATCTTATCTGGCTTTTGTGTGAACTCCAGGAACGGAGTTCAGGTGGGCTGGCTTCCCCATGCTGATCCATTTCCCTCACACCAGTTCTTAAAGTGAACAGTTCTCTATGGCTCCCCCTCCCTCTATCCCTGTCAGTCACCTATGACTCAGTCTATGAAGCTAACTGCATGCCAAGTCTTGCTAAAATCTTTTTGACACGTATTTGCTGTCTGTGCCTACGCTCACACATGCAGAGATCGGAGAACAACTGTGGGGTCCAGGCGCTGAACGGGGGCTGTCAGGCTGGTTAGCAAACCCTTTACCCACTGAGTCATCTTGCTGGCCCAAAGTCTACCTAGAAGACATGTCAATGAACCAAAAGAAAACCGCATTCAATTACACAGGTCTGCTATGCTATGTGTCCTGCTGCCTTTGAAATGTATGAGCATGCTGAGAAAACGCTAAGAGATCGCTAGGTAAATTATTAGCCGTAATTAAATTCCGACACCATATAAACTTTAAGATCAGTTATACAGAATACTACAAGTGTACATAATTTAGAATGAAAAGTTTATTACATGAAGTTTTTTTTAAAATTAAACTATACTGTTGAACTCTGCTCGAGTATTTTATGACTAAAAGCTATCATTCTTGATCACAAATATTCACATGAATATTCAAATATGACTCAAAAAACTGGATGTGTGGTTAATCCTAGCACTCTGGAGGCAGAAGCAGGCGGATCTCTGTGAGTTTGAGGCCAGCCTGGTCTACAAGAGCTAGCTCCAGGACAGGCTCCAAAGCTACAGAGAAACCCTGTCTCGAAAAACAAAACAAAAAAACAAAACTGTCTTGAAGCAAGAGCAAATCTTGCAAAATGAACAGACAGATGTGTAGCCCCCAAAGCAACTGACACACTTACAGTAAAGCAGCAAGGCTAGACTTTCAGGAGGACACGGTTCCAGACAAGCATCACCAAACCCACGGGCTCTATTGCCGTGGCTTAAACCAGATAAAAAAAGGCAGAAAACAATGGAATACAAGCATTTTCCAAATCATCTCTTTGCTTAGTAGGCCAAGAAAGAAACAGCAGGATACTGCAAAAGCTGGGTTACGGTGTTTCCTTGGCACCCCCAAGTATCCCAGATATGTAGCTGAAGAGTCTAGCCAAACCACCAAATTCAAGCTACTCAAATGCAGTTTAAATCTAATTCATGAAACTGGCGACGTCACTGAAATGCTATACCTACATGTGGAAAAGAATTTTTCTGAATATTACTGGATGAATATGACAATACATTTGTAAGAATGAAAATACATCATGTGTCCTTTGTCAAGTTACAGAGACAATTATGTGCATTGACAAGTTGAACAAATATCAAAATGCCACAGAAATTAAGGCTTGCTAGGAAGAAAAGACAATTCAAACAAATCAAACAAACACTAGCAGTGGGCAGGAGGGGGGAGAGACAGGAATACCCTGTCATTATTGAAACTGAAAAGAAGCTTGTAGAAATGCAGAGGTAGGACAAAGCAAGTCACCAATGAAGTGAGTTGGTCAGAGCAAGTAGCCTAGACAACAGGCAATGTGAGACGAGGTTTCTAATAAGAGCAGCTGTGGAGAACAAGTGGGCGAGGGCACTGTGCAGTCAGGATAAGGGTTCGTGCATGTGGCTACCAAAGCAAACAAGCCAGACTGAAGTGAAGCAGGCCAGTCGCCTGTCTTCAAGTTCAGGGCAGCCTGCTGCCCATCAGGAGCTAGGAAGTAAACTTTCAGTTTGCAATATTTATGTAGACAGTGGGAGATGAGAGAACTGGGCAGAAATATGAGTAGCGCTTTTCATAATTTGTCATCGTGTGAAATGCATGAGAACTGCAGAAGACAGGAAAGCGATGTATCTCATGATGATGGACAGCTGGACAGAGGGACTCTAAAGTTACTGGCTGTCCTTGGGACACTTACTACGTAAAAATAAGTTAAATCCTTTCTCACACATCAAAAGAGTCATCTTTGTAATGGTACTTCTAAATGATTCTCCAGTAATTTGGAAAAGCTGTTGGATTTAATGCGAATAATTTCCTGAGTGGCCATGTTTTCTAAGAGAGCTTATGATCAACACAGATCCATTTCATTTCCCACTTGTTCCTTTCTAACCAACACCCAAGAAAGCTTGTAGTCTTTTGATATTCACTGCTAAAAATTCCAGTGTTTATATTTTTCCTGAGTTCTTGATACTTGATTTAGGGCCTTTAGAAACCTTTGGGAGGAGAATGGGATGCTGTGTGCATCCTTTTCCTCAGTAAGCAAGGAAAAGGATGCTCTTTTACAGTGTGTAGCTGTCTATCTATTTACTCTCGAGAACTCCATCCCTTTGTGTTGACACATCTAGGGTTGGGAAAAGATGGTGGTGCGTAAGCCTAATGAGATCTCCCACTTCACGAGAGAAGCAGACTGGCTCTCCACCACTGTGTGGAGCAGTGCTCGGCAAGGCAGCCTGCTACCTCCCGACAGTGCTCCATCCAGGAGCACTGCCCAGAGCATGC
Source organism: Arvicola amphibius (assembly GCF_903992535.2). NCBI lineage: Eukaryota > Metazoa > Chordata > Mammalia > Rodentia > Cricetidae > Arvicola > Arvicola amphibius. Next base: position 36,850,302 of record NC_052049.1, on the reverse strand, counting down.
GACATGAGGCAGGCATCACCAGAGATGGTTGGTGACTGCTCCTTCGTTGTTCTGCTTTACATCCAGAAGTTCCCAAGTGTGTGGTGTGGAGGTGTGGATTTTTCTTTGGGACTTTCTCTAAATGTATGAGCCTCTTTCTAAGAGATTCACTAAACAAGGCTAGTCCTGAGGGATGTTATTACAGATTCCTATCTCCTATTTTAGGAAAAGTGGTTAAAAACATAAATGTTCTGAAATTAAGAGGAGTTCCCACTGACGTAGAATGCAATGCGCTCTTACAGCCTCTGCTGAGAGGACTTCTTTGCAATCCCGAGGGAGAGCCAGGACTACAGTCCTTCCTTCTGGCTGGTAGGAAGGTGCGTTAGCTAGGATCCTCAGAATTAGAAGGACGCTTTACTGACAAGGCTTTCTATGCTCCTAATGCTAGCAAATCACTCTACTCAAGGAATGGCACACCTACCCATGTAAGCACTGGGTTAGGCAGAAGGATAAAAATAAATGCAAAATGTTACATTGGACAGAGTTTAAGAGAATACAGACAAACCACCAGATAATACTGGAAGTACCATACTGCTGAAGTGGGATGAATCCATGTTACTTTAATATATGGAAGATGCAGAAAGAGCTACTGAGCTGGTGGTGTCTGGAGAACTAGCAACAGCAGGATTGGCAGACAGAACTAGTGAAGGATGAATGGTACCCAACAGTGTATACACTACAGAGAAGCTGCACCTTTTGAAGAAATAGTGCTTTATAATTCCAAATATCACACATGTGTGTAGACCAGGAAATACTAGTGGAAACAGAGACCTGAACTTGTTCAGTGCAGGGTATCTCAGAGCCTCTCATGAAACCCAAGTTCATGACAGGAAAGAAGGGACACAGTGTGGAAATTCTTTTTAGCAGAACATGTTCAATAGGAAGGTGCTGCTCCATGAACACACTGCAAGAAGACTGCTCTGGATTTTGCTTAGAGACCCTGTTCCAAGAGCCAGTATTCCTAAGAAGCAAAATCCAGAGAACCCAATACTAAATGTCTTACATGTTAACGTAGGGATTGAGTGGTCACAAAATTCAGCCCATCTTCAAGGCAAGATCTATACTAGGGTGGGAAAGGCTACTCGGCATGCGCCAACAGTCTCAAGATCCGAATACCACCTCTCCCTACCTTCCATGAAAGAAGTGGTCCTTAGATGCCACAGCTTGACCCATTCAATTCCTGGCACAGCCTGAGTTTGTAAGGTACACCAGCCAAGGAGTTAGTTCTGGAGTTAAGTCCAAAGACATTAAGACCCACCATTTTCTCTAGACCTCTCTACTGCCACAAACAAGCCCCAACATGAGGATTTTAAAAGGGGCCTCAAGAGTGTTCTCTTTTCACTGTAACAGACCCTGGGATTCTGATAAAACACAGCACACATCTGTCTTCAGCACACACAGCCGAGCGACTGGCAGTGACTGACCTATGCATCATGTCAGAGGACAGTCAACATCAGGCCAACACAGATGGAGGAGGTGACGGTGACAGCTGGGGAAGGAGTGATCTCCAGAAAAGGCATAGAGAACAGACCACAGCCACTCACCAAGTCACACTGAGGACACAAGGAAGCCTTATCGGTGCAGTGCCTATGAGGTGACTATTAGAGGTACCAATGGGACAATAGCCACCAAATCCAGAAAAATCGAGGGAGCTTCCATCAAAGCGATACCACTTAGCAAGCTGGACTCAGTGAGAAAATTTATACACATTATTCATATATGCGTCAAACTCAGGAGGCTTTGTCGTCAACAGAGATGACATCTTACAAATCACGTTCCTAGGATGGTGTTGACAAGGTCAGATGTCAGCTCAGTGACCAGGGATGTGAGCTCTGGAGCCAGGCTGTCTGGGGTCAATCCAAGGGTCAGCTCTTCCTAGCTATGCAATTAAGGTCTAAGTTAGTCAATACATCTGTGCCTCAACTTCCTCACTGTAAAGTGGGGTTAACAATACCTACTGTATAAGGTGGGTTCCAGAGCATGGATTTGTGTGTACAGTACTCAGGAGGAAGCTAAGTCCATATCTCCCTGCTAATCTCTTGTGTAAAATGGAGATAAAAGAGATTCTGTAGCTATGACTACTGCTACTATTGTTCACACTATCCTGGGGAGACCTCCTCAGTCCCAGGTGCTGCTCCAGGTGTCCGTATTCAGTGGCTCCAGGCTTGACTACACTGTCATCGAGGATAGACTCTTGCAGAAAGATTAAGTAGTCTAGGGAATTTCTGCTTAAGTGAGAACTCGGGAGCTTTAAAACCAGGTCTTCCTGGCCTCTTCTTCCTAAGTTGTGCTGCTTCTTATTTCTTTACACAATATTTATTGTCTGAAAAACATGAAGCCGCAACACAGAACCATTACCGGTCCCGCTGCCACCCTTCCTGTCACGTTCAGAAGGTAACAGGTGACTAGAAGAACATGAAGACTGTTGTGTTGTGCCTAAGTATTGTCATAACCAAGTATTTTATATTATTAAAAGCATCTTCTCAGGACTATTTGCTCTTCAGCCAGTTAATATTCATTATTCAGGCATCTGCCTCCTCAAGATACACCTTAAGCACAAAGAACAACAAAACAGGAATAAACTCTTATGTTGTAGGAGGCCACTGTTTGTTGCCAGCTGCTCAGTCCCAAAACAGCACACGGAAACTGTATTAATTAAATCACTGTTTGGCCTATTAGCTCTAGCTTCTTATTGGCTAGCTCTTATATCTTAATTTAACCTATTAATCTGTGTATCGCCACATGGCTGTTGCTTACCAGTAAGGTTCTGTCCAGCATCTGTCTCTGGCAGAGCTAGACGGCTTCTCCTGACTCCGCCTTCTTTCTCCCAGCATTCAGTTGTTTACCCCATTTAGCTCTAGTCTACCCTATCACAGGCCAAGGCAGATTCTTTATTCATTAACCAATAAAAGCAACACAATCAGAAGGATTTCCCACACCACTCTTGGGAATAACATCATTAAGTTCTTTGGATCCAAAAATGATAGATTGAACTTAGACACAGAAACATTTTATATTAAGCACTAATGCCTTATAGCTGTGGTGTTTTAAAAAATTGATTTGTGTGTATGAGTGTTTGTATTGCATGCTTGTCTGTGTACCACGTGTTCAGTGCCCATGAAAGCCAGAAGAGGGGTCAGATCCTCCAGAACTGGAGTTACAGATGGCTGGGGGCTGTTATGCAGGTGCTGGGAACCAAAGCCAGGTTCTCTGCAAAAGTGCTACTGCTGACATCTCTCAGTCCCTATCCTTTATTAACCAGCTTATGATCTTAACACACCACTTCGTGAATTATACAACGTAAATGGACACACTCTCAAGTACAAATCCATCCAGCATGTAGTTTACATATCCCCGGAAAGTCACCTTATGCTCGTATAGTCCAGCAAAGTAAAAAGGCTAAGATAAATGCCTAATAATTGATTAAGCCAAGCCACCAAAAGTGTTATCAACAGACTAAAAAAGACGACTACAAGATTGTGAAATAACAAGCCTGAGCTCTGACACGGGATGCTTGCTAGCGTCCATGTGCTCAACTTCTCACCAGAGGGCGCACACTGCTAAAGGACTAATAATGAACAAACCCCAGGGGGATCTGTGGATTTGTGACTGGCTCTCAGGGGTCCCTCCAGTGACCTGTAGGCTGGGATGGACCTCAGTGGTAGTGGTGGCCCCGCCCCCTGAATGCAGCCTAATAGATCTTGGTCTAGGCCATATGTTCCTCACTCTCCCCTACTCACTCTTTAGAATAGGTCTCTTCCACCTGCCGATGTGTTCATCAGGAGACAAGACAAAGAAAAACACTGACCCCGTTAATGCATTACAATGATGGCAAGCTCTGAAACTTGCCAAGTGCCGTTTGGGTGGTCTTTGGAGGATCCTGGCTGCTGTAGTCCCTCTGCTGCAAGATGAACTAGAGTCAACTGCGGTGACCAGAAAAATAGATCATGGAAGGGGGAAGGGTTTAAGAAAAACAGCACTGTACTCAGTAGGGGGCGCTCTTTCCTTAAAAATGTAATTTGGGCAACTATTAATAGCAAAAGTACCTGCCCACAAATCCCTGTTCATGCTGATATCCTGCCACAAATATAGCTCAAGTCACGCTCTTCCTAAATAATGTCTTCCTCACTTCTGGGGAATCCTGAAGCCCTAAGAACAAATTGCTTTGACTTCACACTGGCAGGGTCTGGCTGGCAACTGTGAGGTACATGCTTCAAGATCTCCCCTCATAACCATTTCCTAGTTTTATACACAGGCAGATACTGAGGGGGATGAGACAGAAACTATTATTCCCACCAAACAAGCAGAGAGACTCTTTCCTAAGCATATCAAACCAGTCCTCTTCTGAAGAACAGCTATCTCTATTAACTATCATTTAGGCTGATGGTGGACTAAAGTTATAAGCCTCAAAACTTTCAGACTGAAACGTGGAAACCACTTGACAGTGGATAAAACCCAAGGTTACCTAGCACCATGGAAGGAAGAACATAAGAAAACCCCACAATTTGTTTTGTTCTTCCTAGGTCTGTCCACTGGTCTCTTTTAAAAATTAATTTTTAAAAACTCTTTTACTAGAATTATTCATTTTATAACTCTTTTACTAGAATTATTCATTTTATCTAACAGTGTTTGCTGCATGTTCATCTGTGCACCGTAAGTGCACTAAGCACCTGAGGAGGTCAGAAGAGGGTGGCAGAGTCATAGTACCTGAGACTGGAACGAATCAAACCTGGGACTCTGCAAGAGCAACAAGCGCTCTGAACTGATGAGCTACCTCTCCAGTCCCTCCAACCCTGGCCCGGTCTTTTTAACAGTCTACAGGGTCACATTTCACAGGCCTTAGGACAACTGCCCCAGATGCCACCCTCGGCTCCCTACTGGTCACAGCCCTGTCTCGGGCCCCATCCAGCACACAGCACCATTCTCTTGTCCCTAGCACCAGACTGTGAATGAGATCCCTGAGGGCAGAAGTGGGCCTCGACTTTATTATTCTTGTCTTGGCAGGAAGGTTGGCACAGGGGAAGGATGAGATACATACAAGCTGAATGGACAGTGGGCTGCTCCTTCTCCGGCTGTGTCTACCTGGGTATCCACGCAGTGCTGACTGGTACCTGGAGGCAAGCAATGCCCTTTCAACAGCAGCCTCCAAACCAAAAGATCCCCATGGCAAAGGAGCTTCTCTGAGGCCTCTGTGTAGGCATCTGTATTGCTCTGAGGGCACTGCATGAAGAGGGGAGCTCAGACGCTAGCCCTGGTTTAACAAGACAGAGTCCATCTCAGGGAAAAGACCAAGTCATGATCAGTAAAGAAGCTGCTGTGAGTTTAGATCATTCATCCTCCATGAGAAGAACTTTCCCATTGCTTGAAACCTGCCCATGTAATTTAGTTAACTTGGTTTTCCTGAGGTTAGTGAGAAGCCAAAGCCTTGAGGAAAATCTCAAGCTTTTGTGCCCAGGAGAGAGGAGGTGAAAGCACTGAGCTGTGCCTTATAAGGTAGGCAACCTGGGGGGTGGGGGCGCCAGAACAGGATCTCCCCCCTCCAAGACATAGGGTAAGACAGACATCGGAATCTGAAGTGGAAGAACCAAGATGTTGAACTGTGATTTTCGCATGTGTGTAACTGTATGAATGCTGAGTTTCAGTATATTTTCATACATGTGTGTAATATACTTTGATCATCCACCATTAGCCTCTTGACACCTCATCTCACTAGCCCCTTCTTAGCAAATAGCTCTTTCTTATATATATAAAATTGTATCATGTATATAGATATATAGATATTAGGGAAAATGTGCTGTAGTTGTCTGAGTCTAGCTCATTTTGTTTAACACAATAATTTGCAGTTCTGCCTATTTTCCTGCAAACAGCAGGGTTTTGTCTTTTTGTCTGAATAAAACTGCCTGGTGTATACTCACACCACATTTTATCTATTCGTCTGCTGGTCCTACACCTTGCAGTGTGCAGGTATTGCTGAAGGTATTCAGACTTAAGATTCTTTGGGCGGCTACCCACGAGTGGATAGCGAGATGACACGGGAATTCCACTTGTGTTTTTCTAAGGACCTTCCAAACTGACCGCCATAGTGGCTCAGTCAGCTAACACTCCTATCGGCAGGGTAGGAGGCTGCACCATCCTCATCAGCAGCTGCCCATTTTCCAGACAACAGGGATCTTAATACAGTTTTTCCTTTTGAGTTTTTAAGACAGTGTCTTATGTAGCTGAGGCTGGTCTTGAACTCACTCTGTAAGTGATAGCCTCAGCCTCCTAAAATCTCCCCAGTGCTGGGTCACGCCCACACACTACCATTGGCTCAATGTAGTTTTAATCTGCATTTCTCTAACAGTCAGGAATTGTGAACATTTCTTGTTTTCATTTGTTGGTCACTTGTACTTCCTCTGAGAACTGCCTATTCATTTGTTCAATTATCAACTGGGATATTTTTATATATTTTGGGTATTCATTCCATCAGATGAGCAGTTGGTAAACCAGCTGCGGCAGCAGCTTTTTAACTCGTGCTGTTATGTCCTGAGCCACTGAAGACTTTTTCAGAAAGTCCTTGTCTATGCTTCTATCTTAAAGTAACTAAGTCCCATGCACAGGTCTCTGTTTTACTCTGGACTGATTTTGCACAGATGGAAGACAGGGATCTAGTTCCATTCTTCTGCATGTAGATACACACTTTCCCCAGCATCATTCTGAAAAAAAAAGCCAACACTTCTCTTAAAGAAAGAAAGAAACTCAGATGGCTGCACCTGCAGCTTTTTCCTGGTCCTCTCAACTATTCTGTGGACACATGCCAGTTTTTTTTATTGTAACAGTGGTGCCTTTATATCTATAGTTTTCAAGTTTATTCCAAGAGTTGCAAGATGTACAGGTACCTTTAGTCCCAGTACTTAGAAGGCAGGCGGATCTCTGTGAGTTTGAGGCCAGCCTGGTCTACAATGCGAGTTCTTGGGACAGCTAGGGGTTAAACAGAGAAACCCTGTCCTGAAAACCAAAGGTATGTGACCAAACTATACAACTGAAATGTACTGAAGCAAGCCACAAAACTCAATTTTGTTCATTATTCCAAGTACATCCTGTAAGACAGACTACACTCTGGAGCTAGGGGTGTAGCTCTGTGGTGCAACACTTGCCTAGCAAACACTACAAAAGAAACCAAAACAAATGTAGGAATGAACTGGGTTGGGCAGTCTTGTGATCCCAGCAGGAGGATGCTGTTGGGGCAAGCCGGGGCTATTTAGCAGGACTGTGTCTCAAAACAAAACAAATTAAATATCTATATCTTATTAGCTGTGTTATTACACTGTCCATCTGACAAAGCTCTCCATGTACAAGAGAGTGAGCTATAGACAGTACTTCTATAAGTCTCAAATTGTTTTTCTAAACAATCACTCTGAAACTTTGTATCTCCTCATGATTCTGAATCCTTGCACTTCTCACTAGATGCTGCCACACCTCTGCTTCTAAGATAGCAAAGCTTGACTGTGACCAGTCATAGACATGCTGAGCAAGCTGGACTGCGTACAGACTGTACAAGATAATCTATAAGGACAATCTGGATGGCAGAACAATGGACTGAAGGGTTAAAGAATGCACTTACAACATTTTAATAAAAGTCCAAAGGAAAAAATATGACCAGACCACACTAATGGGTCTGGGCACACTCAGGACCATTTCCGTAAGGATGCAATGTTGTGAGGGCAGGGACTTGTGTTTTGCTACTGTTTTAGTCCTAGCGTTTGGCATAGCCAATCCTTAATGAGTCTGCTGAGCCAGGGTTCTGTTACATTAAGAACTATAATAACTAAACAAGGAAACTCCTATGCATGTACTTCATTTCATTACCATGGCAAACTTCAGCACACTGGCTTCCTATGACCCCACCCAGTTAAGCCCCTCCTAAACTTCCTCGAGTAACACAGTTCAGAAAAGCACACTCACTACTTAACAAACAAAACTCTTTGCTCCAAAAACCTGTGAAAATCTGTCTCTTCCTGTCTTAAGACAGAAACCTACCTAACAGTCCCCAAATGCTTAGTCTTGTAAACGACCTGGTTCACACTCCTCTCTCCAGCCTCCCTCCTCCCCAGGCTTGCCTAGAGCTAGCCTGTGCTTCCACCTGCCTTCCGTACCACACTAAAGTACAGCAGCTACCTCTCTACCACTCCCTCTGTCTCTGTGGCCTTCATCTGTCTAACCATCTGCTCTTTGGGAAAGCTCTCTTTCTTGCCTCTCCTGTGTCCCTCACTTGGCAATGTCCCAGTTCCTCGGTAGGGTCCCCCTCTTCCAGGAAATACTGGCCTTAGGGAGATGTCACATTCCCTGCTCTCTTCTCAGAGATATGGACATGAACCTGGAGCCACCACTCAGGCATTACATTTGTCATTAGGGACCGTCCATTGACTTCTCAGAAAACAATCAGTATTTTTGTCAACCATGTTCTAGGAAAGGTAACATTCAGGGAGACACAGTCCTGAAGGTGAATTACTATGAGTGTAGTGAGACAGGAGATGACCTTTACACAAGTTCTCTGTCTCCAGGTGTCCTCAGACCCAGCATCCCCAGAAGACATCACCTCCCAGGGGATTTTCTTCAAGAGCTCGTTGTGAAACTAGCTCCCAGGAATCAGAAAGTGGCTAGAGAGCCAAGCATCACACTGTGGGGACCTCCCAAACACCAGCTTTGACTTGGGGACGGCTTAGTTTCTGGCATAGCGGCACCCACGTGGCAAACTGTGCCAGTCATGTACCAAGTTAAAGTGCCAATATGTGAGATTTATGGGGTGGCAAACACACTATCAGTACTGAAGAAAACAAGGCTTGGCAAGGTCAGAGACACAGTTAAGGGCCCTATCTGTAGTTAGATTCAAAAGCATCTCCTTTGTTGGAACAGCAAATGACTGAACTCTCAGAGCCACTAAGTTTTTTTAATTATCAAAGATGCCCACTGAACACAAAATAAAGCCCCACACTTGGTAGACAGACGTTCGTTAACTTACTTCACTAGTGGAAGAACAGGAGAACAAATGATTCAAACTCTATTTAGGTAAAACTTGACACTGGATGCTGGTCTTTAGTCAAACTAGTTAAGAGGCTCGACCAACAATCAAAACATCCAAAAGAAAAAAAAATACTGGTCTAAAATGAGTTTAAAATGATCACTGCTGGGAGGTAGAACTAGCTTTCCCCAGCAGGCGCCAGACCACGAATAAGGAGCCGAGGCCACACTGGAGCTCGCTCATGAGTGACTTCCCTAATGCCCAAGGAAGCAGAGGAAGCTCTGGGGAGTGCGCACAGTTCACTGGGCTACGGGCAGCGTCAAGGTTCAGGTTTGAAACTGTCACTCTTTCCTTTCCTACCCAACCTCCCAAATTATTCCCATCTGTAAACAAAAATTATTCCCCCATGAGAGAAAAAGTTTGGGCAAGCTCTCAGAGCAAGGTAAAGTGCTGCACAGGTGCTAACAATTACTTTTAATGAATGCGTACACCCACACATCTCTCATTCTGCTGGCAAAACAAAACAAAATCCAAAAAACAACGCGTGTCTAATAAGGAAATTTAACCACATTTGGAGTCGAGTCTCTTGTCACAGGGAATGCATTTAAACCTAAATCTGTGTTTGGTTTCACAAGAATGGTGAATGTGTAGCAAGTGTGTGGGTGTGGGAGAATCTGTGCCGTCAGAATATGGGGAAGTCACAGGACAACCTCTTGTGTTGATCCTCATCTTTCACCCTACTTGAGACTGGTCTCTCTTTTGTTGTCACTGCAGAAACCAGATTAGGAGGCCCAAGAGCTTCTGGAATCATTCCTCCTCTCCTCTCTCAAGGTCTAATTACCTAGAAAGAAGGTTTTGAAGTTCAGTGACTCAGGACTGAGCCTACCTTCCTGCTTTCCATCTCCTGCTCCAGCCTACAAAGGAGTGTAAATGGCTGCTCCGTACCCACAGCCCCGCGCAACACTCCTGCTTCCGCACCCATGGCTGCGCGCAACACTCCTGCTTCCACACCCACGGCTGCATGCACATTCCTGCTTATTTACCCAGTGCTGCATGCATACTGCTGCCAGAGCTGCTCAATGTCCTTCTGAGCAAGGCTTGTTTATGAGGACAGTTACAGGGTATCTGAATCCTCGGTCCTGGGAGGCCACCAGGTTTCAAGTGCAGCAACGCAGCCTAGGCCTCTGCTGCCCAAGACCAGAGGTGGCTTCTACACAACCTCAGTTGCCAGATTTTAATAGAGTGAGGTAACCCAGACCCAGAAAGACAATCATAATATGTACTCACTCATAAGGGGTTTTTAGACATAAAGCAAAGAAAACCAGCCCACAATTCACAATCCCAGAGAACCTAGACCACAATGAAGACCTTAAGAGAGACATACATGGATCTAATCTACATGGGAAGTAGAAAAAGACAAGATCTCCTGAGTAAATTGGGAGCATGGGGCCATCGGGAGAGGGTAAAACAGGCGGGGAGAGGAAGGGAGGGGAGCAGAGAAAAAAGAAAAATGTAGAGCTCAATAAAAACCAATGAAAAAAAGACAGTATTAGAATTGGCAAACAAACAAACAAACAAAAACCAAAAAAGAAAGACTCTAGAAGGCTACTGTTGCTGGAGACAGTGAAAGCCACAGGAGCCAGAGAGATGACAAGACCAGTCCCCAGCTCCTACCCTAGGTAGGAGTCCTAGGTGACAGAAGCCTGTGTGGAGAGCTACCAGATTCTGTAGTGACTACAGGCTCTGACCTCCAAGTTCACAGTGAACCAAATAAACAGCAAGACTCATGGAAGGCTAAGTTAGAATAGCCAGCAATGAGATTTCCAAGACAATTTTAATTATTTAAGGAAAGAACATTATATATAAAAAGATTTCAACTAAAGTGGCTGCCTAAGAATGTGGTAAAAGAATGAATCAACATTTAAAGCAGATTCCCAAACTGAAACCCTTTCAAAGTCATGCAAATATTGTCATTATCAATGCATTAAAAGTATCAATCCAAAATTAGCATTAGAAAATCAGCAGCCAACAGCACAATCCTTTTGTCTTTGGGCTAATTTTTGCAATTTGAAAAAAAAATTCTGGTCATTATAAAATTAGTTCATGTGCTCTAAATACAAACAAAAAGAAACAGCTGGAGCAGATGGAACCCAAAGTACAAGGACAGAGAGTTTAGCATAGGTAATCCTAAGCATTAAAAGACAAAACAAAACCCCAGTAACACAGCATAACAAATGCTAAAACACACAGTGCTTGATTAAAACGGGAAACACACTGAGAAAAAAGAGGACAGACGACCTGGCATAAAGACCCTGTGGTAGCACATCAGAGGGTAGCATGGAGGCAGGCAGTGAAAAGGCAGCACCGAAGGCCACCAAACGGATGCCGAGGGCAGTGGGTGGCATCTCAAGGGGAGAGGGACACAAGGGAATGACCAACTTGCCAAAGAGCAGCTTCCTAATAAAGGGTGGCCTTCAGCCCCCTTTCTTTAGCAGTGGTTCTTAATGCTGTGTGTGACCCTTTCACACAGTTCCTCATGCTGTGGTGAACCCAACCATGAAATTAGCTTTGTTGCTACTTCATAACTAATTTTGCAGCTGTTATTACTAGCAATGTAAATATCTGGTATGTGACCCCTGTGAAAGGGTGGTATGACAACCCCCCCCCCAAACCAGTTCTAGGGGCTTCCAGGCACTCTAGGTTGGCCCTGAACTTCTGATCCTCAGGTCTCCACCTTCTAAGCACTGAGGTCAAAGGCATGTTCCCCTACTCCCAGATTCACGTGGTACTAGGGATCAAACCAGGGCTTCAGGTACACGACCAACCAAATTACAACTGCAGCCCTAGAAAAGAGGTTTCTACTTGCTTGTATTTATTAAGATTTGTGACATTCAGTCCTTTGGGGACCCATCAACACGGACACAGCATTATACTGTACAACAGACGTCTGGATGCATTTCTTAGACAACTGCTGGATTCAGAGATTAGCTGACTCCAGACACTAATGACTTTGTGCCTTATCAACAAAACTTGGCCCAGAAAGGGGGCAGAAGAGAAAGCAACGAGTTCTGGAGCATAAACCTTTCCTTTCTGATGCCCAAAGTGCCTTTGTGGATCTCCACCCCAGAGGGGAGGCTTTGTCCCCCATGTCTTTGGCACTGTGGTCAAGGCTCCCCTAGCATGTCCTCTTGCAGTGAAGAGAACGCCCCGCTCTCCGTTTTGCAGACTGCAGGATGGGCTCAGTGTGCACTGTGCAGACGACAGCGCTTTATTTCCAGCTGCCTTACTTCCTAGTGACAACTCACAGCCGGCTAGCACAGTCTGTCACAAAGGCTTCCGAATGGTTTCAGGGTTCAGGGTTCCTAACAACTGCTCCACCCCTCACACTGCCTTGTCTGAGAATGGCAGGCTGGGAGCATACTGTAAGACCCCACACATCTAGATATCTGACTGCAGGACCAGGCAACTGCTGGAATGGGGTAGGCTTTTTGAAAGCATAAAGGGTGGAGGATTCTTCACCACCAAGCCAAGACAAAGAGTAATTACTGCTATAGGCCCAGTGAGTGTGGCGTGTGAAAACAGCTATGGGTCAGGTCTGTGTGAACTCTCCTCAATCTGGGGTCATCAGGAGGTCTAGACCAGTCAAATGGTCTTACTCCAGACCTAGTTCAATACAATCATTTTCTGGATTTTGAAAACAAAAATTATTAGATGCAGAAGAAATATAAAAGAAGTCATAGTTTAATTCAGTTTCCAGAAACTTCTGCTCCTGGCCAAATTATGTGAAAAGAATCAAGATATCATTTGCAACTTTCACAATCAGAAACTGTCACCAAGTTTTAAGTTAAAAAAAAATGCCATCATATGTGTGTTCATGAACCAGCCTTTTTAAACACAGGAAGCTAAAGGGTGGCTTTGCTCATCAGAGGCTGTCCCTGGCCAACATCCCTTTATAGAATTAACTCTGAGCTAAAAAGGTAGCAGAAGTTACCAGAAAGTAGATTTATATCTACTGTCAGATCTGCTTCCTAACTAGGTACTGCCTGCTAAATATGTTCTATTTTCTCTGCTTTGCAAAAAAATATTCTCCTCACCAATTACAAGCTTCCTTAAAAACATTTCCTCTACTTAATGTTATTTCATATATGATTTTTTTTTCCTGTGGCTTCACTGCCCTGTCCTGGGTCTGGGTGTGTGTGTGTGTGTGTGTGTGTGTGTGTGTGTGTGTGTGTGTGTGTGTGTGTGTGTGTGTGTGTATAGACTGGATTTGTCACTGATGTGGGATTCCCCTCTGTATGCTGTGTGTTTTATTACCACTGGTTAGTAAAGCAGCTGTTTTGGCCAATGGTTGAGCAGAGTAAAGCCAAGCGGGAAATCCGAAAAGAGATTAGAGAGAAAGTAGGTGGAGTCAGGGAGATGCCATGTAGTTCACAAAGGAGACAGACACCAGACCCTTACCAGCAAGCCACACACACAGATTAATAGAAATGGGTTAATTTAAGATATGTCCCTCAGGCTAGCCTGGAACATCCTCCTGTTTCAGTCTCCGGAGTACTGGGATTCCAGGTAGATAGAGCCATGCTTAGCCTTCCACTGTTTTTCCTTATATTCATTTAAGCATCTCTTTATGGGTGGTATATAGGTTTGAAATAGCAAGAGTTTATAAATTAAAAAAAACTGTTTCAATAAGTTTAGCCACAAAAAATAACTTTCAAAATTAAATTTCAAAAAGGAACAAGAATTTAAAAGGAAAAGTGTGTAAACCAAACACTTCACTTCACCTTACAGAACGCTGATCGGCAACAGTAACCACAGTGTACCATGACGTAGGTCAGGAGGTTCAGAGGAGGAGCTGCACCCGAGCTGGCCACGAGTCTGCAAACCCTTGGCTCTCTGACACTCCTTCTTGGGTCTGTCTGGGACTGTACTCCAATGAGTAGCACAACGCACTGGTTTCAGGCCTCAGCCTCAAAAGCCAGGTCTGTCAGTTATTTTACCCCTGCATCACAGAGACTAAAAGCTGTGGTTTTCCTTTTTTCTGGAAAAATCTTTCAAAATAGTAAAGGAAAATGAATTTCTAACGAGATGATCACTATGTACACAAACAGCCTTTGCTAAAACAAGAGTCGCTAAAGGGTAACCTTGAGGGAGTGAGCAAAGGTGGGGCAAGCCTTCAGGGCCACGAGCAGCGCAGTGAACACTTTTCCCACTGGACTGAGAAATGTGAAGGAGCGGCATTCCCTCCCAGGAGCTGCATTCCCTCCCAGGAGCTGCCAGCAATAGGTAGCTGACGGGTCTGGCTCCCAGCTCTGCCACTCCTCCTCTAAGCCTGCTGACCCACTTCCTGGTGTACAGTGGTTACCTGTCCAACTACAAAGGCTTTTTATTTTGTTCTAAGCACTGAGACCTAAGGATCAGTCAGTGGAGCAAAAAATAAGGCAGAGAATTCGGTTCAGTTCTCCAGCTGGCCAGGGCCAGGGACCTTGTCCTCAGCTTGGTTTCTGAGACCCATCTGTACCCTATTCCACTCAGGCAGGGCTGCCTGAACTATACCTGACATGTTTCTAATTATTGATGACCACTGATTTGTGGGCCTCTCTACTTTCCACCCATTCGGTCCAGGAAAGCGTGTGTCCCAGTCTTTGGAACACTACAGGACTGAATCCCAGCACCCTGACATCTAGCTCCCAGCAGAAACAGCCAAGGTGTGGTGACCGTGGTAGGAGTGCTGACAGAAGGCACACAGTCCATTCACCCTAGCACACCCACTCCACGCCTCCACTTCTCTGACAACACCACTCCAGGTCCCTGGAGAGGGGCTGTGGAGGCCTGACAGCAGACACAAACCTGCCACAGACGTGTTCATGCCCAGCCAAGCTCTCTGCTTGAAGCATTTGAGCGTATTTGTCTGACCCGTGATGGCCCTGGATTAGTCTCAAGGGCAGTCTCGGCTTGGTACCAACATTTTTCCCCTGCCACTGCAAGTCTGAAATTTTAACACCAATCAGTTAGAACATTTGATTCATTTTACAACAATGTGCGCTTCAGACACCTCTTTGTAAATACTGTTGTGCCAAAGGCCATGATCACATATACAACGATAAAGAGAAAACCACAAAACTTTAAAAAAACAGGGCTTTTCTAAAATATAGAGAAGCTGTAAATCAAAGAGTTCAGCAGTTTTTACAGCACAGAACTGACTTCCACAAATAGACATTTATTTTTAGTAGAATACCAATAATTCTTTATTTCAAAAAGAGTAAAAAAAAAAAAAACCCCACACAAAATACCTCACTACTGAAACAGAATGAACATTTCAGACAGGAATCCTCCACACAGTGGAAAGAACATCTGCATTAAAGGGTGACCATGGGAGGGCACAGATGTTCAGTGGGTAGGGGCCTTGAGAGCCAAGAGCTAGAAGAGGCTGCACCATAGAGCATACCCGGCACCACCGTGTCTGGGCTGCATTTTAAGGATGGAGGAAAGTGTGGTGGGGCCGCCCCTGGGTTGACAGTCATCTGTGATGGAAAGAGGTAGGCCAACTGAGGGTGAGGAGGTTGATGAGAGCGGAGCAATTAGGGAGATGGCGGCAGCATTTCCCCCAGGAAGGCAACCCTGTGTGAGGATGGAAGGGCTGGGAGAACAAAGGTCAGGACAGAGGACTTACAGTTCATGACAGCACTATCATCCCACCCAGGGGGAGCTACCCAGGTGACAGCTGTATGCAGAGTGCCTTCACCAAAGCCAAGACGTTTAGACACCAAATACCATCACGGATGAGTCAGCAGAATGCCCGTTTCTGGGCAACTGCTGGCTTTCACCTTATCTTTCACAAGACGTTGTGACAACTGGTGATTTAGGAACGTAGAACTCCTACTCCACCCCCACTCCAAGCAAAAAAAAAAATCTGAAACACACGTCTTTGGAAATTTTTAATTATATTGAAAATTTAATAGACGGTAAAGGAAAACAATTTTTTCTTACCCAATAAACAGTGCTGAGACATTTCACTAGTCATCCAAAGAAAATAATGCTACCTACACCTTAAGTCACCTCCTAACGTTCAGACGAATCTGAGATTTAGGTTATTTTGAAAAACCAATAAAATATTAATAGAAAAATAGTGAACATTTAGACAGCATTTATAGTTTACTAAGCACTTTTTAAAAGAGCCACACAAACATGAATTCTTTCAGCCTTCCTAACAACTCTGAAGTAAGTAGACTTTATAATCTAGTTTACAGGTGAGAAAAACGAAGTAGTCAACCAAGTTTCCAGCTCCACTGCTCCAGTGGGGAAACCTGGATCACACAGAGCTTCTGTGCACTGACCCACTCCAGACACACCCTGGAAGAAAGAACTGAAATATGAAAACACAACGATAATGATTCTGAGTGCGAAAATACTACAGTCAAGCTGTAGTCATAATACAAACCAAGAAAATTGCAATAAATAATATTAGTAATATTACTAATATTCAAAAAGTCCTTAGAAATCAGTAAGAATAATAATTTCCTTCCATGTGTTAAATGAAACACAGAAGGAGCATGAAACTGTCTGGATTTACCACATGGACACTCACACTAAAAAGCTAGGACACAAGCTGAAGCGAGCCACCTGCTTCCATGGGCAGGTTGACAGGGACGGGAGATGGGACACAGCTGTGGTAATCTACATATTGACAAGGCTGGAAAAATGGGCACTGCCCCCACTGTGAATGTGAACTGGCACAATGCTTTACAGGGCGGTGCAGCTACATTATTGTATTTTTAAATACACATTACCTTTGACCAGTAATTTATGCCAGCATACCCATTTTATGAACCTAAGGGCACAAGTATATAAATATATACTTATTTCTAAGTATATTTAATTTATATATTAAATATATAAGTCACTACAGCTTAATAGAACAACTCAAAACAATATAAATGTCTAAAGATAATAAACTGTCTAGTTACTGACATTATTTGAGACTTTTATGTAGTCCTTAGTAAACAGCCATGTTTACTAAGTTAGCACAATGCTGCCAAGGAGAAATTTCTCCAGTGCTACACAGTATAGTAAGACCCCATTTGCTAACAAAACTGCTAACAAGTATATCCTTCTGTTGCTTCCAAAAGGACTGTCTTATCATTTTACTGATGAAGTTTATTTCTTTCAATTGTGGCTATTACCAAGATCTGGAAAGATGAAAATGGCATTGAATCCTCCCTGTAATATAAACAGCTGGGAGGTGCTAGTATACTAAAAAAAAAAAAAAAAAAAAAAACCCCAAAACCCAAAAAACCAAAACATTATTTCTAAAATTCAGAATAAACTAGATTAAGACACAAAAACTAAGCCAGGTGTGGTAAGCACATGTCCTAGAACTTGGAAAGCAGAAGCAGAGGGATTTAGCAATTTCAAGGCAGATAGGCTAAATTCTGAGTTTAAAGCTAACCTGAGCTATATAAAAAGACCCTACGCTAATAATGCCCATCACCCCCCAAAAAGACACAAAACCCGTTTCAAGCATCTGGCTCAGTGGGAGAGCCCTTGGTTAGCATGTAGGAGACTCTGGGTTCAATTGCTAAAAAAATAAGATGAGAATATACACACCGATTAGCACATCTTTTTCTGTCTGTCCATCCGTTTACTTTTTTTCTGCACAGCCTCTGAGCCTGCTAAGCATATTTTACGACTAAGCCACCTCCCCAACCTGTCACATCTTTCTAAAAACTAAGGTCCAATAAAAAAGCACCAATAGAAATCTTGCAGACCAGTAACAGAAATATCCAATTAAAATACTTTTAGGAAAGAAAAGAGTAGAAACTGAATACTATACTATCACAGAACACATACACAATTAATATTTTGCAAGTAGCTCTAACATTAACCCAAGCCCTTCAGTAATTTACATAATTTGGTCAATGCTGGGAAGCTGCAGCTGAGTGCCTGACCCTTGGACATCTAGGGAAAAGGTCGGGATATACTGGTGGCAGCTTAATGCTTATTATTATTTCAGAGAAATTGCAGGGTTTAAAATGACACAGACCAACAAACCCAGAGGTTTTCCCATGTGGAGAATGTACAGGTGTTTCTAAGGAGCAGCATCCACTTCTATGCAACTCTAAAGTACACTTCACTTACTCACCATCTAGGCTGCAGAGCTGCAGCTCCAGACAACCGAGAGGCTCACCATCTGAAGCATTAAAACACTTTCTATAAATAGCTGGGAAAATTTCCTTAATACATGCTACAAGCTCTGAGATGACCGGAAGATGACAATTTTAAATACGAAGCCATACTTCTTATTTATAATGGACATGATTTTATACCTAGGTTCCACTCATGTTATAGGTCGGAAGAGCTGATGCTCCACGCCATGCTGCTGAATGGTGCTATGGTTTAACAAACAGTGCTGTCTATCCAGGTGGAGCCGACTGTACCAACACCAGATGGCCCTGACAATCCCTCTGCCATAAAGGAACCTGCCCGTTTCTTGCAATGCTCACACTGTGCTCCTATAAATACTGTGAGGCAGGAACATCAAGACTGCAACACCCCAAATAAGTGTTAGTCTTGCACAAATGCCCCAAGACTCTTGTAAAATCAAAGGCCTTCACAAATCTACGTTCCCCCGCCCCACCCCCTGTGGCTGCCAGGGCCTTCTCCAGTACTAAACCGTGTTCTAGGTAAGGACTGCTGGGTTCAGTTACTGCCTGTCTGGTTCCTGTTACACAGCTCCACGGCGCCTGAAATCTCATACAGTGCTTGCCTAGCAAATCTTTTCTTTAATGTGAATGGGAACTTCTACTCATCCCAAAGTGACTTACCAAGATTATAAATCTTAGAAGCCAGTTTTCAAAGACAAAAATCCTGAAAGTATATCTTAAGTTTGAATAATGCCCTGAGAAGTTGGTAAAAGAATAGTTCTATTGAGACACAACACCTGTATGGGTGAACTTATTCCTACGTGTGCATCCTCAACTCCCAGTAAGTACAGAAGAGTCTTAGGCACTGAGCAAACTCCTTCTACCTGAGCGTGACCAGGTAGTACAGCCACTCTAGACCACATTGAGCCGACAGACTTAATGGAGGCTCCAGGCACTGCTAAAGTCCAGGAACTTCCCAGTCAGTTTACCAAGAGCCTGTAAGCTGAGTCTATGCTTTTGCTGCTTGAGCCCCTCTGGGCTAGGCCATAAACTCCATCTGACCAGAGGGAGGAACAGGGGACCCACTTGTTTGAACATGCCACGGCGCGCTCTCGCTCACGTTACAGCTGCCAAGCGTTTAGTATGCACCCAGCATTTTGCTGGGTACTCCATTCCTACCCAGCCACAGTCCTGCCCATTCAGGTCACATGGACTTCTGGGGCTAGCAGTCATTCAACAAAGGAGTCAAATTTAAAATCTCAACAATATCAATAGTGACACTACAGACACAAAAGCCAGACAGAGCAAGTGGAAAGCTTCCCTAAGAAAGGAACAACATTCTAAGATTTCAATACTGAAGCTGCCTCAAGAACTGAGAGAAGAGTGAAGACAGAGGGAGTATGAAAAGCACAGGCCCCCAGCAGGAGGTAGTATTTGGAGTTTAAGGAAATGAATGGGGGAGCCTAGGGACTAGGGTGAGCCAGGATGGATCTGAGAGGCAGCGAACCAGCCAGTCAGGCTCTCCTGAGGGAATGCTATGGATTCATTTGTTCTTCATTCCAGTGAAAAGGGTTTGAAAGTTTCTGGACTTAACAGAATCGTTTTTCTGGAGGGAGGAAACGAAGGCTAGGTTTACATTTAAATGGTCACTCAGGTGTGTATCATGTGGGCTGGAAGGGCAGGAGTGGGAAACAGGGTGCCCAAGAGACTGATCCGCAGTCTATGAGAGATGGTGGATGCCTCAACTAGGCAGGAAGCAACAGGTCAAACTGCCAGGCACCTGAGAGTCAGCAAGGCTGAGGGAGAGGGAGGCAGGTGCCAAGGAGGATTCCTAGGTCCTAAGTCTGCATGCAGTGAGCAGTCAGGAAAGAATGGCAGGTTCTGGAGCAGTGTGCAGCCAGGGAGGTCATGGCCAGGAAAACAAACTCCAAACTTCTTCTGAATAGTCAGTGTAAGGAAACAGAAGAGAGAAGGCTCAGGCCACCCTGAGGACTTAAGCCTAAAGTCTCCAAGGAAGAACTCTAAATTATTTTATACTTACACTTAAGTTATTGAAATAAGCTAATAGTCACAGCTTTGACATTCTATTTGCAGCATATTCTATGACTGTTCACTAAATGCCAGCAAACTGCTGCTCTACACCAAGCAAGGTACAACACATTAAAAACTGATTCTGGGAAAAGGGGTGAAGAACACGGTCCTGTTAGGATATTTAGGGTTCAGGATGCTGCACGACCTGCTTACGATGACTCGATAACCTATCAGTTAATGATACTTGAGCCATCCAGGAAGCCAAGCTCCCACCTGCCGTCTAGACCTGCCGTCTAGTATCTACCCCTCCTACTCCACACATGCTCCGGACAAACAGGCATACATGTGACAAACACACAGCACAGTGCATACTGCCCATGTGGCTCCGGAGACTTCCTCTGGAGTCTTCAAGAGGTCCAATGGCCACAGTAAGAATTCCCAGTGGACAGTCATGCACTTTAAATGTGTACCTAGCTAGGTCTTAAAATTTCTGTTTAGCATTCCATAACATGTCAGTCTGTAACACCAAGGTATCAAGCCAACGACCCAAACACTGGCAGTACAGAACTGCCTTCCACACAAACATGCCCGAATCAAGTGGGGTGCACCACTGGACAGCAGGGGAGACAAGGTAGTCGTGGTCATCTTACGCCCTAGAGCACGTTCTGTGGTTCCCTGCGTTGTTTTCCTAACTATCCAGAGCTGCTTTTACTAATAATAAGGACTGAGTTTTAAAACCAGTGTTGGCAGATATTGAATTTCCTGCTCCCATACGCTCATTTTTTTCTCTTTGAACAGGAAAAAAAAGATCATGCCTGAACTTGCAGCTTTGTCGACATCCACCAGAGCAGGCACGGAGTGTGAACCAAGTCTATGACTATTTACCAGTGCTGCACCCAAACCTACAGCTGCTCTCCTCTGAGGGAAGGAGATCAGAAGAAAGGAGCAAACCCAGCAAACCCACCTTTCCTAGCTATTGACTTGCAAGGCTGGACAGCTACTAACTGGCCTCAGGGAGTAAGGAAGGTGTGGGTGAGGTCCACTGCACTGGTTTCAGTCTGTCTGTCTCTGTCTCTCTGCACTGAACGCACTATGGTGAAACCCGCCGCTCTACGATCCACGAGCTGAAAGAGAGGCTCTGCACTGGAGATCTTTCTGTCAACCAGACCACTGTCTTGCAAAGTTCATTGACACTGAATGAATGAAATCTAAGACAGAAATTGAACACTATACAGCTTCCTTGTCTCCTTTCACTTATGATTTAATGCTGCACGAATCTAGGAAACATTCAACACTAATCATTTACTCTCTTTTCCAAAGTGTTGGGGAGGCATAAATAGTACTGACTTGTAAAATACTTGTCCTAGGCGGGTTACAGAAATGTGTCATAGCTGTACAAGCGGGGAGAGTCCAAGCCAGTCCTCTCATGACTCCTACTGAACAGCTCCCTTTTTAAAGTTCATCAATTAATTTAATAATTAACTTGAAAACAAAAATGGAAACAGCAGAACCTAATGAGAGGAACTGGGCAATAGAGGCAGGGTGACTTGGGTTGAATCCTATCTCGTCTGCTAGCTGAGTGATCACGGGGTTTTTATATCTCCAATTAATTTTTACCTCCCCCAATCCTCATGCCTGAGAGGGCTGCAGTGGCCTGCATGACCTACTGCCACACAGAAGGCAAGAAAGGTGACTATATTAAAGCGTGCCTGTCTATCTACAAACCCAGCCAGTGGTTTGTAAGCCACAGGGAAAATCCTTACGTTCAGCAATCTGCAGAGTACCAGACTACCTTCCCACTTGTGGTGAGTCATTTATTTTAACCCTAGCCCTCACTTCTTTCATGATTAACAATGTTCTCAAATTGTTTCTTAAAGATGACTTTGTTATTTTTAATATTGCCCATTCCAGCAATCAGACCCAGGCCTTGCTCATCACGCTAGGACACGCACTCTACCTCTGAGCTCTGACACAGGGGCCTTTCATGTTCTTAAGCAACTCTAACTTTTAACTAAAGGGACAGAAAGGCCAGGACTGAGGACGGCAAGCAGTCTAAAGGATATACATGGCACGTGACACAAACAAAGCACTCCATGACACGGGGCTCAGGAGCATCCTCCGTGGACCAAGGCTTTCCCATGCTGTGTTTTCCCAATTTCTTCCATATACATTACCTACCCCTCAGCCCAAGCAAGCACCTGGAGCACAGAATGCAAAGGCAGTACTAATTCAGCACTGTAAAATGCCCCTCACTTTTCCTCAGGATAACCCATTCCCCCCTACCTGTCCCTCGTCATACCCTTCTTCCTTTGGAACCGGATATCAGGGTGGAGGCCAGAGCAGCAGACTCAGCCTAGGCAAACTGCAGCTGGTTTTTTTTACTCTTGTTGAGAGCAACAGAACATCCCTTTCTCTGCACATTTTGAACTCTTTGGGGCCACAGTTCAGTGACCATTTCCAAAACATGCAACACATCATGCTTGAAGTGCTACAGAAGTGAGTCCTAGCTAACAAAATGGAGTCTTTATAGTGTATTGGAAATCATATAGTAAGGAATGCTGGTTAACCAGTCACCCTTGCCAAGATCAGATATGAAGAGAAAACAAAAGCTGGCAACCACTCTCGCTCTGATATTTCTCTTCCAGAATCCTATTTAATAAGGTTAATCTTTTAAAAATACAGTAATTTCCTTCACTGGTTTGAAACAAAACCTGGAGAGAATTCCTGAGTACAAAACCCTAGGAATTCATGCAAGGCTAGCTTCTGGGGCTGCCTCTACGATTTCAGAGAATCATCCACTCCAAGTTTCAAGGGACTTATTTTTAGGTTTATTATTAATGTTCTTATACCTCCCTTCTAGCAAAGGGTCAGTTATATTTTTAGCTAACAGCTTCTAAAGGAAGTGAAACTGAGGCCTATGAGGAGCCAGGCAGCTTATGAAATAGCTTTAGTTCTAAGCAACGCTAACATTAACAAGCACAGCATATCTTGCTCTTTCACAGGGCGGCAAATTGATAGTTTGGTGGAAGCTACAAAAATAGGATGGAGTAATTATATCTGCCAAACTCACAACAGCCTGTTCAATGAAGAGTAACGCTGTAATTTTTCTTCAAAGGCAGTAAATAGGAAGGAGAAGCCCCTCATTCTGTAGTATAAGGAAAAATCCCCAGCCCTTGGGCGCCACTTACAGGCACAAACTTTCATTGACTTCAGTTACTTCTCTGAAGGAGAGGGGGCAGACAATCTTTGATTTTAATAAATTTCTTTTATTTTAAATAAAAGAAATCTTTTTTATCTTTTACAAATGTGTATTTTCTACACTTTGAATTTTTAGACTCAAATTCGGAAACTGGTTTTTTAAAAAAACAAAAATGATGCAATAGGTCTTTAGACACAAGGAAAGGGTCGTCAGCCCTTCACTACCACTGAAAATAAACTGCGAAATATTAGTACTAAATTTTCCTCTTTAACGCATGAGTGTGACCTTCCTGAAAAGGAGAACACTGTTCAGCTGGGATCTGATCTGATTGCTTTACAATCATTTCCCCAAGACTTTAAGTGATAAAACAATAAAGCATTGCAACAGGAAACACAAATACATGGCAAAAATTGTGAATACCTCTTCTTTGTGATGTAAGCTTTATACCAGCAAATGAAATGAATTTCAACCTAGTACTACAACACGGGGTGGGGGGCACTACTATCTAGAAAGAATAGAGAATCAATATTACTGCAAACAAAGCTTTCCCATATGACATGTGAGATGTACCACCAGCATCCTAGCTAACAGTTCTTACTTTGTAGGCTGCCTGTGAATTAATTACAAGCCACTCCTCAAAGAGAGAGAGGAAAAAAGAAAATGCGAAAATTAATCCACATTACCCAGTCAAGACAGTTCTACCTGCCTTCACCTTGTCCTCTGACTCGTGTCCAGAGGCAACACTAAAGCTCTATAGACATTTTTGTAGCTCTTCTTATACTTCATGCAGGTCATTATACTGACAATGCTTAAGTGTGGCAAACTGTATTATCACATAGGAAAAAAAAATAGGTTTCATAAGACCAGAGAAAATTAATTCCTCAAAGTTGGAGTTAGCTTTTTTTTCTTCTTCTTTTACCTCCAGATAATCTATAGGTAACAGTTGCCACCTAAGATTTATTCTGGTTTTCTAATCCTCACAGGAACAGGAAATCCTAAAGGCAAGTATCTGCTGTAAGAAACGTGTACAAGTGCACACGGAGAGCTGCAGCAGGGCCACTACCTCCCTTCTTCCCCACACTGCCAGAGAACGGGCAGGGCTCAGCACACTTTTTACCACTGGGAGCGGGGGTTGGGGAGGGAAACCACCTCCGAGTAATAAACTGACCGTGATTTTAAACAATCCAGGGCACAAAAAAAAAAGGGTCAAATTACTTTGATAACTAACCGAAACCAAGATTTCCTACTGTCAGATTCGACACACAAACACTCTCCACTCATAGCAAATGTCAAGAAATCCTACAGGGCCACCGGGCGACTATCACAAAAACCTATCTAGCAACTTCACACATTCGTCAAGATTCTGCCTCTGTATAGCTGAATCAGAATTTTTGAAGTTTCATATACTTGAAAGAATTTCCCTTAACAGAAAAATTTCCAGTAGCCAAAAAAGGGCGAGGCCAAAGGGCCGTTGGTGTAAACTATCTTACGGACATCCTACTTCTGGTGCACCGGAAGACCCCTGCGAGCGAAGCCCGCAGCCCCGCACGGTCCCTGTCCCCGCCACGCAGCGGGGCTGCGGGGTGCAGTCCCCACTGCCTTGAAACTGAATGGCTGACACATCCGGTCCTGAATCCTGCAGCACTCCGCCAAATGCGAACTTCAAAGGCGGATTCAAACTCCCAGCACCAGGCGCTGTAGCCTCAGAGGTGCAGGAGGAATTCCCAAGGACACGCAGTGAGGGGAGCCACGAGTTCCCGCAGACCCGGCCGCCCCGCCAGCCCGGAGCGACCGCCCGCGTCCATTTGACAGGCATCCCCCCGCAGTCCCCTGAATCCCCCGGCCGCCGCCCGCGGGCGCGCCGCCCGAGCCCGGCCCGGTACCTGGCCGCGGGCGCGCGTCCCCGTGGGGGCCGAGGGGCTCTTTCCTGTCACCGCGCGCGGACCCACCGCCGTCACCTTCGCGCTTCGCGTCCCCCACTCCCCGCGAGTCGTGGGGGCTCGGCACGACCCTCGGTCCGGCCCCAGGAGCCCCGCATCTCCGCGGCTCGCACGCCTGTCACATGTCCGCAAACAATAACAAACTCTCCCGCACGTTCCCGTCCCGTCCCGGGCGCCGCCCGACCTTCAGGGCTCGGGGACTCGGGGCCCCCACGAGCGGAGCCCCGGAAGCCGCGCTCCGTGCTCGCTTCATTCATTGCCCGCCCGCCCGGCCCGACCCGCCGCTCACCCGGAGGGGGCCGCTGCAGCGGGAGGCTCGGTCCCCGCGGGGCTCCGGGCGCCGCTGTCCCGCGCGGCCGCCAGCTCGGCAGGGTGGGCGCTGCCGCCGCGACTCGCCGCTCCGGGGGGCGGCGGTCCCGCCGCGGGCTGGAAGGCGCTCGCTCCGGCCGCCGCCACCGCCGCCGCGTCCGCGGGCTCCGGCGACGGGGAAGTGGATGGGCAGGGCGGCGAGGCGGTGAGGAAGAGCGGCGGCTCGGGCAGCTGGTCCAGCTCCACACTCCGCACTTTGCGCAGCTGCCGCCGCCGCCAGTCCGCGCGCTCGCGGCCCACGCTGCCCGTCTCCCGCAGCAGCCCCGCGCCCGCCGTGGACGCGCCGCTTCCCTGGAGAGCTCCGCCGCCGCCGCCCGCTTCGGGGCTCGCCGCCGCGGCGCCCGGGAATCCCGACGACGAGGCGCGATCGCCCGCCGCCGCCGCCATTTTCTCTCGCGGGCTACATTCGCTCGTGCCTGCGGGGGAGGGAGGGGGCGGGGAGAGCGCGGGGGGCGGGCGGAACGGCCGGCGGGCGGGCGGGCGCGCGCTGGGGCCGAACGCGCGGGCGCGAGCGAGGCCGCGCCGCCTGGCCCGGGAGCGCGGAGCAGGCGGGCGCGCGACGCAGGTGGGAGGACGGAGGGGCTGCACGGAGGCCGCGCGGGGCGCTGTGTGCCGCGAGTCCGCGGCGGCCAGGTAGTGCGGGGCGAGGTCGCGGCTCGGCGGGAGCTCGCCCACCCTTGTGCAGGCAGGCGGTCACTGGGGATTGAGTCGGTGGCGCTGGCAGGGAACGCGAGCGGGAGGACTCACAGTCGGTCACTGCACGCGCTTCGTAGCGAGCGGGTGGTCCCGCCCGCTCGCACCGGTCCGGCCCGCGCCCGACGCGCAGGTGGCGCCCGGGACTGTCGCCTGCCGCAAACGAAAGGCCGTCGTTGTCGTTCAACCAGAAGGACGCGAAAGTCTTCTGTTAGCAAAGCAGACCTCTTGTCCCGCCCCCGTGCCACAAATAACACAACTTAAGATTTCCTGTGCTACCTTGTGCACAGCCGAAACCGCTGGTTTGGGACACCCTTCCCCCTCCCACCGGCTACGCAGAGGGACCAACCCGGGTCTCTGCCAGGGGTTACTCCCCAGTCTTGGAAAGGCAAGCTCCGACCGAAAGCGGGAGAGCACGTCTGGGGAAGGAGCCAGCGCTGTGCCAGGAAGCGCTGGTTCTTGCCATCTTCCACCAGCGTGTCGTCCTCCCCCCCCCCCCCCCCCCCGCCACCCCCGATGCTCCCCGCTGCACGTCCGTCTTCCTGGCAGTCAGGTGACAGACCGGGTTCCCGGGTCCCCCACCCCCCGCCGCTCCCAGGTTGTCCTAAGCGGTGTCCTTCGCCTTTCCACTGCCCGAGAGTCTTTCCAGAGAAGGTGCTGGGGATAAAAAAAGAAAAAAAAAACAAACTGTACGTGATAGTGATTTTTTTCCGACCACTTTTCTACGGGGTAGAGCTACTATCTCTCTCTCTCCTCCCCTTGTTTTCCTCTACTTTGTCTAGAATAGGCAATCTCTCAGAACGCACGTCTCTAGATTTATTTTGTGAAGCATTAAGATATGAGGCGTGGGGGAGGGGTAAGAAGGTCGGAGAGAAAGGAGAGAGCTCTCCTGCCTTTAGACAAAAGCCTGAGCTATCTCTAAAATAATTCTTTAACTTCTCTAAAATATGAAGTCTCCTCACCCACATGAGGCTAGCTGCAGAGCAAGGTGACACAAAAGGGCTTTTTAAAGGGTCCTGACTTTGGCTTACGCTCAATGTTTTGAAGAGTACTATAACATCTGGTATACTGTAGTTTTCAGTGGTTACATTAAAAGGTACAAGTTTTGAAAGTTTATATTAGTCTGTTCAAGATCCAGGTCTACATTTAGGCTATAATTATATGCTCTTTTAATGGTAGACAAGCATAACATCCAAACCAAACAGTAGTTATTTCCCAGGTCTTCCTAGATCGCCACACCCACCAAATCCTACTTTGAAAAGGATTAGCTTTCCCGGTTTCTACTGAGATCTAAAATAAACTTTAAATTGGCACACTCATAGTTAGGTACCTGTAAGTGAGAAAAGTCAGTGCAGGCCTTTAGCCTTTGTGTAGTGATATTTTGTTTATGTTTGCCTGAAGATCAGAGTGCAGAGCTAAGCCACAAGAGACCAGGCTGTGGTGGCACACATCTTTAATCCATCTTTGGACCAGTTTTGAAAATTTGCCCCAGTAGCAAAGTAAAACAACAGGAAAAGGTCACTTTTACCTCTGTATTTTTTTTAAAAAAAATAAGTTATTTATTTTATTTCATGTGCATTGGTGTTTTGCCTGCATGTATGTATGTCTGAGGGTGTCAGGTACCCGGGAACTGGAGTTACAGACAGTTGTGAGCTGCCATGGGGATGCTGGGAACTGAACCCAGGCCCTCTGGAAGAGCAGCCCATTCTCTTAACTGCTGGGCCATCTCTTCAGCCCCTACCTCTTTATTTGTACAGTGGTTGAACTGTGTGAAAATGAGGGGCATCAAATGAAGCCCAATGGATTAATTACAGTTCTCTGACCTCCACATACCACATAACTCGATGGAGAAATTGAAGTGCTGTTTTCCCTACCGTTCCTGGTGTTTTGAATCCCGTTTCCTTTCGTCTTTCATGGACATATTCTGGCTGCCATACGCATCCAGACAAATGGACTCACAGATTTCCTTCAGAGATAAATAGTGAAGAGACTAGATTGATTAAGGAAGTATTACCCCTACTATATGTTAATTAAAAACATCTTCTTTGAAAGCAGTTAAGTGGATAGGTTTCTATCCAACATTGTGAGTTGTAAGTGTGATCAAGTGTGTCCCCCACCACCGCTGCCACACACACACACACAGACTACCCCCACATCTACCCTGGTCTTTGGAGCTGTTTGGATCCTTCCATGTGTTCCTGCACAGAGGCATGTTGGATGGCAGGCTGCTGCAGGCTCTACATTGCATTAATTTGATTCCATTTCCCCCTCTTTTCTCCCAGCTATGGTTTCCAACCTCTCGATTTCCAGTCTCACTTGGACTTAGCAGTGATTTCCTGTACACTGACAGTTTCAATAACTTTTACAACGAACTTTCCAGGTCACCACTCCCACAGAGTGCTACCGGGAATGGCCCAAGTCACTCTCGAGCTGCCACACCAAGTTCACTTGGAGGATAAACACGGGACATTTCCTCATTGCACGTAAATATCAGGGCATGAAAATGAAAAGCTGCGTGTTCTCGCAGACTAGTTCCGCTTGTCTGCCATTCCGCTTATATTTACTCTGCACCTCTTTTGCACGAGCAAGACATTTTATTCCTTTCAGGGGGCAGCATGGATTGTTTTAACAGAATAAAATGCTTTCATCTACAAATGTTTTTATTGGTGGGTATCTGTCAAGCTGACTGGCATGTTTTCAGACCCATGGGTATGTAAACACGCTCACCTCAGAGCTCTGTTTGTGAGATCCGTATGTGAAGAAGATAGTTTGGAGTAAGAATGAGCAGCCGGAGAGATGGCTTCTGCTAAATAAGGTGCTTACTGTTCTCCTAGAAGCCCTGAGTTTGGTTCCCAGCACCCAGTTCACAACGGCTATAACTCTAGCTCCAGGAGATCCAACACCCTCTCTGGCTTTCTTGGGCACCAGTACACACAACATACACATGCGCATGCGCGCACACACATAAGTTAAAATAAGATTTTATTTTATTTTAAAAACCATGCAACCTTGAGCATAAGATGGAAGCTGGCATTTTGTCATGCTAACAAATACTTATTTGGGATACTTGCTAGAGAAGTGAAGTTAGATCTTGCTTTCTTCGTGCTTTTATTCCCCAGACACTATTACCCATGCGATTCCAGATGATTTAAGTCATGTATGGGCACTGTAGGTGACATTACAGTAGCAAATCTAACTAGTGTCCACATGATAGTGCACACACTAGCTGCCCCTGGTGTGGTGGTGTGCCATGCAGCAAACTGAGGGAAATGACAGCACAGTAAAGACTCATGGCCCATGCTAGAAGTGTCCTTGCACACTTCTGCTCACAGTAGTGAGATGCAGGGCCCATGAGAACCCAGTGAAGTTGTCGAACCTGACTACACCTATTACAACCGCTCTTGTGAAATTTAATGAGATGTTATTCAATTGATTATTAGAGCGATAAAATATGAGTATGAAGGGAAAATGAAAACTGTCGATGAAAATTGAACTAATAAGTGCTTCAAAGAACAAATGTGGGCAAGGCATGGAAAATGTCTGTCAAGTCAGTCAGTCGTGTTATGATTGTTATAAAATATAGGGTATTCCTATTTAAAATAAATTACTTTGCAAGTATCTGTGCATACCAGCATCCTTCAGAGGTAATATATGAGTCAACAGTAAATGCATTCTTGAGGCTCCTGCCCAGAGAGAATGTTTTTTATAAATACAAAATTGAACTGTGTATGCAACTTTCAGTTTTGATATGACTGGTGTCTTATTTCTATGGCCGTGAAGAGACAGTATGAGCACGGCAACTTTTTTATAAAGGAAAACATTTAATTGAGGTGCTGGCTTACAGTTTCAGAGGGTTAACTCATTAT
Organism: Arvicola amphibius; assembly: GCF_903992535.2. Taxonomy (NCBI): domain Eukaryota; kingdom Metazoa; phylum Chordata; class Mammalia; order Rodentia; family Cricetidae; genus Arvicola; species Arvicola amphibius. The sequence continues at coordinate 36,820,024 of NC_052049.1, read as the reverse complement.
CATCATGGCAGGGATCATGGTGATGTGCAGGCAGACGTGGGGCTGGAGGAGCAGCTGAGAGTCCTACATCTTGCAGGCAACAGGAAGTGGTGTGATAACACTGGGCAGTATCTTGAGCATATATAAGACCTCAAAGCCCGCCCCTACAGTGACACACTTCCTCTAAGAAGACCACACCTGCTCCAGGAAATCCATACCTCCTAATAGTAGCACTCCCTGTGAGATTATGTGAACCAATTACATCCAAACCACTTTGGCGTGACAAAGCATCAGAGGTGACTGTATTTAGCGGCTTATGCCTTGGTTTTCCATTGACAGGGCGGATAGAGGAGTAAAGTCATACATAATTTTAGAACTTTTAAGATGAAAATCGTTTCGCTTTCTGAGGCAGAGTTTTGCAATAGAGCCATAGCTGATCTCTAACTCATTACTATGTAGGCCAGGATAGTCTCAAACTTGTGGCAATCTTCTTTCTGCCTCCCTAGTGTTTAGAGGCATTACACAGGCATGCCACCCTGCCCAGTTTTATATAATGATGCTCAAGCTTTTATTTTTAAAAATTCTAATTACATTTTACATAACTTAAGTTAAATCTATTAAAACAATTCAATAAGTATTAGTCTTATTTTAAAATTTAATTTAAATTAACTTTATTATATTATTTTTAAAAGGCAAAAATAAGTTTAAAATACAAAGTTCATGGATAGTAACAATTTGAATAATAATGATTTAAATGAGCTGGTACTAAAACTTCTTGAAAATTAAATACTATTAAGTATTTTATTAGAATATAACTGTAATTCCACCAATTCATAGTTACATAGTTAACAATGTATAGAATAGCAACAAGCTTCATGTTTTGTTCTAGTTGCACAATTATATGTTTATGTATATATATATATGTATATATATATTATAAAATGATCCTTAGCATCTTTTAAAAGATTTAATTGTATTTTATGTGTATGGGTGTTTTGACTGTGTGTGTGTGTATATGCACCACATGTGTGCAAGGCTTGTGGAAACCAGAAGAGGGCAGTAGATCTCTGAGAACTGGAGTTATAGATGGTTGTAAGCTGCCTTGTGGCAGGTACAGGGAATTGAGCCTGTCTTCTGCAGGAGGACCCCCCCCCCCCCCCCCGCCATCTCTCCAACTCCATTCTTGAGCATTTCTGTACAGATGTGAATATTGCTGATGTGTGACTAGTTTTGGGAATTCACTGAAGGGGCCACAGAGAGAAGCAAGAGTTCAGATCCTCAGGTGACTAGGATGTCCGATGCTCTTATTCCAAAATCTGCCAGTTTTTTGCTATTTTAAGAGATAGATTTGGCAAGTTAATACATTATTCATTTATTTTCCTACTAAACACTGCAAACAGTGAGCCCCCACACCTGATTGATTACAGCTGATGTTCTTCAGTATCGGCAGCAGAGCATCTGTGAGCCCTGGTTTCTTCATGCCATAGGCAAGCATGTGAAGGAACATTTCCCTGGGGGGTTATGGGGGAATATGCTTAGGGTGCTGGGTTATGCTGACCAGCACCATGTGACAGCACCAATTGACCAGGTAGCCTTTAATAAATTTGCTTTTCCAAATTTACCATACATAGCACCCTCTAGAGCAGGTTAAGTGTAGATAGAGTTCCCCTGGGGTCTGAGGGAGGCACTGCTGGGCACCTGCTAAGGGCGGGCACTCTTCTAGGTTCTTGGAGGAGGGAAAATGAGATGGTGCTTATTGACTGGGGCAGCTTACAAAATCTCCTTGTTTGGAGGCCACTGTGTACAGGTACACCTTTCCAGCTGCTATTGGCCTTTCCTCTTCAACACCGCCGTTCACCTCCCTAGGTTTCTAGCTAGCAGATACTCACTCAGTAAATAGGAGCTGATTTAGGTGGCTATAAAACATTGTCTGACAGTTCTTAGGATATGCCTTTCAGCTCTGCCCCCACCCCCAGCCCCAGACAAACATGAAATTTCCTTGGAATATTGCTTCATTTGCAAATTTGTGAATTCAGTTTAGAAAAAAGTCAGGATTTGTTTACATGTAATCTAATTGTCTTTTCTCTGTGTGTGTGACACATCCATGTGGGGTGAGGGCATGTATCTGTGGACACGTGGGTGTGTGTCTGTGGACACATGGGTGTGTGTCTGTGGACACGTGGGCAGGTGTCCGTGAGCACGTGTGTGTAAGTCTGTGAACACATGGGCCTGCATCTGTGGACAAGTGGGCGAGCATCTGTGAACACGTGGGTGTGTGTCTGTGGACACGTGGGTGTGTGTCTGTGGACACGTGGGTGTGCATCTGTGGACACGTGGGTGTGCGTCTGTGGACACGTGGGTGTGCATGTGTGGACACGTGGGCGGGTGTCTGTGGACACATGGGCATGTGTCCGTGAGCACGTGGGTGTAAGTCTGTGAACACATGGGTGTGCATCTGTGGACAAGTGGGCGTGCATCTGTGAACACGTGGGTGTACGTCTGTGGACACGCAGGCGGATGTCTGTGGACACGCGGGCAGGCGTCTGTGGACACGTGGGCCTGTATCTGTGGACACGTGGGCAGGTGTCCGTGAGCACGTGTGTGTAAGTCTGTGAACACATGGGCCTGCATCTGTGGACAAGTGGGCGAGCATCTGTGAACACGTGGGTGTGTGTCTGTGGACACGTGGGTGTGCATCTGTGGACACGTGGGTGTGCGTCTGTGGACACGTGGGTGTGCATGTGTGGACACGTGGGCGGGTGTCTGTGGACACATGGGCATGTGTCCGTGAGCACGTGGGTGTAAGTCTGTGAACACATGGGTGTGCATCTGTGGACAAGTGGGCGTGCATCTGTGAACACGTGGGTGTACGTCTGTGGACACGCAGGCGGATGTCTGTGGACACGCGGGCGGGCGTCTGTGGACACGTGGGCCTGTATCTGTGGACACGTGGGCATGTGTCTGTGAGCACGTGTGCAGGCGTGTGCGATAGGCCAGAAGTGGATATTAGTTGTCTTCCTCTACTGCTTTCCATCTTATTTATTGAGACAGGGTCACTGAACCTGGCGGTTATTGATCCGGCTAGCCTGGCAGCTAGTTAGCTCCAGGGATCTTTTGCCTCCACCCCCACCCTCACCCTCCGGGCGCTGCTGGAATTACAGCCATGCCCGACTTGTACTTGAATGCTTGGGATCAAACTCAGGCCTTCCTACTTGCATAACAGGCAATCTCCCCGGCCCTCCTAATGGTCTCTTTTGAGGATAACTGGTGGCCAGGACAGATGAAGGGCAGAGGAGGAGCGGAAAGTTTTTCCTCGAGTCCCGGGCAAGCTTAAGGAAGATAAAGGGTGGTGAACTCAGGCCTTAAAGCTGTGCTTCTGGAGTCGCTGGGACTGTTGGTGGAGGAGGCAGGAGGAGAATGCCACCCATATCCGTGAAATTCATTCTGCACAACAAAGATGGGAGAGAAGCAGGAGCTGGTGGCCCCTGCCCCTCAGTGAGGACAAGGGGAGTAACCACAGGAAGTAGAGCGTTGAAAAGTGGCTTGGGCTTCAGGTGGTGCGAAAGGCAGTGGGCATATGGAAAAGAAACGTAGGGAGGAAAAATGTCTCTATAACACAAACACATTCCAAAGGATAGAGGAAGAAGATTATAAAAGTTTCTAGAGAGCAGGTGATAAATATTACGAAAGATAATTATAAATGTTTTTTGAGTACTTACTGCCAGAGCAATGGTAAGCACATCATATTATTAACATTTAATCTACATAATAACCCTATGACGTAGGTATTGCAATCACATCCATTTGTCAGACGTAGGTGAAACACAGAGAGAGTTAATAACTCAGCCAAGGATATTCAGTTAGCAACTAGAAGACGTAAGATTTGAACTTGGACAGTCTATTTTCACATTCTTTTAACCTCAGAGCTGCTTTGATGTCCTTTCTGAAGTTGGTAGCTATTGTTTTCTTAATAGACATAAGCACATTCATAAGACCTTTCAAAGGCCTTGTCTCGGCCTAGATATAATTCCCTAGTGGCTCCTTGACCGTCTCAAATAAAAGTTATACCAAGAGGCTTTTTACCAAAAAAAAAAAAAAAAAAAAAAAAAAAAAAAAAAAACTCTTGAATGGGGAACAGGATACTACACTTTATGTTTTGTTTTGTTTTTATCTGAAATTCAAAGTTGAATCAAACCTCCTTTTTGAAAAACAAAACTCTGACAGAACATAAACTTCAAAGATAAAGCTTCCAAATTACTATGGATCTTAAAATTCCTTATAAAAAGAAATAGAAGATATTATCTCAGCATAAATGGTCTATGAGAAAGTATGGTAGAGACAGCTGCTCATAAAATTCTCTCTCCGTCCATGACCAGGCACAACTAGGAAGCAATTAATTGCCTTGACAGGGCCTGTGTATCCCCAGAATGCCTTGCAGCTAGGTATGCGAGCTGTGGGTTAGAGAAACGGCACATCTGGATGCAGATGACGACAATGGCTTGGCAGTTACACAGTCACAGAACAAAAGGATCCCTGAGTGTAGGGGTGGAGGATAGTTCCCTAGACAGCTTTAATTTATTCCCATGGATAAGGCTATTGTCTTGAGTCATTACTTGAAAATATGGATCTACTTGATATGGTAATCTTCCCGAGGTAGTGCAATATAATTTTCCAAAGAAAAATCTCATGTGTTATGAGACTTACAGCATTTCACGGCAGAAGGGGCACGACACAGTGACAAGCGGGCTGTGGTACCTGTCAGGGTTGTGTCTGCACCAGTTTTCCCACGACAAGCGGTGGCCCTACATATCAACGAGATACGTGCGTGTCACCCACTGATATGGGAGGCAGCAGTCACTATGGGGGACCACCACTCTGGTGCACACAAAGCTGATTCCACGGTGGTGCCTGCATCTCTCTGACCCCTGAGGTTTGCTTTGCTGACTGCATGGCAAACCAGAAGTGACCTCTAGGCAGTCCTCAGCTAGAGACAGAAATCGTGGGAATGCCTTGGAGATGACTGGCACCAACTGAGGAGACCCTAGAGTGCATATGTCTTCCAATTCCAAGTCTAGAGTTATTACTCAGGTAGCTTGAACCTGGCTATCTTGGGAATATATACACAGCAGAAATGGGCAGGCCCTGCAAATCAGGGCTTCGCCACTCTCTCAGAGCTAGCTGTTAAATATTGACCAGTGTGTGCTAGTTCTGTTACCCTGTGGGTGAGATAACTCAGGGGTGTGTTCCACAGATCTCTCTCTCTCTGTTTCCCTTTTTCTCTCTCTCTGTATAATTTTTAATATATATTATATAGTATATTTAATAAATAAAATAAATTTATTATAATATTTAACATATAAAATATATATACCCAAACAGGATTAAGCTCCAATTACCCCCAGTGGCCAGCTTGGAAAGGCAGCTTTCCTTGGTTCTCTTTTCTCTCCCAGTTCTCCACTCCCCTGTCAGAGTTTCTGTCACGCTCCAAGAAGCCTGCATCACAGTCTGCATTTGGTGGAGTTCAAAGCTGTAGTGATGAGCCCAGCAGGCCTGCTTTTCATCCTGCCTGGATCCCACACGGCTAGCTTTACACCCGAAATAACAACACACAAATTGTATTCATTTAAACACTGCCCATTAGCTCTAGCCTCTTACTGGCTAACTCTCACATCTTGCTTAACCCATTTCTAATAATCTGTGTAGCACCACAAGGTGGTGGCTTACCGGGAAAGATTCAGCATGTCTGACCTGGTGGCTGGCTTCATGGTGACTGACCCAGAGAGGAGAGGCATGACGATTGCCTCACTTCCCTCTTCCTCCCAGTGTTCTGTTCTGTCTACTCCACCCACCCAAGGGCTGACCTATCAAATGGCCAAGGCAGTTTCTTTATTAACCAATGAAATCAACACAAAACAGAAGACCCTCCCACATCACAAAGCAGGAGAGGAGAGAGCAATTAGAAAAGTCGAAGTCATTACAAAAAAAAAAAATGCATAAGCAAAGCCCTCTACAAACGCTAGCTTTTCCCAATGACCAAACAGACGACCAATTGCCACTGCAGTATAATAGCCAGTTAAACAGATATCAAAATGTACATTTAAATCTCAGGTGTTCTAAATATGGGAATTGCCTTCAATGGCTTCTAGTTTTCATTATTTCGATTAGTTTCGTGATTGTTAAAACAAAAGTCTCTGTTCCATCCAAGCAGATGACATTAACTCCAGAACAATGCTCTCTGGGAAGATGCCAATCTCCATGTGTTGTTTGGTGGGGCATGAGGCTTCTAAAAGCTTTAAGGTCTCTGGTGTGCTTTGCTTTTTGGTTCTGGTCTGTGTCAACAACTCTTGGTTTGTTATTTATTTTAGATACTGTGTTGATCTCATATTTTCTCATGTTTGTAAAGTGACATGTGCCGGAATCTAGTGTTGCAATAAGAGCGACAGATTCCTTAGAAAGCCCTACCACAAACCTATCATTGCAAAGGTACTCACAAAGACAGGGCATGGTGAGATGGTTTTTCTATAAAAAGTGGTCCCTTATGTTACTTTTGTGGTGACCTTGTATTTAATGGTAAATGATAGCCACTATTATTTGGGTCTTTACAGTATTATATGTTAAAGGCATGGTCCCCAGCCTGTCTGTACTTTTCCTGGGAGAGGGATCCTTTAAGAGGTAGGTAACTCCAACAGAAGGAAATTAGGTCTTTGGGAGTATATTGGGAAATATTGTTCTTGTAGGAGGTATTGGGGTTCTTGTTCCCTTTCTGTCTCTGCTTCCTGTCACTATAAGGTGAACAGGCCTCCTTTGCCACATAGTTGCCAAGGGCCTGAAGTGATGGTGTAGTAACAATGAGCAGAAACCTCTGGAAATCCAAGCTGAAACAAATCTTCTCAGGTACTAACCTGAGTAGCTCGAGTATTTCGTCATAGCAGTGGGAAGGTGGCCAATACCAGGTCTTACCAGCTACCAGCAGTGAAGATGAAGAAACACTGATAATCAGCTGGAAAGAAAGGGCAGGAAAAACCCCAAGCAAGACTCAGCACATAGCAGCCGAGGCCACCAGGGTGGTGTTGGATCTGTTCTCACGACACTTTCCAAAGTGTAGGTACTAAGCTAGAGGTGTACATTCCTTGCAGCTGTCATTTTAGGGAAGCGTATCCAACATGGACAACGGCCCAAATTTTAATTACAGAGTCATGACTTGCTCATCCTAGCTGAATCTTTTAGGGGCCGGAAGCAGGAGGAGAAGACATCTGGTCTCCCTACTTCCCTGCTATCTTCACTCTTGAAAATCAGAAAAGAGGGCTTTCATCCAAGAAACAAAAGAAGCAACAAAGTATTCTAGAGTGTTCATCATAAGAAGAATGACTAATTTGATTTGATTTTGAGACATAGTCTCATGTAACCCAGACTGGTCCCAAACTTGGTATGTAGCCAGAGCTGACCTTGACTTCTTAATCTGTCTGGGATGACAGGAGTGAGTCACTACACTCAGCCTTTTCTTTCTTTCTTTAAGTTTGTTTTTTAAAATTACATTTAATATGTGTGTGTGTGCGCATGTGTGTGTGCATGCGTGTGTGCCTGAGTGCCTAGGTGACAGTGCATGTGTGCAGGGGAGAGGACAACATGCAGGACTCAGCTCTCTTCTTCCACCAAGTGTGTTCCAAGGATTGGGCTGAAGTGATCAGACTTTGCTGGTAAACTCCATTACCTACTGAACATATAGCTAGTTCCACACCCAGTTTTTTAGACCAATTATTTGTTTGTGTGTATGTAAGTGGGGGGGGGGGTTACATGTGTGTATGCAAGTCCATGAACACACGAGGCCAGAGGAAGGTAACTTGTGTCCTGCCATTGCCTTCTAGTTATTCTTGAGACAAGGTCTCTTGCTGAACCTAGAGTTATGCTGGTGACCTGTAAGACCTCATAATCCTCCTGTCTCAGCTCCCTTACCCTTACGGGGGTTAGAGTTACCTGGATGACCACACCCAGATATTTATGTGGGTCCTTGTGCATATACAGCAAGTTCTTACCCACTGAGTCATCTCCCCAGCCCCTTCTCTGCCATTTTTACAAACAAGGTCTTATTCTGGAGCCTGGTGGGCTGCCCAAGAGCTCATAGCAATCCTCTCACCTCAGTCAGCTGTGTGCTGGAATCACAGGTGCGTACCCCCATACCTGAACAAAAGACATAATTTCCAAGATGGATAGTAAGCCAGTCACTGAAATAGCGACTCTAAAGAGCAAGTTCTCCCTGCAGAGTCCTCTCCCTGCTTCACAAACACCTCTTGGCACTCGGGGACACAGCTGCTGTGTTAGATGATGCAGTGGGCAGAAGATCTACTGGGCTGTGCTGTAATAGAATATGACACGGTGTCTTACTGGTGAACTCCGTGTCCAATGCAGAGAACTTCCCTCAGTAAATAAAGTGAAAAGTGGTCAAGGAAGGCACCCAAAGGCATGCATGCTTCACGTGCATGTGTACCCATGTGTACATACACCTCACACACATGCCCACACGCATAGAAACATCTACACACACACACACACACACACACATAAAAAATGGCATACAAACAAATAAACAACCCTAAACATCAGACCAAACAGAGGACTCTTGGAGATTTCTTTTTCTTCTTTTTTCCTTCTTTCTTTTTCTTTTTTGTTTTGTTCTCAAAGACAGGGTTTATCTGTGTAGACTTGGCTGTCCTGGAACTCGCTCTGTAGACCAGATTGTTCTTGGACTCACAAAGATCTATCTGCTTCTGCATTGCACTTAAACAGGAAAAGATCCAGGTTTTATTTAATTTTTTAATGTTCAAGGATAAAAGGTTCAAGGATAAATATCACTAGGAATGAAAACTTGCTGAAATATAAGAACAACTTGTAGTGATTAGCTGTGGGCTACATTCCCGCCACCCGGCTTTCAGCCTCCTGACTAGCTTATGCCCCAAAATAACATCACGAAAACTGTATTCATTTAAACACTGCCGGGCCCATTAGTTTCAGCCTATTACTCACATCTTGATTAACCCATATCTAATAATGTATGTAACACCTCGACTGGTGTCTTACCGGGAAAGATTCAGCATGTCTGACCTGGTGGCTGGCTTCATGGCATCTCTCTCCCTGAGGAGAGGCAAGGCAGTCTACCTCAGAGAGCAGAGGCATGGAAATTTATCTCACTTAGGAGAGGTGTGGCATCTGACTGAGCCATCTACCTCAATTCCTTCTTCCTGTTCTGTCTACTCCACCCACCTAAGGGCTGGCCAAGGCAGTTTGTTTATTAGCCAATGAGAATCCTCCATCAACAACTCTGTTTTTAAAGATAATTCATTAATTAATTTTTTTACGTGTGTGTGTTTGTATGAGTTTATGTGTGCCACTGCATGCAGGAGCCTGTGGAGGCCAGAAGAGGGCATCAGATACCCTGGGAAGGTGGTTACAGGTGGTTGTGAGCAGCCGTGTGGGATGCTAGGAACCAAACCTTGGTCCTCAGCACTAAGAGCCTTTACTTGCTGAGCCATCGCTCCAGTCCCATCTCAGTTGGTAGGTTTTTAAAAACTATCATCTTTTTCTGAAGTAATTTTTCTCTTCTGTAGATTATCAATCAACTGGTCTTGGGCTCCTTCTGAATGATGACAGAGGATCCCCAGGACTTCCACGCTTTTGATCCTGCAACTTCTCTGCAGTCCCCTGGACAGATGAGGGTTCCTTGGTATGTTTTAGGCATAGCCCCAGTTCCTCTGTTCACCTGTCAGTCACCCTGGCTGGAGGGAATTGAAGGCTTCAGATGGTCTGGCTACTCCCATCTGGATCAGACAGACTCCTGGCAACCAAGCAGCTGTCTAGAGTGGCCGTTTCTACCTTGGCTGTCTTAGGCCCTTCACCTGTATTTCTTCTTTCTTCCTTGGATGCTGTTTTCATTTGACTTGAAGAAGCTCAGTCTTGGTCATAACTTTTCCTGGGTCCCTAGGCAAGGATGATGATGATGGTGATGATGATGATGATGTTAGCCTCGGGATGGAGTTGTCAAAGCCATTCTTTGTGAGAGAATGGCACAACAGTGTAATCCACGGCATCCTCAGTGGGAGCCCAGCATTGCCCTTCCCTGGGAGTCTCTGTTGAACTTGGTACTGGCACTTCCCACATCTATGCGGGAGCCTGGGCCACTCTGTACGGTGATACTGGTGTCCTATAGAAGACTTTAATCCTTTTTTAGGATTGTTGTGATTTTTAATATTCTCTTCATTTTTAAATTTACTTCTGCGACTTGTCAAACATGTAGATTGCTTCAAAGAGAGGACTAAATAATCGAGAGAACAAGACAAAGGTATCATAATTATTGATGGAAAGACTAAGGGGCAACCTCTCCTGGCTGAGGAAACGTTTATTAAGGGGATGCTGTGGATGGCAGTTTTGCATAGCAGCTTCTTTTTTTTTTTATTTTGCTTGTTTGTTTGTTTTTTGAGATATGGTTTCTCAAAAAACTATCCAGGCTATCCTGGAACTCTTTCTGTAGACCAGGCTTGCCTCAAACTCCCGTCACCTCCTGGTGGGACCCTGGCAAATGATGTGATACTTGTATTCATATATTTTCTTTGCTTTGTAAACTGAATACTTCACGTTCATCTTTTTTAGCAAACCAGTTTCAGAAATTCAGCCCTTCCTTCCTCTAAAACAGAGATCCTCAACCTTCCTAATGCTGCAACCCTGTAGTACAGTTCCTCATTGTGGTGATCCCCCCAACAATAAAATTATTTTTGCTGCTACTCCACAACTGTTCATTTTGCTACTGTTATGAATGTAATGTAAATATCTGTGCTTTCTGATGGTCTTAGGCAATCCCTGTAAAAGGGGTCTCAACCCACAGTTGAGAACCAGTGCTCTCAAGATACTTGCATGCTTATGTAAGAAAGGAATTGGACAATAGTGCCAAGAGAACACTTTGCTTTCTGAAGGCCTTGACACCGAATTTTGGACTAAGTAACATGGACAGCACCAGCAAGGGATGAAATCCCAGGATTTGTGAATATCTGCAAACAGAGGGTGTCTTACTTATTCTTAACCTTCAATGTTAAACTCTGCTGCTAGCATCCAGCAGCATTCACACAAGTCCATTGGAGTGGGAAGAATGGAGGTATTCAAAACGGAATAGTGCAGGGACAGAGTGAGCTCAAGACAATGCGTCTCATCCTGGGTGAGCAGTCACAGGTGAGATTTGTCATTGCGCATCGATGTCTAACTTTAGAGAAGTCTGTGGGTGAAAGCCACACCCCTTTCTGAATCTCTTTCCTTACCCATTAAAATGTAACCAAACTCAAAATGGTAGAAAAGCCCCTAGGATGGTGCTTGAAGCATAGTCAGGGTCCAGTTTGTTTACATGCAGGTTGGAGTGAAGAGACTTTATATTGCTGTTCTGCTTTTAACCTCTCCTCTTATATGCATGTTGCTGAGTTAGAAATAATATCATAAAATAGTCACTTTAGCCAAATGAGTTGAAGGACCAATCAGTCCAACCCAAGGCTCATTTTACTTGAAAAACAATGAACCAACTTGAGTGAACTTGAAAACCTGTCCCAAGAATCCATGTCCAGCTGTCTTTTGCTGGCAGCCATGAGCAGATTACTTAACCCGTCGTCCATGCCCTGACTTCCCTATGTATAAAATATACAGCTGAAGGGTTATAGTGGCACCTGCCTATGGAGTCAGTGGGAGGGTGAATGACCGAAGCACACAAGCCACACAGTAGACACTACAAGTGTGCACCATTAGTTACACTTCTCTACGGAGCCATGCCTACAGCTCTTACGACATAACTTTAGAAACAACAGGTTGGCATTTTTTTTAACTCCTTAGTTATCAACATCAAAGTCTGCACTTTCTCCAAAGACACTCTATCACCCTAGATTGTTTACAGAGACTCTGCTGTATCTCTGGCTAGGTGGGGCCAGAGGATCTTTGTATAGTAGAATTGAAACAATATGGACATTAGTAGTACAGAAATTATAGCCCTGTATCAATCAAGGGCTCCATTCCCAGCCCCATCATTTGAAAAAGCAGAGTCTATAGCAGTAATTCTCAACCTTCCTAAAGCTGTGACCCTTTAATACAGTTCCTCATATTGTGGTGACCCCCAATCATAAAATTATTTTCATTGCTACTTCATAACTGTAATTTTGCTACTGTCATGAATTGTAATGTAATATCTGTGTTTTCCAATGGTCTTAGGTGACCCCTGTGAAAGGGTCGTTTGACCGTCCCCCCAAAGGGGTCTCAACCCACAGGTTGAGAACCTCTGGTCTATAGGAACTGCTCATTGTATGAGATGGGTGATATGACAGTCATTTATTCTCTTGAGTAGGTCCCACTTACCCAGTGGACTGGCTTGAGATTTGAGCATCTCAGTATCTCTTGTCCCCATGCAGGTACTGAATATTCTCTATGTTTTCTGTGACAGTCTTCACTTTTCTGCTCTGGTCTCCCCATTTCCACTATTTCTGGCCGAGTTCAGTTGCTCTTGGACTATAGTGATGGCTGAGTAATTGATGTCCCAGCTCTAAGCTCTCACCACCTCCTCTTCCTTTTAAAGTTGTACCAATAAAAACAGCATAGGGACTCAGTCAGTTCTGTGAGTTTTGTTGTGAAAAAGATTCGTTCCTTGATCCCGTTCTCACATTCCCCCCTCTCAGAAAGCTTTGATCACCACTCAGCTGCTGATTTTGGCTCGTCTTTTTGTGTTATGAAAATGTAGCGTTGCTGCTTCTTGGTTATTTTGCCCTGGGTATACTTTGCCTTCTTACCCTAAGAGAAGAGGAGGGTTTAGTCCCCTCCCTTGCCACTATTCTTATCATACACTCCTCACCCATGTCTACAATTGAGCTTTAATTTGGGTTTTGTAGGAACTTGGTGTTTTCATGACAGCAGCTACTACTCATAGTTAACCTATGAAAAATAATTATTATTTTTCCTGAAGTTCGTGTTTACTATTGTTCCCATGTTTTAATTTCTGCTCCTCAGGATGGTCATGGAAGTCCTGGGTTACTCCTAACCTCCACATACATAGCACAATGCTCCTAGTATCTGTATCATCAAAGTATTACAATATTGCCTGACAGATGTTAAAGTCTGAGGCCTTGCACTCCCCCCAAGGGTCAAGGGAGGAAATAGCTTCAGTTGTGCACACTCAGAATCCCCAGATGGGCCCTGTCTCAATTGTCTTCCCTTGTCCATAGTCGAAGACTATGAGTGCTCGTAATTCAGGCTTAATGATGACCCTGCCATAAAGAGCCCCATGGAACTTGCTCATGCTGATCTGTAAATCCCTTTCTGCTTGCTAGCAACAAGTTTGTTTAGTTAGCTTCCTGCTTCTGTTTGTAAAATACCTGGCATAATTAGCTTATAAAGAGAAAAGTTTTATATGTGGACTCATTGCTTTTATGCTTGAGGAAGTAGCCTAATGGCAATGGTAGGGAAAGAAAGCTTGGCCGAGGGAACTGCTGACCTCGTGACCTGGAAGCAAAAGAAGAGGAAGGGACCAGGCTGTCACAGTCCCCTCCAAGGCAGTCCTGCTGTGATCTAAGGACACTCTACTGAGCTCCAGCCAGAGGTTGCACCATCTATTGATAGCACCACCCTGCAGCCGGAGCCTTTGGTGTGTGGGCCTTTGGGGACATTTAACGTCCAAACTCTGACAAGCTGCGTCCTCAGACTTGCCATAGTGACTGCCTTCTCACAGCCCCAGGCAGTGCTGAGAAGTGATTGAAAACCGGGTTTGCTGCCCACAAAACAGCCTGCTGCCTGTTTATATCATTTTTTCTTGCTTATTGTTAACTTATGGGGAGGCTTTTCTTGATATTTTTTAGGACAGTATCTTAAGATATATGTTGGGCGACTTAAAGATTTGAAAAACAACCAAGTCTCTTATGCCAGAGAGTCTTCCTCGCCACAGGAAAAGACTTACTTAAAGTTTAACCAAATGTCACTCCTCTCGGAGTTTCTTAAAGGCCAGTGTGATGGCACTGAGGGATTTATGTCCTTCATGACACAAAAAGAATTGGCAGAGATAGCCTAATGCCCGAGGAGGGACAGCTTCTTTTGTTAGTTTGAATTAAAATTTATACTCTGTGGGGGACTAATAGTCAATTGGAAAAGAAGTTGTATGCAGAAGTTTACAAGGAAAAATAGGTATCTATGTACGTATGTGTCTCTACAGCTGTCAACATAATTTTCTAAAACTGTATGTAGATATATACCTTTACCACTATGAATTATGCTTGTCTCTGTATGTATGTCTTATTGACACACATTGAAGGCTATTCCATAGAATCTGTTATTAAGGAATGCACTCAGTTCAAGTTGGAACAATTCATCCGGAATAATCATAGATAGAATAATTATATAAGGGCCCCAAGAGTTTAAAACATCTGGAAACAGAAGAAACTCTGATAAAGGACTTGTATCTAGAACATAAAGGATTTATATAGTTTAATAATAAAGAAAAGCCCAATTTAAAAGCTTTTGAGCAGAGGATTAAAATGGACATTTCTCCAAAGAAACCATCTTAGTTCGGGCTTCTACTGCCGTGAAGAGACACCATGACCACAGCAACGCTTATAAAGAAAAATATTTAATTGAGGTGGGGGCTTACAGTTTCAGAGGTTTAGTGCGTTATCACCACAGAGGGAAGCATGGTGGCGGGGAGCATGCAGCATGCAGGCAGACGCGGTGCTGGAGCTGCGGGTCCTTACATCTTGATCCAAAGGCAACAGGAAGTGAACTGAAATCCTGGGTGTGGCTTGAGTATATAGCCCATATTCCACTCCCTGGTTCCCAAAGACATGTAGCCATATTATAATAAAAATTGTATTTTTTCTCTTTTTCTTGTTCTTTTCCTTCCTTTTTTTTTTTTTTAATTGGCAGAGTTTTATATGTAAAACTACCCAGGCTGTCTTTGAGTAACTCAAGCTGCTCTTACAGCCATAATCTTTATGTTTCAGCTGTTTGAGTTCTGAGGTTATAGTCTATGGCAACTCTGTCCCTCTGTCTATTCCCTCTTTATCCCCCTGTCCTCCTGTCTGCTTCTCCTTCTCTCTCAGTGTCTCTCTCTGTGTGTCTCTCTCTCATTGTGTGTGTGGTGTTTACCCCATCTGAGTTTTTAGAATTTGGAGTGCTTTCGCATCTGGGTTATCACAGACAACAGTGCCATGAACAGTCATGGTAAGTTCTTGTGTGGTGATACGTCGCCCCTTCTCGTGACAGATGTGTCCTTAGAGGAGGAATTAGTGGGTCACACACTGACTCTATGTTTAGTGTTTGCAGACTTTGCCAATGGAGTTTCCAAAATGGCCCCAGCATTTCACATTCCCAAAGGCAACATCTGAGGGATCCAAATGCTGCACACGCAGGACAGTTAGTCTTTTGGATTCCTCTCTTCATGAGTGCGAAGTGGTATTTATTGTGATGCGCTTATATTTTTCTGATGGCTAATGATACTGAGCAATTTTCCACTTGCCCATTGCCACCCGCTTATCTTCTTTGGGAAAATATCTATTGCAACCTTTTGCTTATTTTAAGTTCTTATACTTGTATTGTGACGCTGTAAAATCTTCTTCCTAGGTACAACACCCCCATCCTCTTCCGGTCTTTTGCTTGAAATTGTCTTTTGGGTGCTTCTTTCTCTCTAGCTCCACAGTACAATGGGCTGCACCTGGAGCTGGGCAAACACACCCGCAGGGTGGTGTCTGGCTGGCCTCTGCTGTACCCCAGGGAGTGGAGGGATGGAGGGAAGTGTGGGGGTGTTTCAGGATTTCTCGGGCTCTCCACAGCCAGCAATGCTGAGAACCTGATTGCACATTCCTGTGTGGCCCGGCTGCTGATGGAGTCAGCCTTTAGTTTTTCACTTCTGTGTCTGAGGAAAAGAGCAGCTCCCTGGAGGGACAGAGGCTCTGCAAGCTCTCCTTTTCCTTAGGGCCCTTGACTTACAGACCAGGCAAATTTGAGTTCACACCTCACTGGCCCAGGCCACGGTTTCTTTTCCACTAAGAGGATTAAACTCCACCCCTGGGGACACTCCGCTGGCTGTAATTGTTTTGCCAGTGGCTTTCTGTTTTTGAAATTTCTTCTTAATTTTTTGGAACTAGGTTTCCCTCTCTTACTCTCTTCCATCCCCCCACCCCCCACCCCAGAGACAGGGTTTCTCTGTGTAGCCTTGGCTGTCTTACACACTGTAGACCAGGCTGGCCCGGCTCTTCCATCCTTTTCTTTTCCTTCCCCTTTCCCCTCCCTTCCTACCTTGTTTCTTTTTTCCTTTTTGAGACAGAGTCTCACTCTGTAACCCAGACTGGTTCAGAACTTGGGGTTATTCTCCTGCTGAGGTTACAGGCAGGCATCATCATGGCTGGGTTTATTCTGTTTTTATACTATTAAAAATCCCTAGGGTGTGGAGATGGCTCCTTCAGTAAAGTGATTATCCCAGGATCATGAGGACCTGGGTGTGGATCCCCACATGCTCACACCCAGGCATGGCAGCACACACTTAAAGTCCCAGCACTGTGGAGACAAAGACGAGAGAAGCCCTGGGGCTTGCTGGCCAACCAGGCTAGCCAATCAGTGGGCTCCAACTGCAGTGAGAGAATTTGTCTCAAAAAATAAGGTGAAGAAACCATTGAGGGAGATACCAAATGTCAACTCTGGTCCCCACACAGGTGCACACATACACCCACATATGCCATACCTCTCCCATGCACCCCTACATACACATATACACAAATCCTGGCAACCACATCCCTTCATCTGAAAGCCCTTTACCTTCTGGGAAAATGATGTGATAATTCTAGAGGATTATAGAGTGAACAATATCTTTCACATCTTAGCATGAGGATGTATTGAAAAGCAGATTTGTTGGTCCTCATTGAAGCTTTTGACCTGTAGAGACAGGGTCAGATATGAGATTTCATTTCTCTGAGACATTCCAGGAGTAGTATCGTACTGTGGAATAAAGCTCTTGTACACTGTAAAGATTTGTCACTCATATTGGTTTTTGTTGTTGTTGTTTGGTTTTTTGAGATGGGTTTCTCTGTGTAGCTTTGGAGTCTGTCCTGGAGCTCGCTCTGTAGACCAGGCTGGACTTGAACTCACAGAGATTGCCTGTCTCTGCCTCCCAAGTGCTGGGATTAAAGGCGTGCGCCATTACCACATGGCTTCATATTGGTTTAATAGAACACTGGCCAGTAACTAGGCAGGAAGTATAGGCAGGGAAACTAGACTAGGAGAATTCTGGGAAGAGGAAAGGCAGAGAGTCAGTTGCAACCCAGACACAGAGGAAGCAAGACGAGAAAGTCTCACTGAGAAAAGGTACCAAGTAACATGGATAGCACAGATAAGAATTATGGGTTAATTTAAGTTGTAAGAACTAGTTAGTAATAAGCCTGAACAATAGTCCAACCAGTTTATAATTAATAGAAGCCTCTATGTGTTTATTTGGGACTGAATGACTATGGAACTGGGCAGGACAGAAACTTCTGTTTACAGTACTGTTTATCCAGGGACCACACTTGGAAGACTTGGATATAGAGCAGCGGCTCTCAACCTGTGGGTCACAACCCCTTTGACAAACTCTATCACCAAAAATGTTTACACTGTGATTCATAACAGTAGCAAGATTATAGTTATGAAGTAGCAACAAAAATAATGTTATAGTTGGGGATCACCACAGCATGAGTAACTGTATTAAAGGGTCTCAGCATTTGGGAGGTTGGGAACCACTGAGAAACGAGTAGATTTTTTGTTTGTGGTGTTAGGTCCCACCATTTAGTGACTGAGGTTTTGTTTGTTTTTTACCTTTTAATGAGCACACCAAGGAGTAGGTTTCATTTTGACAACGGTTGATATCAAATTTGTCACTCTTCCTTCTCTGCTTGTCTCCTTCCCCCTCACCCCCAGGGGTCCCTTTCTGTCACAGAGCCAATCTAATTTGTTAGGCCCTTTGGTAACCTCTCCTTTCAGGAAATTGTTTTTGTGCTTAAGTTGTCAATGAGGAAGCTGGTGAGGGAATCAGTTTGATCATTGCTCAGGCTAGTGGAGAGTTCTGGAATATTTTTATTTGGTTTCAGTAGCATTTAACATACCAGATCATAAAAGATATAAAACACTTTAACACAGGCAAGCCCTTTTTTTTTCTACTTGAGAATTACAACTTTGATTCTGTCTCTCCTAAAAATAACCATTTCAGATGGCATTTGGCTGGTCTTAATAGTATCAACTAATAGGATGTGTAAGCCGGATAGAAGGGCCAAATGTCAGCACTATTAGATAACTAGTTGAGGTACTACCTGTATTAAACACAGTGTGATAACCAAGAGAAAAATAGCACGATCTTTTTAAGTAGAATCACTCCACTGTAAAGGGCTATCACAGGCGATAGGCTAAGCAAATCCTTGTGCTGACTTTTCCAGGTAAATTCTTTTGCTGAGAGCAGAAGACCTTGAAGGTGTGGATTCATCACCAGCCTCCTTGCTTCAGACTGAGGAGCTGATTAAGCCCCTATAAGAGCGGTAGGAGCTGTAGAGACTTGGCCCCTTCACAGCCCACTGAATCAGAATCTCCTTTTTAATCTACCTGCTTCAAGCATGCTAAGAGCCAGAAGTTGTAGGATTATGCATCTGAAGATGCTCTTGGGGGAGGCTGGGGATCTTGGAGATGTCATTTCTCCACTCTCTAAGTAGCAGAGCTCTTCTGACTTCTCTACTCCTTAAGAGGAAGGTCTCTGGGACTGAAGAGATGCTTTATACCAATGGCTCTCAACCTTCCTGATACTGCGACCCTTTAAGACATTTCCTTATGCTGTGGTGACCCCTGAACAATAAAATAGTTCTTGTTGCTATGACATAACTGTAATTCTGTTACTGTTATGAACTGTAACATAAATATCTGATGTTTTCAATGGACTTAGGTGATTTAAAGGGGTCACAACCCAGAGGTTGTGAACCACTGGCTTAGTGGTTAAGAGCGCTGGATGCTCTTCCAGAGGACCTAGGTTTGATCCCAGCACCCACACGGCAGCTCACAGCTGCCTGTAAGTCCAGGCATAGAGGACCCAATGCCCTCTTATAGTTTTCTTGGACACCGGTGCACAGATATACATGCAGACAGAACACTAGTCTACGTAAAATAAAAATGAGGGTGAAAAAAGAGATGAATGTCTTTGAAGCAGCCTAGCTCTGCCTAAATAGTTCAATGGTGATACAGTTCAGTAACACTTTACAGTCACTACAATGGCTGTCATTGTGGAGACAGAAAATAAAGACAAACAAGAAAATAAAGACAGTCACAGCTCTCAAAGAGACATAATTGGATAGACATTGTTACAGAACAATTGCTAAAAGAAAGCCCCAAAGAGTGACATTCACCAGTAAATGGTCAAATAAATTACAAGATGGAGGTCAGAATTCAACCTTTATAAAACTGTCTTTCATTTGAAACAATGTAAGGCAATGGAAAACAGATAGAATTATTTATATGGAACTCATCCTGCTACATTAAGCAGTAATTTATTAAAGCAGTTGTCCAGTCACTTTGTTCATTAGGGGGCTCTGTATATTAAGCTTTGGGTGCAAATGATTAGTGTAAAAAGATACATCTTATCAGACTTTGTGTTTCAATGGATGTGCCCTGGAGTTTGTCTAGCTGCAAATATTGGACGAGATTTTTCAAGGTTTGGGCCTCATATCGCATTATCAAACTGTGCTCTTCAAAAGGATGGAAACACACTGCCCCTCCTAGTTTGGGGTGAACTGCCACATAATCTTGCAGCCTGGGTAGCTCGACAAAACAACCATCAAGGAGGCAAAAGCGTACATCCCCTGTGAACGCTGTATCAATCAGGTTTATGCAAAGGAAGCCCACCACTTGTCAATCATCTGTGTTTCTTTTTAAATTTTCAATTACTATTTCTTTTTTTTAAAAAAAACAAACCAGGTACACAGGCTACAGTTGCAATGAGATATAGTTGCTGTTGTCTCCAGAGCTCCAGCACAGATTTTCTTCAACTTTTCTGAGGAGACAAGAATAGGGCCCCACAAGCCCTATCTTATCTCTTTTCTTTCATCTCTTCCCTTTGTTCTCTAAGCTCAAGGGTCTGGAGATTGGGAATGGCCGGTATCCACGCCTGGAGCTTGATGATAAATAGCCATGACCATCTCCCCAGGTGTTGGCTTAACAATAGACTGATTTCTTAGTTAAAAAAAAAAAAGTCTGAGTATTTCTGTTAATAGGTGAGAGTTCCAGTCCTAGTTCAAGCAGTGATTTGGGTTGATAGTGATTTGGGTTAAGTCCTTCCTTGTACCCAGTTTTTGAAATGTTTTTCCCCCTCTGGGGTTTTGAGAGCAGACTTGGTGGTTAAGAATGCTTGCTACTCTTGTAGAGGACCAGAGCTCAGTTTTCATAACCAGCAGGGTAGCTCACACCTGCCTGTAACTCTAGCGCCAGGGGATCTGACTCATCCTTGTCTTTTTCTTCTCTCTCTCTCTCTCTCTCTCTCTCTCTCTCTCTCTCTCTCTCTCTCTCTCTCTCTCTCTCTCTCTCATTTTTTCTTTTACCCAGCAGCCATTTAACAACACTTATCAAGAGCATTAGTATGTAGGTAGGTATAGGTGTTCAATGCTGCAATGCTGCCGTGTAAACACACACCCCGGCTCTGCTCCAGAGGCCCTTTCAGACTAGCAGCACAGACACACATTTGAAGCTACAATTATAACATGGAAAGTCACTTGTCACTCCATCGCTCAGACACTGTGGGAGTCAATGCACATGAACCCTTTCTGGTTAGTGTAGGATCATTCACCAGGCTCTCCAGGTTCAGGTTAGCTGGATTCTGGCTTTCGATTGCCTGGGCTTCAAGGCTTTCCTTACTCCTTGGTAATTGTGTGGTGGCAGATAGATTGATTAAGAGACCATCTGGACTTCAGTTTCATCTGAGAAAGAAACACAGTAATTACACCTTCTGTTGAAGGCCATTACCAACATCAAGCAAGTTAGTTAGTGTGGTGGAAGCACCAGAATTAGTCATATTTAGCAGTATTTGCATGTACTATGCGAATATTAATTGTGGTTATCACTCTTTATCTTCAAATAAGTTTGGTATGACTTTAGAGTGAGATCTCCACCAATCCCCCATTGGGGGCAGGAAGAATACACTAAAAATAGAATTCTTATGTCTTTTTTCTTCTATTTCTATGTTTTTGTGTTTTAGGGTATATCAACTATGCTTATAGTTTTACTTATATAATTTATTTTTATCTAAAAACTTCTAAAAGTTTCTTAAATTTTATTTATCATTATTGTTATTGTTGGTGGTGGTGGTGATGGTGGTGGTATGCGTGTGTTCAGGTATTCACGTGAAGGGCAGAGGACAACTTTGTGGATCTGGTTCTCTCCTTCCTTTACGTGGGTCCTGCGGACTGAACTTAAGCCGTCAGGCTCTCCCAGCAAGCATCTTAGCCAGCTGAGCCATCTTGCCAGCCTTGGCTTCTTAATGGTTGAACCTGTATAATTACTTTTTATGGGCGAGGTACTCAAGGAAATGTAAAGATGGTTGCCTTACAGTGTGCGTGACACCCCATCCACAGAAGGGACACGCAGTTTACAATTTACAAAGCACCCTGATCAGTGGAACATATCAGGTACGAAGTATTGGCAGCTGCTTCTGATCCTCAGGACATCCACATGCACAGAAGGGCACTGGGAGGGCCTGCACCTTACCACATCAGCACTATCCTTCCCCTCTAGGCCTTTGCTAGGCTTTGCAGGCTCCCAGAGGAGTTGACTCCCATGTTCTTAGTCTGTGTTCTCACCCTGCCCTCCCAGCTGTGGCACGGTGTGACACATAGATATAACCCACTGCAATTTGAGGTGTCCCTATCTCCAGAGGGACAGTTAGTGGATGATCTTTTGTTGCTGACTCTTTTCACAAACAGGAAAGCCCTCTGAGAAGCATATGAAAACATTTACCATACAAAGCAATCTGGCCTCTCTGCCTGATTCATTTTCAGAGTTTTCTCCTGTAAAAGAAGCTAACAAAACAACAGCTGCTTAGCCACAAATTACCAAAACAAGCTCTTTCTCAAGGCAATTTACAAGTTCTCGAAGGAATGCCCTTCACACATTCACACTTGGTGCAGCTTTTGAAGCCTTGCTGAGAATTTGAAGATTAATTTATGTAAACAAAAAAGGAGACCCAGGTTTGCAGTGAGATTCCATAAGCTCACTACATATTTAATTGGAGTTCTGTAAAATCTGCTCCTTAAGAAGCAGAGGACATAGCTCAGCTCCAAGGAGAGGCTAATCATCACTTTCTCACTGGATAGGAAAGTAACAGAGGGGCTGGTGGGAATTAGTGGGCTGCCAGGGGTGGGGGGGTGGCACACAAATTATTTGCTTTCTAAATTAGTTTTCGATCTTTAGCTTTTAAAAGTACCCATTCCTTCACCAAAGCTCATTTTTTCAATTGAGCTACTTTCATGATATTATTATTTTTATTAATTATTATTATTATTATTATTTTGGAATAAGGTCTAATGAAGCCCAGGCTGGCTACACATTTTCTATGTAGCAGAAGATGACCTTGAATTTCTAATCCTCCTGCCTCCACCCCTGCATTGTTGAGATTATAAGTGTGTGCTATGCCTGGTTTTTGTGGCACTAGAGACTGAATTCAGGACTTTATGCACGCTAGGCAAATACTACACTGACTGAGCCATATCCCTAGCTCTGTAGCTCATTTATCTTACTCTGTCTTAGAGATGGGGCCTTACTATGTAGCCTTGGCTTGTCCTGCAACTAGTTGCAGGAACCTGTCTAAGCTTGAACTCAGAGTTCCACCTGTTTCTGCCTCCTGAACGCTGGGTTAAAGCCATGGATCACCACATCTGAATGCTGGAATTAAATACTTACATCACCACATCTGATAATATTTCATGATTATTCTGAGCACATTACACACATATGTAAGTATAGAATGAACCTGTCAATTAAGGTACGACAAGCTTCACTCATGAGTTAACCTGCTTGGTATAGTTCTTGCTTTTATTAAAAGACCAAATTCATCGACATACACACAATCATGTTAGAAACTGACAGAACCCTGTCTTGGGCTCGTCTTTACCTTTCTTTTTCTATTTTCCAGCTACAAAGCAATTATCTGAATGCTGACCCCACAAGCTTTCTGTGTTGCTGGGTGAGTCCGTGAGCTGACGCCAGGGAAACATTTTTAAAGATGGAATGCATGGATTATTAATTTTGATATACTTATTCACATAATTTGAGAGTTTTTTTCATGGCACTAAATCTCCCTTAGGTTTCTTTTTTATGATTGTGTGTATGTTGATGTAATTTGGTCTTTTAATAAAAGCAAGTACTATACCAAGCAGGTTAACTCATGAGTGAAGCTTGTCTTATCTTAATTGACAGGTTCATTCTATACTTACATATGTGTGTAATATGCTCAGAACAATCGCTAGGTCTGACTCTTGAAGAGGATTGTGGCAGCATCTTTGACTTTTGTCATTTTTGTACCGGTTTAATGACTTGCAATTTTCCTCTCCTTAAACACAATTAAGACAAGATGGGCACTTGATTTGATACGTCCAGATCTAGGGAATTTTACCCTTTTGATGTGAAGGAATTTCTGTAAACAATTCCAGAGTTTTGCAATAGCCAGTCACCCCTTATTTATGTCTAATGAGCAAGCATACATACTGGGCATTTTCTATGTACTGGCTGTGTACTGTAGACAACATGTATCAGTGATTCTCAAAGTCTGGTCTCAGGACCAGCAGCCTCAGCATCATCTGGGAACTTGCTAGAAAGGTAACTTCTCAGATTCCATTAACTGATGTTTTCCATCTGGCAAGAGACTCAGCAAGCTCCGTTTTAAACCAACACTGAGGCCATTCGGTTGTCTAAAGTTTGAGAACCATGCTCTGGAGGACTCAAGATTGAGTGCAGCTGGTTCAGCCTCCAAACCTGTCCTTGTTCTAGCCTTTGTATTGCCACGTTCTGTCAATACACACACTCCCTAGACATGCTATTATATTATTGCGCATTCTGAGTTTAGTTTGAGAAATACTCTGTATGATCTCATAAGCAGATTCTGAAGTTGTCTTGAGAATGGCAGATTCTCCCACCTGAATCCACTTCTCCTTGGATTCCCGTTAAGGCCCACACTGTACCGGTGAACCTAAGGCCCGCACCTGGGCAGGTGGGTATTTAAGGGCAGTAGATGGGGCCGCCAGCTTTGGAGAGAGGTGCGATGGGGTCTCGCTGCAGCATGGGTGGCTGCTCTTGGCTTAGCTGTGGTCTTTTTGTGCTGGGTCTTTGGTACATGAATTTTAGCTGGGTGCAGCCACTGGAATGTTCCACTGCCATTCTGCCTTCTGGTGTCCGTGAGATCCTTTCTTCTAGACAACATGGCTTTACCATCACATCTAAAAGTGAGTGACTGCGGTTTTGTTCTCTGCTGGGGAGTAAATAATCAGGGAGCCATGCGGTAGGATTTTATGGGGCTAGCAGGGAAACAGACATTTGAATTTCTTGGGAGTTGAGTAGCAAGTAGTTACTGGGCAGGAATACACAGCTGTCTTCAGGTCTGTCTCCTGGTTTCAGCTCTGTGGATCCCAGAGGTAGACTTAGATTTAATGGCAGGCGTCCCGGTGTTTCGTAGGCAAAGAAAGATGTTCTAAAGTATGAAGTGCACAACACAGGTAGTCCTGCCAGCAACTCGTGTGCTATGACATGTGGCAGGGCAAGTGGCTTGTCCTGGGTCATATAGCACCAGTATATGGTCGTCAGCCCCAAGACTGCCCTTCTCTGGTTTAATTTCAATCATGGTGTCCTAAGTGGAGATGATGAGAAATCCATTTTTCAGTTGCCATGGAATCAAGAGCTGGCTTCATGAGTGGGTGTACGCAGATGGATCTGCTAAGCAACTGTTTGGCCTGCAAGTCTTGGGGTGATAGGGAGTAAGGGAATGATGTCTTTCTCTGTGGGACTATGGCAGCAACCTTCTGAAGCTTCCCTCTGCTCCCATAGGCAGCCAGTTCCTGCATAGTTACTGGCTTCTGCACTTTGAAGCAGCTCCCTTCTTGGGTTCTTCCCGACTACAGCTCTGGGCCTGGGTACCAATTCCTCCTCATGCCTCTGAGCTCATTCTAGAGTTCAAGGACCATGAAAAGGACCTACAGAGGATCCTTCTGGACACTTTCCCTATTATCTTCTCATCGTATGAGTCAGAAGGAGGAGTTCTATTGGAGATCTACTGTTTACTAGTGTATTGGATGGAGGTGGTGCCTATCCTCCTGGCAGAGAAGTCTGTGTCCACTGATGTTCCCGGAGCCATCCTGAGGGAATGCTCTAGCACCCAAGACAAGCGAGATGCAGTGCTGCTGTTCGTATCCTTGTCCTACGCTCAACCATCCCTGTTTCACCTGCCTTACGTCCAGGAGCCCTTTATCCCTAATGTGGAACAGCTGCTCTTAAGCTCGAATCACCAGGAGGTGGACCATGACCAGGTTCATCTCCCCACACAGAAGCTCTGTCACCTGCAGGATCAAAAGGTGAACCTTTACAGAGCTTCGTGGGGCCAGTGTATCGTGGCACCCAAGACTCTCAGCTTCCCGTCCTGTCAGGGGAACTGCCTGGCCCTGAACAGTGAGCTCCTTCACTCCAATTTCGAATGCTATAAGGTACAAAATAAAGTCTTATTTTATTTGGGGCTATATTGGAATAACACTAAATGTTTTGCTCCTTTTGAGTCAGTAAAGCTGGAGCTAATGTAATCTGCACTAATGTAGTTTGTTATGTCTTTTCCTCAATGTGATCTTACTTACTATAATTTTTTGTTCATAATTCACACCTCCAGTTTTTTTTTTTGTTGTTGTTGTTGCTTTGAGACAGGGTTGGGCCTCTCTGTGTAGTTTGGGCTGTCCTAGAACTTATGTAGAACAGGCTGGCCTTGAACTCACCTGCCTCTAATTAATTCAAGGAGTAAGCCACCATGCCCACTTGAACACCTCCAGTTTTTAAAAGTTCATCCCGAAGTCCTAATCTGGAGGCTTCATGTACCCAGCCTCCTTTCCCACTTAACCTGCCATGTCTGCTGATTAACTATGGAACCAGGACTACAGTAGATTTCACCTTTCTGTCCTTTGTTCTGCAGAGGGAGGCACCCACCTGCTCCAGGCTCTTTCAGGTCTGTAGTCCCATCAAGGTTCGTCTTTTCTCCTTGATGGTCCAGGATGATGAACACAAGATGAGCGTGCACTACATGAACACGTCCATAGTGGAGAAGTGTGGCTGCTCCTGAGACCCTGTGCAGCCGCTTGTGGGTCTGATAACTGTTTAAGTCTTAGTGGCCCGTGAAAGGTCTGGTCTCCAGAGCTCTTTGGGGGTCGACGAGGGGATTTGGTTTTTGTTTTCCAAAGCACAGTCAAGATGGAGTTGCGGGACTCAGCTCTCCATGGATATTTCTCTTTCTAGGCAGAATCCACTGCACTATTATTCTAAGGCATTGGTATTACTGAGAGTCTGGGCCCATTGGGTATCTGGTTGCTTGTCATGAATTGTCTAGGGAGGCCAGGTTTAACGGCCATCTTTGAGGATACTTAGACGGGGGAACAAGAACTTAAATGAGTGTTTTTCTCCTCTGTGTTGGGCTGAAACTCTGCTGTTTAAATGGGGCCCTGTTTTGGATTTTTCCAGGCTATTGCTATTGTCTGAACCATACATAGGTTTAGGGCTGACTAGAAGCTGATCTAGCCTTGGAATGACAGAATTTCTGGCCTCTGGAGTAAGTGGAAACTCTGTCAAGGGGGTGTTGTGTCACAGGCTAGCCATGAGTGGAGGGCATCATGACCCTCACTGTCTTCAGACTAGTGGGGGTAGGTCTTTTGTCTGATAGGAGGATTAAGTATCACTGTTTTAAGAGACTTCCTGCCTAATAACTTTAACTTAATGGAAATTAGCTTTTTAAAATTATCTTCAATAAACTGCTATCATATCAACTGAGAGTCTCTTAATTTGGATTTCCCACCTCCTTTCTTTGAGCCAGCAAGATGAGTGAGTATACGTTGGGTTTAAAGTCTTATCGTTAAGGACCCTGAAAAAAAATGTTTTTGGTGATAAATCTTTGCCTATTCTAGCATCCACTCAAATGACTTCTGAAATGGTCAAAAATAGACATAGAGAAGAATTCCAGGATGGACTTCATGTCAAAATTACACTTCAGTTTGGCGTAGAAGAGAAACATTTTGTATCTTCCAACATCACATGCTCTGTCCCCTCAACAGGAGGGGAAGAGGAGCACACTCGGGACATTTAGACATCTCAGAACTGCCTTATGACCCTGTCTTGTCTCTGCATCCATGTGGAAGGATGGAGTGAGGGCTGGTTTTACACTAGGCCTTGGGGGTGTGTCCTAGCTTTGCTTTTCTTGGGCGCGCTCTCGGCAGGGGCTGGAGTTTCTAAAGTAAACAATGGTGCCAAGCTTCTGCCAGTCCTGGGTGGCTTTGGTAGTGGCTTCTAAGTTTTGGGGTGTGTGTGGCATGTGTGAGGAGGTCTGAAGATCACTGGGAGTCAGCTTGCTATCATGTGAGTCATGAGACTTGAGCACAGGTTGGCTGGTAAGTGCCTTCACCTTCTGTGGGCCCTGTTTTGTCTGGTACTTCCTGCAATCCAAGTCTGGCAGATGTAAGAGTAATTTACATTTGACTTAGGTTTCAATAGCAGCACCTACCAGAGGAACAACATGGAAAGCCTCCTTTTCAGATGTAATTCTGTCACCAGAGACTGACTTGGGGCAGCAGGTCCAAGACTTAGGTCTGACTGTCCCTTTGATACTGCTTTGTCTGTAGCTCTTTAACAAGGTGCTGTGGGGGACATTTCAAAATTATGACCCTCAAGTTTCCAGAATGATAGTATTTTGCTATGTTAGTGTTATGTACTAATTTAAAGATCTCAACAAATCTAATCAATGTCTTCGTTGGGAGACACTCAGATGGGAATTTAAAGTCCTAGCCCATTACGTTGCTCATTGTTTTTGAACACAAACCTTATAGAAAGATTCCTAAAGCAGAAATGGTGGGCATAGAGCTGCTAGTTAGAGTCGAGTTGGCCAAGCCCAACTTTTGAGCTTCTCTAAACATTGCCCATTCTACCCCCCATCCCAACTGTGTCTTCATTTTCTCTATAGGGGAAGGTATTCTGATGAGGAAAACATCATTGTGTTTCCAGTTGCACCTTTTTAAAATAAGAGCTTGACTATTTCTTAAGCCTTCCTGAATTTTTTGAGTTTTTTTTTTTTTTTCCTAGTTTCCTTTTTTGGTTTTTTGAAACAGGGTTTCTCTGTAGCTTTGGAGCCTGTCCTGGAACTAGCTCTGGTAGACTAGGCTGGCCTCAAACTCACAGCTATCCACCTGTTTCTGCCTCCTGAGTGCTGGGATTAAAGGCATGTGTCATCATTGCCCGGTAGTTTATACAACTCTTAATGAGCTTTATAAGTGTGCACAAATGCTTCAGTTGACTCTACACGGAGTTTGTAGGAATAAATTAGTCACTCATGTTTATTGATCCTGAGTTTCTTATTTACTTAGTCTTTCCTATGAAAAGACCATAGGAGTTCTGTAGCTTGCAGCTCTCGGGTCTATTTCTTGGTTCCAGACCTTCTCCTTCCTGGAACTTGTTTCTGATTGGGGAGAGATGCCGATCTCTCAGATCTAGGTAGGGATGTGAGAGCATTTGGCTGGGATTCTAGGAAGGCTTTGGTTTCAAAACCAGGGCCGAGGTTGTGCTAACAAAGAACTACACTGCTAAGGCAATTTGAGGACAACAGCAAAGAAAGCTGAATGGAGCTTGGGCTTCTCTGGCCGGGGCAGGCAAGCTTCATTTGTGAAGGGCCTGAGAGTAAATGTCTTGAGAATCTCATTGCAGCCGCTCTGCCCTGAACTTCCCATATTAAAACTGTCATGCGAGGAAATGCAAACAAATGAGCAGGGGTGTATAAGACTTTATTTGTGGGAATTAAAATTTGAATTGAATGTTTTCATTTGTCTTTAAAATAGTCTTTTGTTCCTGTCTTCCAAGTTACAGAATGAAGACCCTGTGCAAAAAGCTTATTTGGACTACATAAAGATTATTTTTTGTTTGCAGCTATGGTGGTTTGAATGTAATTAGCCTCCAAAGGCTCAAGGAAATGGCACTATTGAGAGGTATGGCCTTGTTGGAGGCAGTATGTCACTGTGGAGACAGGCTTTGAGGTCTTATACGTTCAAGCTAGGCCTGTGGGTCAGGATGTTGAATTCTCAGCTCCTCCTTCAGCACCATATCTGCCTGAACACTGACTGCCGTGCTTCCTGCCATGAAGCCCCAGTTAAATGCTTTCCTTATAAGAGTTGCAGTGGTCATGATGTCTCTTCATAGCAATAGAAACCCCAACTAAGACAGCAACATAGCAAAACTAGTGATTGGCTCTCAGATGTGTCTGCTAGCCGATAATGAGTTCGTGACTGAGCAGGTGGTCCAATACTAGCGATTGCTGATTTCTATCAGAAACAATCTCTTTTGGTTTGGGCCCCTGTTCTTTGGTTATCCTTCAAATGCATTCTTACCTGATAAAGCAAAATTGCAGTTAGTAGTAGCAGTGAAAATTTATGGTTGGGGTTACCACAACATGAACTCTACGGGTTCCTTGTGAATAAGGAACACTTAAGGGTCCCTTTAAGGATCGTAGCGTTAGGAAGGCTGAGAAGCACTGCTCTAGAGATGACTTCCAGAAGATAGGGAAGCGTTAAGTGTCAAGACCACCTGGGAAAGAGGAAAATTCCAGAACCTCAGCATTCATTCTAAGAAGAAAAACAGACTTCTTCTGGTTAGGTTCCTCTGTCAACACAACCCAGAGCTCTCGGAGGAGGTCTTGTTCTGGGGATTGCCTTCATTAGACTGACCTGTGAACATGTTTGTAGGGCATTAGTCGTTGGAGGAGGGGCCAGTTCACTATGGGCACCACTCTCCCTAGGCAGGTGTAGCTTGACTGCGTGACTGGGCTAGATGAGCATGAACCAGATAGCAAGCAAGCAAGCAAGTAAAGTTCCTCCATGGTATATTCCTGGCCTAATTTTCCTCAAAAAAGGAGCTGGAAGTGTGCCATAGTAGGCTTTTGTCAACTTGAGGCAAATCTATCATATGAGAATAGAGAATCTCAACTGAGAAATTGCTTCCATCAGACTGGCCAATGGGTGTGTTTGTGGGGGCATTTTCTTGATTGTGAATTGATATGAGAGGGCCCAGGCTATTGTGAGTTGTCCTATCCCTGGGCGAAAGAGCCACGGACTCTGTATAAGACAAGTAGTATAAGGTAAGTAGCTGAGCAGGGCAGTAAGCATCATTCTGCCATGGTCTTTGCTTCAGTTTCTTCCCCCAGGCTCCTGTTTTCAACCCCTTCACTGACTTTGTCAGTGATAGACTGTAAGCTATAAACCAAGTGAGTCCTTTCCTCTTTAGATTGGTTTTAGTCTGTGTTTTATCAAACAAATAAAAAGCAAGTTAGGACAAACTAGAAGATAAAAGCAAATTGGGGAGGAAATGCTTTGGTCAGAATGGGGTCACAGCAACAGAAAGCAAACTAGAAGAGACTCATTCCTGTGTGAAGAGACACACTTTCACGTTTTGGGACCACTTCTCAAAGCCAGAGTCTGAGTGACAAGTAGCTGTGAATCCAAGCAGAAAGGAAGTGTAGGATGAATGACACAGTGCCCACAAAGCTAGTACTGTTGGGAGAATGGTGACGGTTGGCTGGGAATGGGATGCAGAGTGGTTGTGTGAGACCAGTGTTCCGGCAAGTGCGGGCAGCCCGGTGGAGTCGTGAGTTTGAGGTTGAGGGCAATGAATGCAGATAGTCTGGGAAGAGAGCTCTTCCAGGTGGAGCCCTGAGAATATCTGCTATGCTGAACACGTGGTGTATCCCAAGGTCTAATAATTGCTCCCAGGTGTTTATTTGACCCGAAGGTAAACTGATACTATATGTAAAAACTCAAAACTGAAAAAAACGACAAACACCTGTCCTCCATAGGTATTTATATTTAATAACAGGTATTTACATTAATGGTGATAATAAGAATAAATAGGACTGTTCATAGTGGAAGAGAATCCCACAGACATGATTCAGGGGAAGAAGGCAGCCATGGGAACGACGGTGTCTGTGTGATCTGCCGTTTGTACAGAAGGAAAATGGCAAGATCGGGACACAGACCTTTATTCCATTTATGGGGGTAACTAGAATAGTCAGGTTCAGAGGAGCCTGAGGGTTGCCTGGGGCTTCAGCAGGATAAATGTGGAGCTCACTAGTGGTATGTAGTATAGTTATGCTAGATGAAGGGTGTTGGAGGTGGATGGGGTGATAGTTGCATAACTGATTGTACTTAATGCACAAAACTGTACATTTGGAACAGTTAAGGCAGGGCTGGAGAGATGGCTCACCAGTGATGGACATAACTGGTCTTGGGGAGATTCATGTTCCATTCCCAGCACCAACCAGCTGATGGCTCACAACTGCCTGTAGAGGGATCTGATGCCTCTGACCTCCACAGGTACCACCCTCATGGACACAACCCTCCCCGAAACACACAATTGAAAAATTAAAATAAATCTTCAAAAAATATATTTTAAAAAGGGTTGGGCACACCTTTAAATATAGCACTCAGGAGGCAACAGATCTCAGTGAGTTTTAGACCAACCTGGTCTATGAAATGCATTTCATACATGTAGGGATGTCTATATTGAGACCCTGTATCAAAACGGTGGTTAAAGTAGTAATTTATATGTGTCTTATCACAAATATCTAACTTAAAACAAGCATTGCATCACTGGGGGCGGGGGGGTAATGGCCACTTCTAGCTGGAGGTGGATCCGTAGAGAGAGCCAGGAAGAGAGAAATGGGGGGAGCTCCGAAAGTATGGAATGTTTTGGATATTTAAACAGAGGCCTTGGAGATAGGTGAAAGTTCAAGTTGTGTGTTTATGTGTACTTCTACATGTGTATTATCCTTCTACATGTGTATTATCCTTCTACATGTGTATTATCCTTCTACATGTGTATTATCCTTCTACATGTGTATTATCCTTCTACATGTGTATTATCCTTCTACATGTGTATTATCCTTCTACATGTGTATTATCCTTCTACATGTGTATTATCCTTCTACATGTGTATTATCCTTCTACATGTGTATTATCCTTCTACATGTGTATTATCCTTCTACATGTGTATTATCCTTCTACATGTGTATTATCCTTCTACATGTGTATTATCCTTCTACATGTGTATTATCCTTCTACATGTATATTATCCTTCAATAAAAATTATCTTGAAAGAAGAGCAATGAAAAAATTTTAAAGTGAACTAATTTGCAATGGATATATTATTAAGTGCTGGGAACAAGGCAAACTTCTAGAAATTCAGTTGATCTACAGACCCAAGGAGGTGATGATTGCCAGAAGAGGAGACTGAGGCAGGGGCTTTGCCAGGGTCACACGAGCAACAGATTCTCAAGTCTGTCAATACACAGCCATGGGAGAATAAGCCTTTATCTCCTTAGTTAGAAAGCTGTCATCTTGGAACAGAAGCATTTAAAATATTTTTTTTAAATCATTGAGTTTTATATATCATTTGATTATATTCACCCCATCCCATTCTTCCAGATCAATTTCCCCATCCCATACCCAGCTAACCTTTTGTACTCCTTAACTGAGTCTGATTAGTGCTGCTTCTATGTCCTTGGGTATGTGGCTGTCCGCTGGAGTGAGTTCCACCTACCAGAGGCCTCACCCTTCAAGACAACCAACGTTTCCCCCTCCAGGCAGCTATCAATTCCCAGGCCCTGGCCTTAATCTTTGTGTCTATGGTATGGGACAATTATGTTTTATATTCTGTCAATTATGTTTTAAATAAATGCTGTTTGGTCAGTAGCCAGGCAGGAAGTATAGGCAGGACAACAAGACAGGAAGTAGAGGCAGGACAATGAGAACAGGAGAATTCTGGGAAGGAGGAAGCCTATTCCTTCTGAGTCCTGCCCATACACAGAAGGAAGATGTGACCTACCCTGCCAAAAAAGGTACTGAGCCATGTGGTAGATAAAAATAATGGGTTAATATAAGTTACAAGAGATAATAAGAAGCCTGAGCTAATGGGACAATCAGTTTATAATTAATATAACTTCTGTGTGATTCTTTGGGACCTTACGGCTGTGAGAACTGGGCAGGACAGAAACCCCAACAAGCAGGCCTCCATGTTACATGTCTCAGGTGGAAGGAAAACAATGTTCTAATTAAAACTCTCAGTACACTTATGTCTGATAATTTAGACATATTAGCTTTAAGGATGGATACTGGCTCTGGGGGTTTAAGGCAATCATGATAAGCTTATTTTTTATAAGTGAGTTAGAATATTGGTGATGTTCTTAAAGCTTTAATAGGTGGAGCGTCAAACAAGGAAAGCATTTGAAAAACTTTGATTGCCTCTCAACCTTGATGCAGGGGAAAGAGATACATTAAAATACACAAATATAGCATTCAATTTAGAGGTGCTTCTTGTTCACTTATTTTTTTCTGGGCAAGGGGACACTGTCTTTTTCTGAAGCATTCAACTTTCTGTCTTTGCGTGTCCTCTTTGTTTCTGTGTTTGATTCCTAGGGATACATTGATTCAGCTTGTTAGGTCTCAGCCGGCTTTGTCACAACCCTTCCACCTATCGTCAGTCTCGGCCACATGTAGTTCTTTCTTGTTGCCCCAGGGTTGAACAGTGTGGGTGGCACCAATTGCAGTTAGGATGGTCATGTGTCCGTAGCTGGCTGTTCTGGGTCCTGTTCTCTGTCACACCTGATCAGATTCTTGAGACATCTTGCCTGAGGGACCCGGTCTGGTTAAAATTAACTGTCCAGGACATTAGCGACTATCCATGAGAAAAACTGTGAAAGAAAAATAGAAAAAAAAAGAGCCATTCTCAGGAAGATGAAGGAAAACAGAACAAGAAATGGATGAGAGCTGAGGCAGAGACTCGGTTCTTATCACAGCCAAATTGGGGCACATCACGCTGTATCTGAATATCTCATGACTGGCGCTTTAGAAGCTGCTTGCCGGTAACTGCCGTTTATTTCACAATCTTGAATTTATGGATGCTTGTGAGGGGAGAATACAGCATCTCTTAAGAGACTCCCCCATGAGGTTCATAGTGCCGTTCCCACAATGTAGCCTGCACCCAGGCATGCTGACAGAGTTTACAGAGTGCTGTGTGGATCCTTCCTTACTACGGCCTGCAGACAAGCCGTTCTCCTGCCATATGGAAACCTCTCATTTCCCTTCCCTACTGTGCCTTCGGCCAACACTTGGAAACGCTCAGACAGCTGGCTGTGTATTAAAGTCTATTTATAACAGCAATGGACAAGTGATTGTTTGTGGGGAATTGTCATTTCTGCTCTGGAGGACAATGGGGGCATTTCTTCCGTGCCCAGTGGGTTCAGCTGCTGAATGCCGCAAACACTGCCTTCCTAAGACGCCTGTATTCTGGGGACTGATGTTCTCAGTGATGGAGATGGCCATTTCAGATTCAGCAGAGGATGCTCGCTTCGGCAGCACATATACTAAAATTGGAACGATACAGAGAAGATTAGCACGGCCCCTGCGCAAGGATGACACGCAAAATGACCAGATTCAGCAGAGGCCACAGACACTTACGGGGTCTTGGGGGTTGCACCACAGCAGGAAGCAGTGACATTTTGTGTGCCGTGGAGAAGTGCGAGAACGAAGCACGCATACTTACAATCAACATGAAAAATAGCTACATGAAAACAGGTTATTTTTGTCCTATAGATCCAGTTAAAGTATAACCATATGCTTGAAGTTCTATTCTAGGCTTTCAGGTATTTAACGTCAGAACTTTTTTTTTATTAGTAAAATATAACGGCTTTTGACAAAACTAAAATGTTCTGGTCATGCATAGGCAGTAAAGTAAAAATGCAAATGGGAAACGTCTGTTTGGATTAATAGAGATGTTGTACATCTATTTTTCTTCAGAAGAAAATTTACTTGATGGTATGGAAAATATTCATATTATAATCAGTGGAAAAAATAAGTTTTGTTATACGTATCTGTTCAAAGAAAATGGATAGGGAAATTATGGTTGTTGGGCTTTGGGCCAATTTTCCATTAGATCAAATTTTTCTAAACTTAATTATTACATAGGTTTGTTTTTCTTCTATTGAAAATGGATTCTTTCATACAATATACTCTGATTATGGTTTCCCTCCCTCAACTCCTCCCAGTTCTTCCTAGCTCCCCTCAATATTCAGCTCCACACCCTGTCTCTAATTAGAAAATAAACATCTAGGGAATAACAATGAAAGAATAAATCAGAATAGGAGAAAACAGGTGGAAGAGAAAGAACCGAAGCATAAGAAACATAGGCAGATGTAGAAACAAACACGTTCACACACACAGGAATCCCCTAAAGACGAAGCCAGAAGTCATACTATATACACAAAGGTTTCTTTCCTTAAAAACAAAGCAAAGCAAAGCGCCTGGCACACATATGAGAGAAAAAGACCAAGAGCCTGAGATGTGGAGTTTGTTTCTCTAGTGAGACTCCCTTGGAGAAAACTAACTTTTCCTTTGCACGTGGTTATTAGCTGGAGCTCGCTCCGGGTTAGGGGTGAGTGTGTGTGTCCACGTCTCCTCTCAGCTCCAGGACCCCATCTGGAGCAGACCCGTGCTGCCTTAGTCTCTGAGTTCATGTGCACACCGTCAGTTGTGCTTTGTCTAGAAGGCCCTGTTCCTTGGTGCCCTCCATCCCCTCTGGCTCATAGACAACCTTTCTGCCTAGAGAAGGATTCCCTAAGCCCTGAGGGAAGACATTTGATGAAGATATCCATTCCATTTAGGACTGGGTGTTCCAAGGTAGGTTTTTTTTCTAACTTAAGTGTGATGTCATCCTTTTCCCAGCTTTTTTTGGAAAACATAATGAAATGATATTTCATTTCAAAATAATATGTTCAGGTTTTTAACATTAGAAAAGCCTAGGGAATAATTAAAATGATCTGTAGCTTCCTATTCAGATAACATTTGTTATATTAAAAAGAACCTGCCATTTGCATATGGTTAACAAACTCAATTGAAGAACTTTAAGCTGGACTTCAAGCGAAAAGGACCAGAACCTTCTTGCATAATTGCCAGTCTAAGAAGAAATAGTTGCACGCATGAACACAGATAGGCAGAATCCATGTCCAGGGGGGAATTTTACACAGGAATACTTAGATGATGACTTTGGTTTCTCTGTGTCCCTTTCATCTGGTGAATCTCAATGTTGCCACTGTCCTCACATCCTCATGGTATAATCAATACATTCTGGGCTTTTAAGAGGAATAAGTTTTGTAGCTTAAAGTTTCAGATTCTCAGTCCCTTTTCTTCTTTGAACCACTGCGTTGTAAAGAACCACAAAGGGAACCTCCCACATCTAGGTCACGGTGGCCACTGCTCACTTTCAAAACCCAGCCTCTAAAATCACAATTGCATTTTTATTTGCTTATTTCGCATGTGTGTTTGTGCGAATGTGTGTGTGGGAGCACATGTTGCAGAGGGCAACTTTGGGGAGTCACTCTCTTCTTCCACCACGTGGGTCCAAGGGCTGGAACTCAGGCTGTCATGTTTGGTGCCAGGCAATGTTTCCTGCTGAGCACTCTCTCTGGCCTTTGCTTGGCCTTTCAAATCATCAAGTTAATTTTTTATTTTTATTTTTATTTTTTTGTATTTAGTGTGTGTGCTTAATTTAGTAACTTCTTGAAATATATATATGTATGTATGTATGTATATATATATATTCATATTTCCCTATTTAGAGGGTATATGGGAGCAAATTAGAAAAGAAGTAACTTTGTGTGCAGCTGTGGGGCTGAGATCCAGAGGCAGCAGTGGTAGCCTCGGCTTGGACTCGGGGCCTCTTGGACCAGGCTGTGGCCTTGGGCACTTCTGGATCTATTACACCCACAAGAAGGAAATTAATAGTGAGAGCTGAGTGGCAGAGCCAAACCCCTGTTAAGAGGACCCCTCCCAGCAGCACAGTGTTTCTGTTCTCATCCAGGGCAAAGTCTTGGATTCTTCTAGAAGCAGAACTTGAGAAAGGCTCTGCAGAGCCTGGAATTAGCTTCAGGTTTCTCTGAGGAGGTTTTCATTATCCCAGGTTCCCACCCACAGAAAGGAAGTAGAGCTGCTTGAAGCTTTCCTTGGGGCCATATCATGTCAAATTGTCAAAGATGGGAAGAGAAAAGCATCAATTCATCTCCAAAGAGCCTTTCTGTGGGTTTATTAGGGAAAAGAAAGAAATATTCTACAATGACCGATGCCTCTGTGAGGGTTAAAGGTGCAATGAACAATTAAAATGCGAAGATAAAGGGTCAAAGAGGCCAAATGAAGCTAGAGGTTTTGTTTCTATTCCAAAGAGAGTGATTTTTTTAAAAAAAATTGTATTTTTAAGGTTTTCATACAGAGATATGGATTTCATCATGGTATTTTATTTTCTTTTGTGGTATTGGGGATTGAACCCAGGGCCTTGCACATCTTAGGGAAGCTTGCTCAACCAATAACCTGTATTATCAGCCTTGAGAAGGTAGTATGTTGGAAATGGTTCATTCACAGACACAGAATACACAGAAGGCCTTAGTCAGTGGAGACAACAATGAATTTAAAACAATTAGTTAATTAAATCACTTTGGAGCTTACGTGTGTGTGCATGCATGACGGGGGGGGGGGAGAGGCAAAAGGTTAATACCTGTTGTCTTCCTGGACTGCTCTCTACCTTGCTTTTTGTGATAGGGTCTCTCACTGAACCTGGAGCTCATTGGTTGGGCTGGGCTGGCTGACCAACCAGCTTCAGGAACCAGTCTGTTTGCTAGTGAATGCCATCATTCCTGGCTTTTCCCAAGGATATGAGGGATCCAAACCCAAGTCCTCTGGACCATGAAGCCCTCTGTGCACCAAGCCATCTCCCCAGGCCCTGAAGCTCTACCTGTAATACAGTTTTATCTGTGAACAAGTCGAGTTTTCCCTTCTAGACACTTCTAAGAACTGAATTCTTAGAACAAAAACGATGTCAGCCAGGCAGTTCTGCGAGAAGGAGATCAGGTAGGGTGTTTCTAGGAATGATGGATGGCTGGTGAGCTGGAGGAGTGTGTCTTTTTTCCCCCTAAAATTCTTCTTGTACCACGGAGAAAGGGGTTTTCCCCGTGCTCCCCGACATGATGGATTGGACCCTGCTTCCCTCAACGCCTTCTAGGAATCTTAACAGGAAGATCAGCCATTCAGGAAAGAGACTTAACGTCGTCCATGAAGGATAAGGGACAGGAGAGAGAGGACAGAAGAGCCACCCTAAGATGGGAGCTGGGCAGACAGAGTGGAAATGCCTGGCGAGGCCTTGGTCCACCCATACCTAGGACGTTAGCACCTTCCTGTGTGTGTCTTCAGGCTTGCCTTCTTAGTGCCAGCCCACGTGTGAGGGAAAGGATAAAGCTCAGGGGGTAGTCTGAGAAAAGCAGCGCTAACTTTATATCTTTTGGTTTTTTTTTTTTAAATATAAAATAGGAACAAAAGTCAGAATACAAGAGCAACTAAAGCAGACAGCACCCTAGTCTAATTCAAGATGCACATTTACACATGAAAATCCCCAGAGGAAGAAACTCTAAAATAATCAACATGAAAATGTTAGCAGAAATTATCTCCATCAAGTGGACTTGGGCTGAGAGATATGATAGATCTCCTCGGGTAGATCCTGTGCTTCCTAATTATTCGACAGTGTGCATGCATTCCATTTATGATAACAAATCTGAAATAAACACCCATTATAGAAAACGAAGGAAAATAAAAGAAATGTAAACAAGCTAGTGGCGCTCTTCCCATTTCTACTGCCAGCTAAAAGTGCCGGTGGCATTTCCTTTGTTAAATTTTTGTTAAATTATTTCTAGTTATTTATTTTTCTAAATGTAATCATTTCTAAAAGTATGCATATTGTGTGATAAAGTCCACATATTATTTAAATTTAGTGCCTTCTTTTTCAAAACATTTTAGCATTATAAAGTCATGTATTATTGTTTAAATGCTAATATAGATCATATGTATAATTCTTTTTTGTTCCTTATTTTTAATGTTGACTTTCAACATGAAGTCGGCATGTTTGTTCATGAATCATGAACTATATTTCAGACTATGTTCTAGTGAACAACCATAATTCAGTTTTCTGCTGCTGCATAATAAGTTAGTATAAAATTTAGTGTCTTAACATAGTAACTTATCATCCCCTCAGATGGTTCTGTAGGGTGAGTGGGCTGAACTCAGGTTTTTCCCTCCTTTGGAAGTCAGAAAGAATGGGGCATTTGACATGACTGGTTCATACACACAGGTTCTTTCCCATGGTACTCAGAGCTCCAAGAGGCAGGAAGTAGAAGCAGACAGTCCTTTTAAAGACGAGGGTCTATATCTAACACAGTGTCACTTCCGTCGTATTCTACAATAGACAGCAGTCTCAAACCAACCTTGATTCCAGGATGAGGAGGAGTAGAGTCCACAAGGAAGAGTGGCATGTGTTTTTAGAGAAGGTGACAGATTGGCAGCCATCTTTGGAGTCCAGGTCATTTTTGAAAAGGTATTGAAGTATAGTTTGATAAAATTTTAGA
Organism: Arvicola amphibius; assembly: GCF_903992535.2. Taxonomy (NCBI): domain Eukaryota; kingdom Metazoa; phylum Chordata; class Mammalia; order Rodentia; family Cricetidae; genus Arvicola; species Arvicola amphibius. Next base: position 36,780,288 of record NC_052049.1, on the reverse strand, counting down.
GACTTATAACGTTTCCTCATAAAGGATTCTGTAGAAGGCAATCTCGTTCATGTCTCTTGAAGGAGAAGTAGACTGTTGGGGTTGACCCTACTCAATAGAACCAGGGTGCCATGAGAAGTCACAGCTGGGGTGGAGTGCTCACAGGTCAGAGTTCTTGACTGCTGAATGACTAGTTACGCCTCAGGCAAACACTGAACTTCCCATTCCCTGAAGTCCAACTCAGACTGTCCCTGTCCACTAGACCTCCAGAGCCAAACCTCACCATGAGCAGAGAAGCCAGGAGGGAGTATGTGAAGAACACTGGGTCAGTCCTCAAGTAAACATGGCGGGAGATGCCACTGCTGGGAACTGGTCAGAGATACGGCTGAGAGGGCTGAGAGGAGGAAAGAAGGAGGTGCTGGACAAGGTGACCAACTGGATACAGAAAACTGCAATCTCACCTTAAAGATACAAGGTATCTGTCATGCTTACCATCACTGACTGTGCCCATTGCTGTTTCTTCTGGGAAAGAATAGAAGGACCAGAAATAGCACTGGGGCCTCCAAAGAAGCTAACATGGCCATTGCAAGGCTCTGAGTTATTTCAGGGTCAGAACAAAGGGTTTCTGTCTATTTTTCATGTACCTCAGATGTGCCATTGCTCTTATGAAACTCTTTAGAGCATCAGCGACCACCGGCCCCTCCCCTCACTGGCAGTGAGCCTTCCCTGAACCTCCACCAGGGTGCCATTCATAATGGTTAGTTGTGTGTTGCTCTGCTTGGGTTTAATACAATGATGGTCTGGGTAAGCCATGGCCCTTCTCTGCCCCTTAGTTCCCTCACCTATAAAAGGGGAACTTAAAGGTACTCTCTCCTCCTTCAGTGAGGGGAAGAGCGAGAGAGCTAATTCACATAGAAATTGTGTGTCCTACAACATACACCCAAGAAGTATTAGTTATTTTAACTTCCTACCAATTTTTTAAAAGCTTACTCTTTTTGATATTTGAGACACTTGAATTTTTAGAGTGGTTTGAGGTTTATGGCAAAGTTGAACAGAGAGTGTCACACAGCATGACCCCTGTCTATAGCTTACCTTTCTGTAGCCTCCCTGCCCTGGTTATACATTTGTTACAGCCAGTGAACCCAGCCGGTGAACCCACATTGTCACATCAGATCATCAAAGTTCATAGTTGGCACCGAGGCTTATGTTTGATATCGTCCAGTCTATTTGTTAGAACAATATAGCACGGCATGCACCACGACAGGATTGTGTAGCACAGCTCCTTTGACCCAAATCCCTGTGTTCCACAAGAATCACTTTCCATCACAAATGACAAGACATATCTCACGCATGTTTAACTCCCTCTTCTAAATGAACTAGAATGGACTGTTCTACAGTTCTGTGCACAGCACTTGGCAAATGCAGACTGAATTGGTAAAGGAGATGAATAATCAACAAGTTAGACCCATGGATGGAGGGAAAACACTCAAACTTAGGTCAGGTTCTATTTTCTTTTCAATATATTCTTAGTGTTTTCCACACGTCCTCCAATTAGTATATTATTTATAGTTATGTTATTTTATATATTTCAGAAGGAAGCAGTAGTGGTGATTTTGTACATTTTAAAGAGGCTTTCCTTGGCTTTCTCTTCCTTAATTAGTTCCTACACACTGATGCTCAGCACTGGCCCCTCTGTTGTCAATAAGCCCTGCGCCGTGTATGCTGGGTAGCACCTCATTTTCCCACATCGTTCGAGTTGGGTAGCAGTGAAGGGTGGAGCCTGTATGTCTCCTAGCTGTGCAAACTCAGGCAAGAGACTCACTTCTCAGGGTCTGCTTTGTCTTAGCTGCAAAGTAGGTAAGGCAGTGACGCATGTCACGGAGATTCGGGAGGAGTGTCTCCATAAACACAGGGAAAGTGGTAGTGACTGACGTGAGAAGTCATGGGTGTTGGCTCGTGTTCCTATCATACATTCAGTTTGTCCAGAGATGGTTCTGTGCCAAGAAAAGACTGTTGGAAGTCTTTGTGTTTTCTGCCTTTTTAATGGCCACGCGTAAATGCTGGAGAAATGCAATTCTGAAAAAAAAAAGGTGTGTTTTTTTTTGTTTGTTTAGCTTTCAGGTTGTCTTTTGAATTCAGTTTTCTAACAATGAACACATGGAGAAGACAGAGACTTCCAGACTTGGCTCCAAGCTGTTATAAATGGCATCTGCTCACTCGCTTGTTTAGGTTCCTGTCTTGGTAGTGCTGTGGTTTGAATATGAGATGGTCCTCTAGAGGTTTACGGCTTGGATGCTTGTTTCCAGCTAGTGGCCTTGTTTTGTAGCATCTGGAACTTTAGGAGGTAGGCCCTGGCTGATGACAGTAGGTCACTGGGGGTGGGCTTTTGATGGGCTACCTGCCTTTGGTTCCTGACCTACTCTTTCTGCTTCCTAGTCTGTTATGAAATGAACAGGACTCCATATTCTCCCACTGCCGTCCATGCCTTCCCCGTCGTGATGGGCTACAAGCCCTCTGAAACTGTGAGGTCAAATAAATCTTCCCTGCCTTGTTCCTATTCAGTACTGTGGCTAAAGTGACTAGAAAATAATACAAAAACCAACAGCAAAAATGGATCAATAAGGACAGGAATGAGAGCTGTGTCCCTGCAGAATGCTTTTGATTGGGTGCCTGTCTCCAAGACCATCTCAGCGTGAGCTATGAGGACATATGGCTTGGAAGGTATCAGTTTCCCAGCCAAGGCATAAGCCACTTGTGGTTTTTCTCACTTGCTATATATCCAATACTGTTGTTTTCTAAGAGTTAAACCCAAGGCGTTAAGCCCCAGTCCAGGCCTTGGTTGTTATGATATCTGTGTGAGCCTAAGACTTTCCCCAGAGTGAACAAAGTGTGATTTAATTAGTATTTAAAAATCTGAAAACAAAATAGTCCTGTCGTTAAGAAATGGTTGGTATCGGGGATGTAGGAATGGCTCAGAGGTTAAGAGCATTGTCTGTTCTTCCAAAACACCCAGGTTCAATTCCCAGCACCCACACAACAACAATCAGTAATTGTTGTATTCAGGGGATATGAAACCCTCGTTTGGCCTGTACAGACACCAGGCATGAATGTGGTACATAGACATGCCTGCAGATGCTCCTATCATCATCATCATCATCATCACCATCTAATAAAATTTAAAAACAAGGGGCTGATGTGTTCTTGTGGATAATGGGTTTCATTTGTTCAGCAGATTTTCTTGGGCAGCTGTGGAGTTCTAGGCACCGAAGCAGTTCCTGAGGATCCAATGGCAAACTGGCCAGGGTGGCCTGTTCCCCCTGGTGCTTCTTGTGTACAATAATCAAAGCCAGACTTGTGAATCAGTCATGTCCAGTGTCCTCAACACTGAGAAAGACAACAAAAGCCATCTTTGCTGTAAAACTCACCGTTTATTATAATTCCAAGTTGAATCTCAATGAGGAGTTTCTAATCTACTCTTTTCCCTTCCCTCTTTGGCAACCCCTATTTCTAACGAACTTGCCACCCCAACTTCCTATTTAAAATCTGAGGATGGTACTTCTGGTTGGTAGCTATATCAAAGCTCCCCAGAGAAAATGGCCTGGAACCTAAATAGAGGGACTATGTAAGTAAGTAAATGGCACACGTGGTTACAGATGAGAGGATCTGTAGAGTACAAACTGGAGGGAGACTCAGGAGAACCAATGGTGTGTGTTCCAGATTGAATTGGAAGTCAGAACAAAATGAATATGTTGACTCAAAAGCAGAGAGAAAATAAAGTCTCTCCTATTCTCTTTTGATTCTGTCCAGTTCTTCAGTGGGCTGGATGAGTTCTATCCACATCAGGAGAAGGAATCTGTTTTACTCTGTCCATTCTTTCAAATGCTAGTGTTATCCGGAAGTACCTTCACAGACACATAATAAAGTTTAACCAAATATTTGGGTACCCAGTACCCAGGTCAAATTGGAACATGCTATTATGGCTAGCTGCAAGAGAGGCTGGAAATGTAAGTATCTGGTCCTTTAAATGTACACAACAGTGAGATGTGTTCTTTGTCTTAAGATGAGGGCTTCCTAAAATCTCCAAAAAATTAACTAGTTAATTTTAAAAGATCAGAAACATCCTAGCTGAAGAGCGGCAACTTTTTTTTTTCAGACTACAACCCGGATTACAAATCTAGGACATTCTTGGCAACACTATGGTTGCTACATTGTTGATTTTTTTTTAAACTTTCAGAAAGCAAGCTGATCGGGTGAAAGAGCACTGAGAATTCCATTCTTCACTGTGTATTTAATTATTTCTACACTGGAGCAAATGCCATGGACTGAAGTTCTTCATGGGAATTCAGGCCCCACTCTCTTTGGCAGTGAGTCCTAACTATTTTTGGAAGTTGGAAAAAAATGCAGAGAATCTGGTTTACTGTTGGTCATGTACAGTAATGTTTTTTTTTTGTGTGTGTATCTAGGACAATGACATGGTCAATGTTTTAAATTGACTTTCTTGGGACATAAGGGTGGGCTAAAAAGTCCAGAACAAGGCAGAAGAAACACAGTTTGGCTCCAATCCTGTCCCATTGGTCTATACTCACTCACAGGAATCCCTTTTCCCTGAGTGCCCAGAATGGCTTCCCTGCAGAGCCAGGCTGCTTTCTGGCTTTCTTTCCATTTGACTATAGCTGATTTGTTCTCTAGGACTTGCTGGGAAATGCTCACCCTAAGAATCCGTACACTAGCAATTGTGTTCTAACTGTGTCACCTAATCACTGTGCTGTTGGGCAAGTTGTTTAGGCATTTAGAGCCTGTTTCTTTCTCTGCTTCTCTTTTGGGAAGGCAGGGTCATGTGAATCTCAGTTGCTTTATTTATGAAAGAAAATTATTTGATGAAATGATTCCTGATCAGGATGCTTTGGGATGTAAACAGAATGCCCAAATAAAAATGGCTTTAAAAATAAGAAATGTGCCACACATAAAATCCAGGTCTCTGAGTTATTTCAGGGGCCAGCCCATGGTTCAAGGATGAATAACATGGGTTCTTTTGTTCTGTGGTCCTGCATATTGGTGATGCCTTTACTTGGGTCAGATGACTATCATAGTTATAGACATCAAGAATAGGTAAGAGGACATCACAGAAGGAAAAAGGAACTTCCTTGTGAGAGTGCTCTTGTGAGGAAACACTCTGGATAAGGCTGGCTTCTAGGTCCCCTGACATTGTCTCAAAGGAAGGCAAAGAAATGATGATTATGATCTGAAACCTCTCTATCAGTGAAAGGGGGATACAGAACTACAGAATCCTTAGACCTTCCAACATCTTATTTGTCTGTGGTTCTGGAAATCTGCATCAGTGAAGGGAAGGGTCAGGCTGAGGCTCTGGTGTTCCTGTGTTGGGACTTGCATGACTCTGAAAAGGTAAACAACAGTAGCCTTCCCCCCTTGAAAGGCAATATGTAAGGGGATGAGAATAATACTTTCTAAAGCCTTCTTCATGGGATGGGTGGTTTAATAGAAATGGTTCCCTTAGGATCATAGGGTATGACACTATTTGAAAGGAGTAGAATATGTGTCTTTGTTGGACTGGCACGGCCTTATTGGAGGAAGTGTGTCACTGGGGGGGGTGGGCTTTGAGGTTTCAGAAGCTCAAGTCAACCCCAGTGTCTCAGAATCCTCTCTCTTCCTGCTGCCTGTCGATCTGTAGAACTCTCAGCTACCTCTCCAGCACCATATCTGTCTGCTTACCACCATGACAATAATGACTAAATCTCTGAATGTAAGCCAGCCCCAATTAAATGTTTTTATTTATGAGAGTTTCCATGGTCATGGTGCCTCCCCTCACAGCAATACAGACCCTAGGATAATGGGGGAGAATTCAAATAGCCTGAGGTGGGGGGGCATGATTGTACTTCAAAGCAACATGGAAACATAGATATAGCAGACAATTGCTGTAGAATATTATTTTAAGGTGTGTTACTTTTGTTTATGCTCTGGAATATTTGTTTTATGACTCAAAGATGTGTATGATTAAATAAAATTTACCTGTGGTCAGGAGACTGAGTCAGCAACTACTTGGCAGGAAGCTGTAGGGAGGAGCCAGGTGGAGAAGGGTTTTTTAAGGAGGGGTGAGGAGGAGCATGAGGGCTTCTGGAGAGACCCAAGAAGGTGAGCTAAGTGAGCTGCTTGCTATTCCCCAGGCTGTGGCTCTTGTGGATGAAGTGCTGCTGGTAGTAGCAAACTTGTAGTTATTGACTAGGATAGTTGTAGCTTAAAAGGCAGCAATAATTAAAAAAGAGGACAACAATTGACACCCAGCATGGGGCTGAATTTCCATGTAGGGCTTGGAAAAATAAAGGCCCATGGATACTTTAAGAGGCACTGCTGTTCTGCCAGAAGCATTAACTAGAAACCAGAAACAGCAAGCTAAGTAAAAACTTCTTATGGCAACTCAGGTACTGGCTTTCATAGTTAGGAAGGTTTAATGCAGTTCTCGGTCACAAGCTTCTGACCAGGGTGCAAGCTTTGGGCTTAGCTTTCACAACCCAACCTGAGAATGGGAGGAGTCAGCTGCTAGAGCACACAGAGAATCCAGGTGTAGCTTAACAGTCTAAAGTCTGCTGATGTTGTCAAAAAAAAAGTCTAAAGGGCAAAAACCAACCTACAACAAACTGTATCCTGTTAAGTGTATTTTCCTGTTTCTTTCTGTACTATATCTTTATCATGTGATAAGTTGGAGGAATTCCATGTACCCTAATCACAAATTGGGTTCTCAGAAAACAGACACTGAGACATCCAAGGGGTGAGGGTGTGAGGGCATAAATACTGCAGGGCAATTTCTCCAAAGGAACGTGTCAAAAATCCCTTATGGCTTCTTTCTTGTTACTGCTTGATGTGGTTGAAATGTGTTTGAGCATTTGGGATTTTTGAATTTGGGATGCTAACTCAGTAAAGACCATACAAATATTCCAGGTTAAAAAAAAATGCTTAAAAAAGCTGAAACATTTCTGGTGAGGCATTTTTTGATAAGGGATTTCATTCTAATTTATAAAGACTGTCTAGAACAGTGGCTTCAATAAAACAAGGCTCAGCCATGACATATAAGGCAGAGATCAGGCCCTGTGCATTATTGCATATCCCCCTTTATGGTTTACATAATGTAATGAACTTTAGAAACACTAAATAAACATTGCTCAAGATAGCTTTAGTATAAGTTTGGTTTCCTTTGTGGAAATGGCCTATGTGTTTCAGATGCAATAAGGACTATGGAGTCATTTTAGATCATGCTTTTGATTTTCTATCACTAATAAATGTTGGGGAATTATTTGATAGAGCATTGTTGGAGTTTTATGAATCTCCCTGAATGGCTAGATGGCCTTTTCAGCAAGCACCAGAGACCTCCCTCTTCCCTGGTGCTAGTATTACCAGTGTATTCATCTTAGGTTCTCCTGTGTGCACAGCAAACACTTTACTGACTGAGCCACCTCCCCACCCACAAGACTTTCCCTTGGAAACTATATTGTCATCTGGACTTGTGGGGTACAGAGCAGTGGTTGGCAAATCTGCAGATGTTTTAATGCGAATAAGCCTCTGATGGTACTAGCTGCCATTGTCTTCTTTGCTGCCCACAACTGATACACTTTTTAAAGATTCTGGTGATGGTATGGGAGTTCTGCTTTGCTGTCAGAAAAGATCATATTTTTTAAAAAAGGCATTATAACAATCTCATTTTATTTTGGGAATAGCATATTTACTTGAAAGAATGATTGGTAAACTGTGACTATTAAAATCTGGGTATCTGGCAGGTATTTTCCCCAGAATAATACAATGCTACTATTCCAAGGAAAACAACCAGTAATATTTTTGTCAATGTTAAAATCTCAGATTTCAAGCAAAAAATACAATTCTAATACAATGTATCCGTCACCATGAGATGAAGCTTACCAAATAATACCTAAAGAGTTTTCTGAGCTCAGTGTTATAATAACAAATACTAATAGCACCTACTAAATTATTAAATAGTGACAAATATAATTTATTGTTTGTAAATTAATGCCTCAGTTCTTGGAAGACATTCATAACCAGAGAGTTAATATTTTCTAATTGGCATAGATTACACACATACACATATCACATGGTAGAGAAGGATTCATTCAAAGTATGTGAGGCCAGTGGATTTTAGTGTACCTGAAAACTTCATGGATACTGTTTATAGCCATGTTATAGTTAATGTCAAAGAAACTTACTGAAGTTTTGTGTAGTATCAAAAAGGCATATTCACAGTTACCTGAAGAGGTTACAGAAATGCTCCTCTCAAACACAGAATGGCAAGCTCGAGTAATTTTTATCATAGGAAACCATAGTTCATAATACTTAGTTTATGAATAGCTAGAAGACAGGAGTTTTATATCTTCAAACACAAAGTAAAGATAAAGAGGGAGCACCGCCAGCTGCCCAGATTTGATCATTACACACTATACACATGTATACCACATTATATCCCTTAAATATGGGTACTTAACTATTGTGAACAAAGATGTATTATGAACTGTATTTTCTCAGTGAGTTGAATCTTTTCCCAAACTGAGAATACTAAAGTATATTTCCTTAGCATATAAAACAAAACGAACAACAACAAAAAAAACCCGAAAGCAAAACAAAACCACTGGGTGTTGGTGGCACATACCTTTAATCCCAGCACTTGGGAGGGAAAGGCAGGAGAATCTCTGTGAGTTTAAGGCCAGCCTGATCTACAGAGTGAGTTCTAGGACAGCTAGAGCTACACAGAGAAACCATGTGTTGAAAATAAAAAAAGAAAAACAAAACAACAAACAAACAAACAAAAAAACAAGTCAAACCAACAAAAAACCCAAACCAAACCAAAAACAAGATCCTACCTATGTATGGTAGCATACATCTTTAACCCTAGCACTCAGGAGGCACAGGCAGGTAGATATCTGCAAGTTTAAGACTTTCCCCTTTCTTTTCCTCCCTAGGCAGGCATGATTTCCTCCCATTGAGTAGGCCTATAGTCCAATTAAATAGCTATTGGTTACTGACAAGACGTGCAAGCCACTATTGTTCCTATAGGTCATGCTGGTAATTGTGGTTGGAAAGGACTTTTGAGTTCTCCGTTCCCTTGGAGGTTGCATAACACCTTCTGGAACTATGAAAGTTCTAATTCAGGAAGGAGGCATCCACCATGTATAATCTTTAATAAATAATTTTTTTTTCAGTTTTACTTTCCAATACAATAGCTAGTGGTAAATGTAGCCTGTTTTATAAAAACAAACAAACAAACAAACAAACCCAAGCTTTTAAGGGTCTTCAGTAATTTCTGAGTATGTGAAAAGCTCCCAGGACCAAAATTTGACAAGCATTAGCCTATTACATAGACTAATGTACTAGTCGGGTAAGCATAAAGTCTGGACTCACTGGCAAGTTACACATAATGAATGACTTGCACTCAATATTACACCACCTAGGTGTCCTTTGGATTGTTCCTCTCTACTGACACAGTCCAGTGTGCAAAACTGTAATGAACGCAATGCACAGATGTGGAATTCGTATCTGTGATGAGAGTCCCCCGAAGATCTCTGATTCGGATTGTCACTAATACACAGAGCCCCCCCCCCCCAAATGACCAAGGGGTTCCAATTCCTTCTTATTTAAAAAAAAAGAATGTATTTATGTTCGCTACTTAATGGCCACCCTATAATTCTGATCCCAATCAAAAGGCATGCTTTTATTTTTGCCGTTTTCCCCCCCCGTAAATGGGTGAGAATGAAACATGTAATTAGGAGACATACGCTTAAGGTTTGGCTAGCTAATCACTGCGACTGAACAACACAATTGCCTTTCGGTGGGATTTGGAAAGTATTTGCTTTCAAGTTCATTTTTAAAGGTCCACTGCTCATTTTCAGTGCCCTTACAGAGCTGCTTCATCTCGGTGAATCATTAGTGCCTTCAGGGCCTGATAAAAAGGTTGCCCAAACCCAGGGAAATAAATAAGGCAGTGCTTTGGGAAGGACATTGTCGTAGAATTACATCTTATTGAGAAACGTTTTTTTTTTGAAATAATGTTGTTATCTTAGTGACTTTTATATGGCTGTGATAAAACCAAGGCAACTAATATAAAAAAAGCACTAATTGCGTTTACATTTTCACTGGGTTATGGATCCATTATGGCAGAGCTGTGTGGCAGCAAAAAGCAGCCATGTTTGCTGGAGAGGCTGAGAGCTGACATCTTGATCTACAAGTAGGAGGTGGTGGTGGTGGTGGGGGGGTCTTTCAACAAGGTCACACCTCCTAATCCTTCCTGTATAGTTCTAATAACTGGGAACCAAATATTCAGACATATGAGTCTGTAAGTGTTGGGGAATATTATTTTAAGGTGTGTTACATTTGTTTAGGTTGCATTTGTTTAGCTCTGGGAAGCTGTGTTACTGTGCCTGTCTAAAACACCTGTATGGTCCTAATAAAGAGATGAACGGCCAATAGCAAGGCAGAAGAGAGGAATAGGTGGGGCTGGCAGATAAATACAAGGAGAAATCTGGGAGAGATCTGAGTATCTGGGAATGAGAGAGGAAGGAGGAGGACTTCAGGGGCCAGTCACCCAACTACACAGTCAGACACAGGGTAAGAAGGAAAGAAAAGATAGAATTAGAGAAAGATAAAAACCCTGGGCCAAAGATAGGTAGGAATAACTTAAGAAAAGAGGGCAAGAAACAAGCCAAACTAAGGCTGAGTACTTATAAGGCTGGGTACTTATAACTTTTTTTTAAAAAAAGACCTCCCTGTGTGATTTATTTGGGAGCAGGTGGGCAGCCTCCACCCCCTACAAGAGTTAAAAAATCCAAAGAGTGAAGCATCATACAATGGTCATTCTCGTTCAGTCCACTACTGGGGTTGGATATCTGGAACCTGAAGGAGAGAACTGATTCCTGGAAGTTGTCTGCTGAGCTCCTCTCCCTCCCTCCGTCCCTCCCTCCGTCCCTCCCTCCCTCCCTCCGTCCCTCCCCCCCCTTCCCCCCCCCCCCGTCTCTCTCCACACACACACACACACACAAACACACACGAGTAAAAGGAGGGATTTCAGCAAATTCCTAGGTTGCATTTACCCTGCTATAAGCTGCTAAGTGGCCATTATAGAAGGAACTGAAGCATTTAACAGACACACCGGTGATCCTCTGGTTAAACAGTGCGGGTTCTCTGCCACAAGGAAGGGCTTTTTCCCATGGCAGTAATTAGTTAGCAGTCCCATGTGTGCCTAATAAATACTCTGAGGGAGAGTGAATGGAAGAGAATGTTTGCTAAGAAATTGCCTTCCTGTTTGTCATCGTTCCGTGATGCAGTTTGAAGGGCCCCAGTTTAACACCATTTATGAAGCAGTTGGCAATTGCAATTACTAGTAGAAAACCACAGTGGCTCATTCCTGCAGCCCTAGCATGGAGACTGAGCCACGAGGATTGTCTCAAGCTGCAGACCAGCCTGGGCTCTGCAGGGTGACCATGTCTTAGAAAGAGAGCAAGGGATAAAAGAAAGTAAAAATGATGTGGTACGTAATAGGCTTCTGTGGCTTTGAATGCGTTTAATTTACTGAGATTCCCTGAAATTAGGAGTTGAAGATGATAATGTCTTTCTTTCAAGGGCTGTGAAATAATTTACATGAAATGTCTACACAGGACACTATTGAGGGTACCATGAAGTTTAGCTGTTAACTCTTATTATTATTAAAGCTAGTATTCTGTTTGGAAGCCCTGGTGTACAGTTCAAGAAGTTCCATTGACCTAGAACACGGGTCAGGTTCTTAGTTTGGATTAAAGATGGCCTGACAGGCTAATGAAAGATTGATGAAGGCTGCAAACAGCCTTGTGTTGCCCAGAACGTCATTGGAGGCAACAAAAATAGTTCAACAACAGGATGATTATGGTTGAGATGTTCTTCCTCTTGACCACTGTGGTTACAGAGGGAACCCGCTGGGGTACTAACCAGAGATGCAGAGGGCTTGAACCTGTGTGCAAGTCAGCTGGGTGACATCTAGGCTCATTCTGGGCATCAGAGCATCTGAAAATTTTATTAGACTGGCACCCAGGGCCTACAAGACAGAATAGATTCTAAACAGTTCTGGCAAGAAATCTTCTCCTAAGGCTGTTTTCAAATTAGGAATTAATCAGTCATTTTATAGCAGGTGAAATTATTAGGTTTCAGCCTGGGTTTATCCTACAATTTAAAAAATAATGCCAGAAAAGCTGTTCAAGGCCTATATAATTACGTAAAGTCATCAATTGGAATTTGTGCCATAACAATCCCTGTTTCAAAAATCAATTGTGGGAAGAGGAATTGTATAGTCCAAGCTATGCATTTGTTTTAGATTTTGGCAGCAGAGCCAGAAGTTTCCTTCTGAAGTAAGCTGAAGCTTGTAACATTTTCAATATGGTTAGGGTTTAATTCAAATTTGACCTCATGCTCATCTATCAAACAAATGAGCAGATGTTAGCATTTTATATGCAAGAGTCTTAATGGCTCATTCCAGCTCTTTATTATTTAGTGGTATGTAATTGACGTATTTCTCTTGCTGTGATAAAACACCATGACCAAAAGCAACTTGGGAGGAAAGGGTTCATTGAGAATTGTATAATTCGCAAGTCACCCTCCATCACCGAGGGAAGTGGGGGCAGGAACCGAAGCAGAAACTACAGAGGAACACTGTGTACTGGCTTACTCCTCATGGCTTGGTAAGCTCCCCAGGGCTGCCTGGCACTGCCCACACTGGGCTAGCCCTTTTACAACTGTCAATCTAGAAAATGCCCCACGGGCCAATCTGATGGGGGCATTTCTTCATCTTAGGTTCCTTCCTGTCAGAGGGACTCGAAATTGTGTCAAGCTGCCCAAACTCGAACCAGGACAATCATTAAGACTGTTTCATGAGTTTGAGGCATCCTGGGCTACATAGTGAGTTCCAGGCCCAGCTATCGCACAAGTCCTTATCTCAAAAAATAGCCCAAACCAAGCAAATAAAAGGAAAACATCAGGTTTTCTAAATTAATCTAAGTTAGTTAATCTAACTGTCATTCTTTGGATTTTTGCTACTCACAACTTGGACTTAACATCATTATCACCTGGGAATTAGAAAGGGAGGCTCCCAGGCCCCTTCAGACCAACTGGGTTGGCATTTTAACACAATCCCAAGGTCATTTGTTTGCACAACGAATATCGGCTCCAGGAGGCTCTGCTTTAGGCCACAGGAAGCTAATCATGTGATCAGAGCACCCAGCAGACAAGCAGAGCCCCAAAGTTTTAGACACTTTCTTTCAAAATTGCCAACAGTTCACAATTAAGGTGAGGTGTTTTAAATATACTGGGGAAATGCAGGAACTCGGAAGCAGCACTGTCCATTGCTTTGGGTAGATAGGTCTAATTGTAACTACTTGTTATAGCTGACTACGTCTCTTGATTAAAAACACTTTTGTTGAGATTATATATATATATATATGTGCATAACAATATATAAAACAATATATATCTATAACAAAATGCATAATTCAGTCTAATAAATCTTTTTTTTTTTCTGAGACAATTTTATTGGCCTTTTGGATACAATTTATTTGACAGGAAGGATGATCCCCTCACACTTCTGCTGGGACCAGTGCAAGGCCTCCTTTTGACTGATTCTGTGCTTTGTTTGGCCCCAATGCAGCCTGTCCTGTATGTACTTCTCGTCTGCAGTGTTGAAACCTGGCCTGCCCGGAACCACACAGAAGTCCAGGCTGTAGATCCCATTGTTCGGGTCAGATTTGATGCCCAGGTCAAAGTGTTCTTGAATCCCAAAGCCAAAGTTTCCAGTATCTGAGGAGTTATTTTTCCCTAACTCATACTCCTGCACCTTCAGGCCTTTCTCCAGGATTCCTTCTGCCTTGGCTCCACGGACAGGGCAGTGAGCAGCAATTTTTTTCATGTCTCTTGATGCCTAAGGACCTGACAGTGTACCTAGCTTTGGAAAAGACAGGTGTCTGTTCTGTGAGCTGCTCCAACACCTTGGCTGCCCGGGTCAGTCTGTCTCCGCTCTCCCCAACACTGACATTGAGGCAGGATTCAAAGTTCCTGCATGGGATTCTCCTTTTCGCCATGATCTTGCGACATGATGGAGAGCAGGCAGAGAGACAGTCAGATAAACATGCTCACACTTGCGGCCGTGCCACCTCTGTCCATCTGTGAACCTTCAATCAGCATCCCTAAGTGAAACTCTGACCTATCAACAATAGCAACTGTTGCTTCCCCTGGCCTGTGGCCACTACTGTTTTACTTTGTGAATCTTCCTAGTCTAGGTAACTCCACTAAGTTGGAGGCAAGTGTTCTTTTGGGTGTGGTTTTTTTTTTTTTCCCACTTATCATAATGCTTCCAAGGTTCATTCATGTTGACTTGCACCAGGAATTTGCCTTTCTTTTACAGGCAGAACCATATTCCATAACATGTTTACATCATATCTTGTTTATCTGTGTATTCATTGGTTGGTGAACTTCTGGGTGATTTCCACCATACTTTGTTGCTATGAATATTGATGTATAAATATCTTTTTCAGTCCTCTTATCCATTTATTTTTTTAAATTTACCCAGAAAGGGAACACACAGGTCCCATAACGGCTCTGGGCTTCAGTTTTACAGTGTGGCTGTTTCTCAGAGTGGCTGTGCTTCTCAACAGTATCCTCCACACATCCTCTCTTCTGGACCTGTCTCATCTTCACGGCTGGGAAGTGGCATCTCACTAATGTTCATTCTCTAGTGACCGGTGGTCGTGAGCACCTTTTTACTTGCTATTTATTTATCTTCTTTGCGGGAATGTTGTCAAGTCCTTTAACCATTTAGTTATTTATTTATTGAGACAGAGCTATTTTAAAGTTGTGGCTTTTATATTTTTCTCTGAAAGCCTAGACATTAACCCTTTACTAGATATATTGCCTTTGAATGCTTTCCAGCACTGGGGATGACCTATTTATTTATTTATTTATTTATTTATTTATTTTTGACTGTATTTGAAGTATAAAAGTTTTAAATTTTAATGAAACTCAATTTAGATATGCTTTGTGGCCTAAACTTTTGGTGTTGCAATAAATCTTTGCTGAGTCCCAAGCCATGATGCTCTGCTCCTATCCTTTCTTGTAAGTGTCTATGTTTAACTCTTTGATTCACTTTGACTTTATCTATAAATATGGAATAAATGATGCCCTAACTTTATTCTTTTAAATGTTGGTGTCCAGTTTTCTCAGTGCTATTTGCTGCAGACTTTTTCCCAGTTTGGTGCCCGTTCTCCTCTTGCAAGCCATCTGACTATGCCTTGAGGACACATTTTAGAGCCCCTTATTTTATTTCATTTGTTGATCTGCCTACTTTCATGCAAATACTGTGCTGTTTTAAATATTGCAAAAAGTAAAATCATCAACAGAGTTTTTAAGAATATTGATAGAACACCTTTGCTTTACAGTTTCTATCCTTTTCTACAGGGCACCTCTGAAATTGGTGTGCATAATTCCCAGGAGTATTTTCATGCATTTATCACATTTTTATGTATATATAGGTAGAGTTTTCCCATCCCAGGAGCCACTTCCAAATTACCACATATTTTACCACATATACCAGATATATTAATTGCAAATGCTTGGCCAATAGCTCAGGCTTATTACTAACTAGCTCGTACATTTTAAATTAACCCATATTCCTTATTTACTCTCTGCTACATGGCAGTACCTTTATACCTTTATATAGCATAGCACATTCATCTCTTGCTTCTGCTACATCTGGCTGGCAACCTGACTCTGTCTTCCTTCTTCCCGGTCCTTAGTTTGATTTTTCTGCCTAACCTTATCCTGTCTAGCTTTTGGCAATCAGTTTCTTTATTAAACCAGTCACAGTAACATATATTTATACACTGTAAAGGAATATTGTGCAGCATGTATCTATTAGTTTCTATTCAAAAATTAGCTTATAAACAGCCCTTTACAGTTTGTCTTCCTCCCTCCCTCCTTCCCTCCCTCCCTCCCTCCCTCTCCCCCCCTCTTTCTTTCTTTCTTTCTTTCTTTCTTTCTTTCTTTCTTTCTTTCTTTCTTTCTTTCTTTCTCTTACCCCTTCCCAGAGACAGGGTTTCTCTGTGTCCCAGCCCTGGAACTTGCTTTGTAGGCTTGCCTTGAGAGGTTGTGTTTCTTTATTTTGCAATATATTTTATAATCATTCTGGAATGTGTGTACTTAATTTTATTTGCTGTATAGCATTCCTCTCTATCCAAACTGACTTATAGTTTTAAATTTATTTCTCCAATAAGAGGCAACTAGGTTGTTTCTAACATTGTTTTAGTCAATGCTCCATTTCCGTGAAGAGACACTGTGGCCACTGCAACTCTTAAAAGAAAACATTTAAGTTGGGGTTTGCTTCCATTCAGAAGTTTAGTCCATTGTTGTCACGGTGGGAAACATGGCAGCACACAGGCAAACGTTTTGCTTAAGAAGTAGCTGAGAGTTCTACATCTGGATCTGAAGGCAGCAGGGACCTGGACCTGGCTCGAGCATTTGAGACCCAGAAGCCCATCCCAAGTGACACACTTCCTCCAACAATGCCACATATGTGAGCCTATGGAAATCATTCCCAAACCACCACAAATGTCTTAAAACCTTAAAAGCTATATTTTCTAAATGTTCGTGTGTACATACATGTCCACATGAGTCAGAGGACAATTCATGGGAGTCAGTTCTCTTCTTATGTTATGTGGGTCCTGGGTATGAAACTCAAGTTGTCAGACTTGGCAGCAAGCACCCTTCCTTTACTCACTGAGCCATCTCACTGGCCCGATGAGTACTTGACAAGGCCTGCTTTCACCTTTATTGTGGTTGTCAGCTTTCCAATACTGTAACAAACGATCTAAGACAATATCTTTATCAAGAAGAAAGCTTCGCTTTAGCTCACGGTTTCAGAGGTGTCCGTTGATCCAGCGTCAGTTGATCCTGTTACTTTGGGCATCTGGTGAGGCAGAACATCACATCATGATAGAAACTGTGTGGAAAAGCAAAGCTTTTCATCTCATGGTGGGGTCTTGTAAAAGAGAGAGAGAGGAAGGGGTGGGATTTCTATTCTCCTTCACAAGGGCATATACTAATGACGTAAGACTACTTGCCAGGCCCCACCTCTTACGTGTTCCACCATCCCCCAACAGCAGCAAGCTGCTAAGTAAACTTCTATAATATATAGGCCTTAGGAAGACAGTCCAGATCCAAACTGTAGCTTCCATTAAATGCCATCAGGTTAGAACAACTATCACATTTCACTGCACCAAGCCAGTTCCAGACTAACATAAAACCCCAGGAAACCTGTCCAGTTTGAAGTACAACCTTAATTAATATGGCTTTTGGCTTTACAATTCCATCAACGTAATATCAGATCTTTTATGTTGGTTGTTACCCTCCTGAGTCAGTGGCAATAGAGAATGCGGTAGTCTACGCTGACATCTTCCGGAAGCTGAGTCATGAGGTTGCCAGTGTTTGTTACTGCTCACCCCTTCACCCTTCAGGCTGAATGCTTGTCATCCTGGGAGTCAAGGGACCTGCCCATGATGCACACGACTGTTGGGGGATGTCTCAGAGGAACCAGAAAGCTGCTATGTGGGCAGGATCACCGATCCGAGTGGAAGGCCAGGACTGAGTCCCAGTTCTGTCAGTTGCTGTTGCATGGTCATGGATGAGACTCTCAGCCTGTCCACATCTTTTATTTCCTCATCTACTAAGAGGTAGTGACAAGACGATGCTTTGTTCAAAGAGCTGTCTGAGCTCTTAGTGAGATGGTTCTGTAAAAGGAACAGTAGAATCTATATTATATATATATATATATATATATATGTAAATGGTTATATATATAACCATTTACACAACACACAGACACACATACACACACACACACACAAATGGCTCCCTCTTAGTCATGAAATGAAGGCCTAAGCAATAGATTGTTTAGACTGTGTGAAGAGAAGCTACATGGGAAAAATAGTAAAGAGAAATTAGGTTAGAACAAAATAAAACAAATGAACTAATATGTCCCCAGCTGCCTCCAAACCCAGACTTCAGACAGGACAGTTAGTGGGGTTTTCTAGACCACTAGAGAACTCTCCATTTAAAGCACAACAGAAGCCTTTTGTGACTAATATTTCATAGTCTTTGGTTTTGCCAGGGAAATTTTGAGCTAAAAAGTCTAATATTTGTAAGCCAAAATTTTATGTATGTATATACTTATTTCACACTAAGTAATTTCCTTAAGTGGAAACCCCCCTCCCCCAGAAACCACCATATTTATTGCTCCCTGCTTCATAGATGACACAGAGAGTCCCTGGAAAAATGTGCACAGGAAATCTGTTTCCATGACGCTCATTCCACGTAAGAATGGATGCTTCTGGAAAGTGGCCTGAACAGCACATTAAGTCAGTGAGAAGCCCACGGACCCTAGTTCTCAAGAACTTTGGTGAAGTTAGAAAATATTAATATATAAAAGTCAAGCAGATCTCTCTGAGTTTGAGGCCAGCCTGGCTTACAGGAAGAGTGAATCCAGAAGACTACAGCTGATGATCGTGCCAACAGGTTCAGAATAGATATTGCCTAAAATGCATGAAGATGTGGAGGGCAAATGACAGCACTGAGAGCGTGGCTGTCACCAGGCTGATGCATCTGATATGTTTTGGAAGACAAGCCTTTTACCGACTGTGTTTGCCTAATAGGCTTTTTAATTTTACGAGAAGTTTTAGGCCCATAACAAAATTAAGTAAAAAGTATAGGGCTCCCAGGTGCCCCTGCCCACTTCCCAACCTCTCTCAGCATGTCACCTGTCACCAGAGGGACACACTGTTGTGTGAGTGTGTATGGAACCCAGGCCCACATTTTACACAGGAGACTAGCACTCTACTGCTGAGCTTTAGCCTCAGTGCTTAAATGTTGTGTTCTAATGGAAATGTGTAAGGACCTGTTTTAATCTTCCTCTTTTGGTTTTCTATCAGACGTGGTTTCTGCCATCTTCTATTTTCCTAGCAATAATGTAACTTCTGACTGACGTTTAACCAGTTGTTTCAGTCGAACATTCCTTAAATTTTGAGATAAGACCAGATAAAAATTCCCCAGTAGGCAGTAGGGGCTGTAGAGAAGGCTCAGTGGTTAGGAGCGTTTGCTACTCTTGCAGAGGACCAGGGTTTGATTTCCAACACCCAGGTTGAGCAGCTTACAACTGCTGGTAACCAGCTCCAGGGGAACCCTACACCCTCTTCTGGCCCTAGGGAGGACCTGCACACACACACACACACACACACACACACACACACACACACGTGTGGCATATATATACACACACACATACATACACACACACACACTCACACACACACGTGTGGCATATACCCACCCAGACACATACACACACACACGTGTGGCATATATCCACCCAGACACATACACACACACTCACACACACACGTGTGGCATATACCCACCCAGACACATACACACACACACACACACATGAATATTTTAAAAAGAAAAAGAATTTCCAGTCACCATATGAAGCTAAAATGATGTGATTTAGTTGAGAGTCATGCTTAGATGATAATTAGAGCTGTTTGTATCTAAACAGAGATCTCGAGTCTGTCAAGCAAATACAAAAAGCATATTAATTCTAGAAGTTGTTCACTGAGTATGACTGACAACAGTGCTCCTTGAAAACCATACTACTGGCACCAGATGAAAAATGAGACATAATTTCACCTTACTGCTTCCAAGAATTCAATTTTGCTAACTCTCCTCCGCTAAACTCCAACCGTCAGAAAAAAATCTGACTTTAGCCAGATTTCCAATATGCTACTGAAGCATCTATCACACACACACACACACACACACACACACACACACACACACACACTTCTAGTATGTCTTTAGTTCCCCATTTGGGCCTTTCAATCTCTTGTGAACGTTTTTGTCTGAAGCCCCCATGTAAGGCACAGTGCAGGCTATGCCTTGTGGAAGGACCTGGAACAAAATCTCAGACTGGTGCCTCACAGGGCTTTACGGGTGCTCAAAGGAAGAAGCACATTTTTCCGACTTGTGCTTCAGCTACATCAAGGACTCACTGACCCCCTGATGTCTCCTTCCTTGCCTTTCTTATCTCTCAGCCCCAAACCACTGCTTTCTCATTGTGGACATCAGGCTCCTTCTCCACCTCTTAATCCAAGCCTTTTCTCCCACTTGGTCCTCCACTTGTTCAGCCAGTCATTACAAAGCCCTCCCCAAAGACCTCTTCTAACACTAATAGCTATTATAGGATATATTCAATGATATGTTTGTCTAGTGTCACTTAAGGCCCTAACGATCGCGCAAACCTCATGAATTTGACGCATTCATTTTGACTTTCCCGAGTACAGAACAACCCAGAGATGAAAGCTAGGTTGGGTTGCAACGTAAAACGAAGAGGCAAACAGGAAATGAGTGTTTTCTCAGCCAGCTGTTTCCTACTGAGGGCTGTCTGTGCAGGCAGTCTCTGAAACGGTCACTGTTCTGCTTTAAACAGATTGAGATGAGCCACCAGGGAAGTGACACCAAACCCCAGGGCTACATGCAGGCAGCATTCAGAGCTGGTCCTGCACTGCTGTGGAAGGGTGGGCTGTGCAGGGCGACACGTCTGAGCTGAAGTGGAGGGGGCTTTGAAAGCTATCTTTTTTTAACAGGATGGAGGTGAAAAGCCCAGGGGCAGGCGGGGACGGCAGTACAGAACTGCCACTCGAGCGTAGCTTCCTGTCTGTGTGGCTCTCTCTTTGCTGACAGTTATTCTTAGGCCTTCTTTAGCTTCAAAGGTTTCCTCTTTTCTATTTTTGGTACCAGAATATGGATTTGGCTCTGCCTAACCCCTCTCCACTACTAATTGGTGTCCGGGAAAGAGCGGGACTACTGTTTTCTGTAGCGATCGCTTCTCTGTCTTTTCAGCACCTCCAAATAATTTTTAATATTGAGGACACAGATTTATGGGCAGGAGTCAGTGAGTATTCAAACTGATTTGTAGTGTCTTAATTTGCACATTCCTTTCTCCAGCAGGGGCATCTCAGAGATCAGCTCAGCCATGGGGGCTGACTTGTTTGCTGAGAGAAAGAATCCTGGGTGATAAAATAGATGGCCGTGGACCGGCTGAGTCGGAAGCAAGCATGATTGGCCTCAGAGGAGCATGGAATTGGCAAAATCCAGTTGCGTTTTGCAAAGAAATAATGGGTGCCTGTGTAATCTGAGATCTGCTTGATGTATACAGAGTATAGCAAAAGCCTCGAGGGATAAGAACCAAAATTCTGGAGACCGTGGCTGTGAAAAAGAAAACACCTTGCCTTACATGTCAGGGAAGAGTTGGTAAAGGGTGAAGGGTACTCCAGCCCTCTAATTCCCCTTCTGGAACCACCCTTGCTTCTCCTAATCTTATGACCACCTGACTTTACTGATTTGCATGTGTCATTTTTAATCCAGACATCTCAGCATTTATAAAAAAAGGAAGATCAAGGCCCTCATCTTCCCCTGAAAATACAGGGCTGCCTTCTTGAATGTGGAGCTGGGACTCAGGAATGTCTTTAGCTCAGTCCAGCTGCCTCTGCCACATGGTCTTAATCAAGGTCTCCCTCTCGGGCTTTAAAAGGGTGACAATCTTATTCTTGAGCAGGATTACTGTGGGAATGTGTCAACGGAAGCATTAAGAGGTTTCCCTATCTTCCCAAGGTTACTCAGCAAATTGGTCTGGCAAAGCGTCTAATCTGGCCATCATAATCCCCCAGAAAAGCAACCACCATTCATTCCATAGATGGTCTACATGCTATTGATTATATTTCATTATGCAAAGAACAAAATAGTGAATGAGAGCATAAGAGAGGTAAGACTTTGAGAATCTCTTCTAGGCAGCTTACAAATGGATAATTGGCAAGGGGGAAAAAAACCCAACCAACTCAAGCTAGGTAGTGCAATACATTTCTAGTACCGGGAAAGCATCTTTAAATGTATTTACATAAGACTTTTACTTAGTGGACAACATCATAGGTTTGGTGGTGACCATGAGCTTAAAAGCTACAGAATAGAATTTAAAGGGAGCCCCTCCAGGACTTTTGGAACCGGTTGATTTTTTCCGGGTTATTTTAAATGTGTCTCAGGCTGGCTAATTCAGAAAGATAGCATTGTATCTCCCACAAGAACAATAACTTACTCTTTCTTGTTCCTTTTTTTTTTCTTTAAAGTGGAGCAAAACACTCACTTTTGATTGATTTTCTGGGTTTTTCTGTGCAGAAAAAGCCATCCCTCAGAATTCCTATGTAAATATTCAAACCCCCAGGTTGGGAAAAAGGTTAAAACAGAGCTGTGGGGAAAAGTCCAGAGTGGCTTTTTCTGAGACGCACTCCAACACTTGGCAGGGTGAGGTGTTCCTAGCAGGTGCTGGATTTGCTATAAATGGACAATTTATAGACAGAGCTGACAACTGGGAAAACAGAGCAGTGGGGATGCTGGCATTCCAGGGGCCAGTGGCTGATCTCCTATCAGATGCTCCTCAGGGTGGAATTATTGATAGTCATGATTCTGAAAGAGAGCCAGTTGGCTAACGCCTACAAGGGCCATACCTCAATTCATGTGTGATCTGCTGCTAGATATTTTAAATAGGTCAGTGCACATCAGCTTCTTCATGTTGGTACTTCCTTAATTAGCCATTGAATCGCAGAGTCTTTTCCTCTTTCCTCAGCCCTACCTGAATTTAACTCTCTTCCCTGTCTAGAATGAAAGAGGAATCTGGTAAGGGGAAAAGCTGTCTTAATAGACAAGAAAGCCAGGGGTGGTTGGATGGGGGGTCGGGGTGGGGGGGCGGGAGGGGATTCAGGGAAGCTTTTAATGAACAATGCCAATACACAATCTGGCTAAGGTAGAGTCATGGATACAACCCAGCACAGTGGTTTTGGCCCTGTATCCAGGGGGTGGGGAGGGATATGGAGTGTTCTGTGTTCTGATCCCTGGGGCAGAAGTAAAACGTATAGCAGAGATATCGAATTTCTCTGCTGTTGCTTGTCAAGAGCTACCAGCTACCAAGTCATTCTGAAGACCCCTCCCTCAGTAAATACTGTTCCAAAGTATTCCTCTGGATGCATCCCGTGACCGTTCTTACTGTTGTTTGTTGTTATTATTTGAGGCACCCCTACCCCCCATAAAGATGTTTTATGGGCCTGTGCAGAGAAATTTGGGTGACTGGCTATGGGCACATCTGTAGCCTTGTATGGGCACAGAGTGAGCAGAGTGGTCATACCTGTTTGCTCTGCAGGAGTGGTTATTCCAGGAGACGTTTATTTGGCTGGGCCTCGGCTTTCCGCCCAACCACACCCTCTTGTTTTTCTCTTCAGAGGAACAAGCTGAAGACCTGACTCTGCAAGGAACTCAGACATCCTTATGAGGAGTGAAAATTGCAGGAGCCTGAGGGTTGCGTTATGGAAACAGATGTTATAGCCCAGCACGAAGGTTGTCTGGGATGGGGTGTCTGTCTGAAGTTAAAGCAGGGCTGTGAGGGAACCCAGAGTGGGACCGTGAGGTGCCACACAGCAGCAGAACACTTTCTGATGAGAGGGGAGCTCAGGCGACAAAGATGTCTGTTCTTGGTTAGAGGCATTGAGTACAAATGCCCAAGAATCTTCTCTGTCTCTGGAAATCTCAAGTTCGGAAGCTGATGAACATGACAGAGATTTTACCAAACATCTATTCTTTGCCAAGAACCCCAGTATGCAAGGGAATAAAGGAAGGATGTGGACATCAAGGAGAAGTTTATGATGTGGCCAGAGATGTACCATATTTTTAGGAAAAGATGGTAAGTTGAGAGCAACAGAGTATGGTCAAGCCACAGACAACAAGAGAATCTTCTAGATGTGCCCAAGAAAGTCAGGGCTGGCAGTGGTTTGGAATGACTAGAAGAGGAGAAACACACAAGTGAGAAACACACGAGTGAGACAGGACCGTCCAGGGTGGGTGTTTTCAGTACAGTCATTGGAAGTGTGTGAGAAAGACTGTTGCATGCAGGTGATCCTGTGCTGGGAACTCCAGTAAAGAGATGTCCCTGAGCTTTGGTGTAAGGCAGAAGGAATGCACACATCTGCTGGTTCAATGGGGTACATGGTTCATCTTGCTGTACCCTTTTGTCCGGGAATGGTAGTCAAAGGAGGCAGTGGTGAGGAAGATCAAAACGCACGGTGTAGCAGTCACTGCAGGAGGCATCCAGAGAGTCCACTCTAGGTGTGACTGCGGCTGGTCGGCAGAGGGTTTTGACATATCGCTAAGGTCTGTAAGCACACTGCACCGGAGGTGCCCTCCATCCTTACCGTCCCTCTTCCTCATTTACGGTCCTGTTACCATCTGTCTGAGCCAGGCAGGACTGCACCAACTTCTGCTTGTGGGCTTTCCCTACACACAGAGCCAACGGGTAACAAAAGCAGATTCATTTTTCAAAAGTTCACTGCTTGACTAATCCCCCAACTGTTGGATTCCCATTCCCATTGTCCTGGTTTATTTGAAGACTCGCTGGACATTTGGGCTTTTGCTTATTCTCATAACTAACTCAGAGGGTCGCTTCTGAGTCCTGAGACATCTGTTCACCTTGACGGACTGCTGAAGCAGAACCTGCAGGTCGGGATGGGCAGGGTGTGTACGGAGCACTCATGTACCAAGAGCCCTGGGTGGAACTTTCTTTCCTGTCACAGATTCTTGTTCTCTGACACCTCAGCATATGGCCTGTGGACAAATAGTCTGGGTATGAACGGGGAGGCAGCTGAAAAGACATGGGCTCGCCTGTGTGTTTTGCAATATTGTAGAAGAGTTATTTGCAGCTAGAGTTTTGAGAAACTGCACTTCCAGGCCAGCTGTGTGGATCACCTGTGGTGCGTTCAAAGCATCGCCAGACGTCGCTTTCCTGGGCAGAGACTGTCACGCTCTCTAAGGACAGAGCCACAGAACTGCTGTTTTTAAAGAAAACTTTCGAGATGATTCTAGGTGCAACTGGAGCTGAAAACCACAGACCTGTGCTCTGGGGAGCCTCTCTGCTTCCAAGACAAGAGACAGCCCACAGCCAGGTGAGGGGTGCTTGTTCTGCCCTCATCCAAAAGCTGGCCAGGCAGATGTTCAACTGTTGTAAGATTCTCCCCGAAGTGTCAAGATGTCTGTTTGTCCAAGTTTCTCCTGGTTGTGAGTCCCTTCTGACTTTGGAGGCAGCCTTCTTGTAAGAGGTACCTCTTGCAAAATGGCTATCCTTGCTCCCAACCTTCTTCATATCAAAGGAGGGGGCACCTGGCCCTGAGGACTAGGCTTTCTATCCATTTATAGCAGGGGCGAGCTGAAGAATTCTGAGTGTTGATTTTTACATAAATGCTCACTTTGCAGAAACACAAAGGAGTTTTCAAATAGGTTTCCATTACCCTCAGCCTGGGGGAGATGTAGCTGTCAAGTTTGAATCTTGCATGGTTATTTCAATACATTTTCTTTCCTCCGGGGGCTTGCCTGGTACTTCGTGCTCGTTTGCTGAATCTTGAGCCCATGTCTGATTTCCCCTCGGTACTGTGAGCTCTGCTACAGCATCAAGGCCCACAGAGTCAGCTCCTGAGCCTGTCCTGCTGAAGCCACAGAAGTATTAGTCCCTTGGTTTCTTCTTCTTGCCCTATACCTGGCTCTCTGCACTTTTAAATGCAGAGCTGCCCAACCATGGAGTATATGTGGCTACCTTTCTCTTTATTTCTTATTACTTTTTATTCTCTGAGAATTAGATTTCAATCACAGCTTGCTTTTTGAGACCCCTTAAGCCTCTCTAGAGAAGCCAGGTGATAATTGTGCATGCCATTAATCCCAGCACTTGGAAGGCAGCGGAAGACACATCTCTGTGAGTTCAAGGCCAGCCTGGTTGACAGAGTGAGTTCCAGGACAGTCAGAGCTACACAGAGAAGCCTTGAGTCAAAAATTAAAACAAAACAAAAAAAGCAAACAAGCAAGCAAGAAAGAAAGAAAGAATAAAAGAAAAGAAAAGAAAAAAAGCCTCTCTAGAGTCTTCTTGTATAGGCTAGAGTCTTCACCCAGAACTTTCAGGAATTACTGTGCTAAGGTTTGTCTGTCCCAGGTGCTGTGGGCATTGAATTCAGATCAACATAAACATGGATCTACACTGAACTTGATGTCACCTCATCCCTCTGCACCCTGTCCCTTTGGATAGCTGGCTATTCCATTAGAGGTTTCCATTTTACATGGTCACCTTGGCACTTCCCTCATTTGTTTCTCTCTTCTCTGCCTTTGGCTTGACATCAAAGACTCAGGATAACTCACTGCTTCTACTCCCAGCCAAGATTCTGCAGCATCATCTCCTACTTGTATGTAACCACTGGGCCAAGGCCATCTTGGCCATCATTGTTAACAACTGTCACATCATCACCATCACCACCACCACCACCACCACCACCACCACCACCACCATCATCATCATCATCATCATCATCATCATCAACCACTTTACGAGAAGCAAACAGACTTGGAGATGAACCAGAGCATGGTGGTGAGAAGACTTCCACTTTTCCCTTTTGGTTTAGGATACCTTTCTTGATTCTTCACCATACCTTGGCAGCAAGATGATCACAAAGAAAACTGAACAATTCAGCTGAAATCCATCACTGACACTAGGCCCAGATGGAATTTATGCTTGGCATTGTGCTTGTGTGCATGTGCGTACATGTGCACACATACACACCCACACCCACTCACACACCCACAACCCCCCTCCCGATGTGACTGGGGTTTTTGTGAAATGAACATTTTATTCTGGAAAGAAACACTCTTGCTCTCACTAAAGGCACATAGCACCTTCCTAATTGTCCCCCACCCTCCAGGTTTCTGACTGCCAGTCATGGTGGCTCCCTCAGGGATAACAGAACCCTGCTTTCTGGAAGCAGATTCATGAGGCAGATCAGAGGAGTTTAGATGGTGCTGTCTGTAAAAGAATTTATAATTTGTACCTTGCTGTGCCCAACTTGCTTTTGGGCATCCTTCCTTGGGTACTTGAAGTTGGTATGCCTTCTGTCCAGACAAGTATCTTCTTGGGCTATTAATTATGTAATTAAAGGTCTGAACCTTCTCATTTAAAATGATAATAAAATGTTTAAAGCTATGCTGCTTATAAACTTTTTTTTTTGTCTTTCCATTTACTGCCATTCATTGCCTTTTATCATGGACTGGCTGGCTGGCCAAGCCAAGCTAATTACTGCCCTATTGTTCTTGGAGGATAAGGTGACACCAAGACTCTTGGTGGATCTATACATTGGATCTGCTTTCCTCTTGCCCCTGTTTCTCATTAAGTATGTGGTCCTGCTTTGGTAAAATCTGAGGGCATAGGAAGAGAGATGATGGCTGCCAACGTAGTAGAGAAGATTGACACACAGAAAATAGCAAAGAGAGGGCAGAGACAATGCAGTCAAAAGAGGGGGCGGTCCAGGGAGATCACTATGGTGGGATAAGGACAGAACTCAAACTGAGGACTTTTATCTGACGTTAGTGGTGAGTGTGTTTGTCACCTAGGATCCACTGTAGACTTTAGTATCTGGTCAGTATTAATATGAATACCCTTACCTGGCATTGGAGGAAACCCAGCAGTGACAATTTGCTTTGTTTATAGAAAAGGAATTAAGTGTCAGATGGTCAGAGTAGGGAACTGGGTACCTTTTCTCCATATCGTTAATAAGTCTAATACATGCTTGAAGTGCAATAAAAGTCAACAAACCTTTATGTCCTGCATCCCTGATGTTTTAAGCTTTATAAAATAACTTGCAGTCTTCTTAGAGGAACTAAAATGCTTATCACATAATGGCAGCCAATAAATTATAAAGCAGATGGTTGCTGTTCTTTATTAACTTTATTAACCCTAAAAGCTGTGTCAGATGCATTTGTTTTACTTTTAAACTTTTAAAAGACAGTGTATTTCTATTGCAAAAATAATATAATAAATGCGTAAAAGTAAAAAGGAAGGAAATTATTCCCAGTTCTAAAGACCTCTGGAATCTTAGCTATAATGTACACACCTATTTTCCAACTCTCACTTCATAAAAATTAGTTTGGTTTTGGGGACTTCTGGCATGCTTTGGAGTCCCATCATTAATCTTGACTCTAGGAATGCAGCACGGTTGGGCTGGACAGAGTACCCACCGCTGATAAATTTGCTGAGATATACAGAGGTATGATGACTCTTCCTCAGTTGCCTTGTTTGATGGGTTCAGAGCCTAATCTAAGGGCTCTCATCCAAGTGTCCTTCTGTGGTGCCCAAGTAAATATCTAATTGGATAGTCCCCACAGGACAGGTAACCAGAGAAAGGCCTGGGTAACCTGGAATTCCTGCCAAGTGTTATGGTGTGAGATCAGATGAACCCTTAGAAAGAGTAGCCTGTGTGTGAGAGCTTGGTTGTTTGCATGCCCCCATTCATATGGTAAGATCCCAGCCCCCAAAGAGATGGTATTAGGTAGTGAAGCCTTATGGATGGATTTTATTAGGTCTTGAGAGTTGAGGCCTCATGAGTGGTATTCATTGTTTTGTAAAAGCAGCCTAAGAAAATGTTCTTGTCCCGTTAGGCGTGTGAGGAAGACATTATCTATGAACCAGGAAGTGGATCTTCATTTCAGGTATTGTTTTTTTTTTTTTTAATTACCTGAGTCAGACTTCTCAAACTTCCAGAATCATGAAAAATACATTTCTAGTTTCTTTCTTTTTTTTTTTGTGATAGAAGTTCTAGCACACTAACACTAAGTTGACTTCTACTGTCAACAGTATGTACAGCAGTGTGCTTGAGGGTTATTGTAAGCAAAAGTTTCTGTCCCACCAGCAGCTCCCAAATAAATACACAGAGGCTTAATATTAACTGTAAATGCTCTGTCCATAGCTCAGGCTTGTTACAAGCTAACTCTTAAATTGAAATTAAAATTAACCCATATTTCTTATCTAAGCTTTGCCACATGGCTTGGTGCCTTTTCTTGGCATGGAATGCCCATCTTGCTCTCTCTGCATCTGCCTGCAACTCTTTCTCTGCTCTACATCCCAGTATCTTCAGTTTGATTGTACCGCTTAGCTTTATTCTGCCTTACTACAAGCCAATCAGCTTCTTTATTAACCAATGAGATTAAACCAATGTACAGAAGGATCATTCCACAGCAGGTTATAGTCTTGAGTCCAAATACTGAGTCTACCAACTACTAGATCTGCAGCCAGAGGCAGCTTTCGTTATTTTTTTTTATTCTGCAAATATTTATTGAGTATTAACTCCATGCCAGGTATTTTGTGTGCTGGGAAAACAGCAGCAAACAAAGACAGCCCTGTTCGCCCATGAATTTGATATGTGGAAAGAGTCAGATAGGCAATAAAAAGTAAATAAAACTTAGGAGGAGTTAGGGGGAGGAATGGGGAACAAGTAAGATCAGAATACATTGTATGCATGTATGAAACCCTCAAAGAATTAATAAAAGTGCTTCATATTTTAAAAATGTAAATCTATGTTGTAGCTAAAATAAAAGAATGGCAGGAAGGAAAAGCAGGGCAAGTATAAGTGGGAGGAACTGCGGTTCCATAAAGGGGATTCCTCAGAGCGGGCTTTTGAAAGGAGGGTCAGAGGAAGTTCTCAGACTTTCCCGTTTTCCTAGCCTCATTGTGCTTGCTTGCTCTTCTCTCTGTGTGTGTCTCTTTCTGTCTCTCCCTTCAGTGCTAGAGGTCAAACCTAGGACCTTACATGCGCTAGGAAAGTGCTCTGCCTCGAGCTGTATCCACAGCCTTTTATTTTTAAAATTTATTAATATTGTTATTGTTACTACTGCAATGCTGGAAAATGACCTTGGGCCTTGTGCATGGGAAGCAATTGCTCTACCAATGAGCTATATTCTCAGATTCCCTTTTCTATTTTATTTTCTGAGATAGACTCTCACTATATTGCCAAGACTGGTCTTGAACTCACACTGTAGCCCAGGAAGGTCTTGAACTTATGGTTCTCCTGTCTCATCCCCCAGAGCAGCTAGAATTACAAGCATATGCAAGCTCTCTCTTCTCACTTAGCAGGATGACAGCAAATCCCTTAAAAGACAGGCAGAGATACACAAGGAGATGGTACAACTTAGACAGCAGAAGCAAAATGTTCCCTTAACGGTATAGTTATTATCTTGATTCTTCTGTCAGATAGACAGAAGCAGGCCTTAAATCCAATTAGAAAGCATTTGGTTTCCCCTAGAACTTTCATGCCATTGTTGCACTACGAGGTGCATTGTGCTGGCTAGTTTTATGTCAACTTAACATAAACTAGAGTTATCAGAGAGGAAGGAACCTCAGTTGAAAAAAATGCTTCTATAAGGTCAGGCTGTAGGCAAGCCTTTAGAGCACTTTCTTAATTGATGATTGATGGGGAGAGCCCAGCCCAATGTGGGTGGTGTCTATAAGACAGTAGCCCGAGTAAGCCACAAGGAGCAAACTAGGAAACAGCATCCCTCTACAACCTCTGCATCAGCTCCTGCCTCCAGGTTCCTGTCCTGACTTCCTTTAGTGATGAACAGTGCTGTGGTATAAGCCAAACCAACCCCTTTCTTCCTGAGTGAGTAATGCTAAGTCATGGTGTTTCATCACAACAACAGCAACCCTAACTAGGACATATATCTTGCCTGGCAGGCTGGTACTGTAGCATGCATTCAGGGTCCAGTGCTGGGTAAGTCTGTTGATAGTTCTTCTCTCCTGGTGGCCTGCATAATACCTTCTTACTATGAAAGTTAGTCACCATGGAAGACGTTGTCCAGTCAGTACATACCTTTAATTCCAGCACTCGGGAGACAGAGGCAGGAGGATCTCTGTGAGTTTGAGGCCAGCCTGGTCTACAAGAGCTAGTTCCAGGACAGCCAATGCTACACAGAGAAATCCTATCACAAACCCCCCCCCCCCCAAACAAAAACCAAAACAGAAACCAAACTAAAACAAATGAACAAACAAGGGGAGATTGTTTTTTTTTTTTTTTGCGTCCCACAAAACGCTTGATGTCTTCAGTAATAGCATCTTAACCATCCAATCATGGCAGACAACCAACGGCAATAGCAAAAGCTTGCGTTGCTTTGGAGGCCTGTCGGTTCTCCCTGACCAGTAACTCACAGGAAGATATCTCAAGCCTGGGGTGAGATTTTCATTTAATAATCCATGTCTTCTACAGATATCAGTCTACCCATGCAAAATACATCCATTTAAATTCCTTTTAAATATGAACAATAAACTAACTTACAAACGGTAGGTTTTCATAAGGCTTCCCCATACATCCTTAGTTTTAATTAATCCTCTCCCACTACCTCCTCTCCCCCATGCCCCTGTCCCCACCCATGCTTGAACATTTAATATCCAGTATTGCCTCCTTCTCTCATTAATGCATTCCCCCCATGAGACCTTTCTGGTTTTCTGACTTCTATAGACGCTTCAATTAAACATACGAACCAAGAAATTTGAGGCCAATGTCTACATAAGAGAGAGACTATGTAGGCTTTATTTTCCTGTGCCTGGGTTATCCCAGTTGGCATAATATTTTCTAGCTGTATCCATTTCCGTGCAGATTTCGTTATTCATGTTCTTTATGGCTAAATAATATTCTCTTGTGTCTATGTTCTACAGTTTTCCTATCCTTACATCAGTGGGTAGACATCTAAGATGGTTCCATTTCTTAGCTATTGTGAATAGAATAGCATTGAACATGGACGTGTGAGTGTCTCTGTAGTAGGCTATGCCCAGAGGTGGTATAATAAGTCGCAGTTTAGTACAATTTTTAGCTTTTAGAGACTAGACCAATGGTTCTCAACCTGTGGGTCACAACCCCTTTGCCAGGACTACTGACCTTTTCATAGGGGTCACATATCAGATATCCTGCATATCAGACATTTACTTTACAGTTCATAACAGTACAGCTATGACATAGCAGTGAAATAATTTTATGGTTGGGGGTCACTACAACATGAGGGGCTGCATTCAAGCCTCACAGCAGCAGGAAGTTCAAGAACCGCTGGTCTAGACTGACTTCCATAGTGGCTGTTAGTGTATCCACTAATAGTGGATAAGGTTTCCCCTTTCCCCTTATTCTTGGGAGCATTTGCTGTCGCTTAGTCTCTTGATGACAGTCATTCTGCCTGGGATGAAGTGGGACTTCAAAGTAGTTTTAATTCCCATTGATAGCTGATGTCAGACACATTAAAAGTGTTACTAGCCACTTGTATCCTCTTTTGAGAACTCCGTGTTCAGGGCCATAGCCCACATTTTGACTGGCCATTTGTTTTCTTGGTATTTAGTTTCTTGAGTTCTCTGCATAAACTGGGTTCTAATCCTCTGCTGGATATATCCCTGCAAATATTTTCTCCCATTCTATAGGCCGCCTCTTCAGTCAGTTGCTACATAAAAGCCTTTGAATTTTACAAGGCTTGAGGTGTCAGTTCTTAGCCTTATTTCTTGAACAGTTGGGAGCCCTATCACAACATTCTTTTTTTATGCCTATATCTTGATGTGTATTTCTGTCCCCTGTCCCCAGCAGCTCCAGAATTTCAGGCTCTCTGCTGAGGTCCTTGATCTATTTGGAGTTGAGTTTTGTGCAGGGTGAGAGATATGGATCTAGTTTTATTCTTCTGTATGTAGATTTACATTTTTTCAATACCATTTGTTGATAATGCTCTCCTTTCTACTTTGTGTCCTTTTGGTAGCTGTCCAACTCAGGTGGCTATAGTTGCATGGCCTTAGATCTGGGTCCTCTGCTCTAGTCCATTAGCTTTTTATGCCAGAAAAGTCATTTTTATTGTTACAGCTCTTTAGTATAATTTGAAATCAGGTGTGGTGATGTCTCCAGAAGTCTCTTTTCACTCAGGATTGCTTTGGTTATAAAGGGTTTTTGTTCTTCCTTATGAACTTTAACATTTTTTTAAAAAAAATTCCATGAAGACTGTCACTGGAAATTTGATTGAGATTTCACTGAATCTATAGATTGTTTTTGGTAAGATGGCCATTCTCCTAGCATTAATCCTTCCAGTTCACGTGTATATGGAAGCCTTTCCATTTTCTAGTGTCTTCTTCAAGTTCCTTCCTTAGCATTTTCAAGTTTCCATATAGAGGTCTTTCCTATTCCTTGTTAGATTGATTCCAAGGCATTTAAAATTTTAAAAAATTTGTTTTTTATATCCTGTGTATGGATGTTTGGCCTTCATGTGTGCTTAGTGCCACGGAAGAGAGAAGAGGGTAATAGGTCTCTGGAACTGTTACAGATGGTTGTGAGCTTGTGAGTGCTGGGAATCGAACCCAGGCCTTTTGCTAGAGGGATAAGTTCCTTAAACTGCCGAGCAATCTCTCCTGCTTCCACGATATTGTTTGAAGCCACTGTGAAGATTGCTTCTCTGATTTTTTTCACAGTATCTATATAGGAAGGCTACTGATTATGGTATGCTGATTTTGAATCCTGCCACTTTGCTGAGCATGTTTATGAGTTATAAGAGTTTTAGGCAGAGTCTTCAGGGTATCTTTTGTATAAATCATATGCAAATGGACACATTTTTACTTATTTCCTATTTGTTCTTTTCCCTTGTAGTTTCTTCTCTTGTTTTATTGCTTTAACTAAGATTTCCAGGAACAAATTTTTTAGTAGCAAAAATATAGACATACGTTTTTGTTCTTGATAGGAGAAATGCCTTGAGTTTCTTCCATTTTATAAAATGTCACGTTATCGGTTTGTTGTATATAACCTTTATTATGTTGAAAACGTATTCCTTCTATTCTGAGTTCTTTCAAAAGTTTTAACATGTTGGGATGTTGAATTTTGTCAAAAAGCCTTTCTACATCTGTTAATATGACCATGTAATTTCTGAGACCATTTATATAATTTATAACATTTATTAATTTACATATATAGAACCATCCCTGCATCTCTGAAAAA
Organism: Arvicola amphibius; assembly: GCF_903992535.2. NCBI lineage: Eukaryota > Metazoa > Chordata > Mammalia > Rodentia > Cricetidae > Arvicola > Arvicola amphibius. Next base: position 36,746,329 of record NC_052049.1, on the reverse strand, counting down.
AACTGGATTGTGGTGAATGACTATATATATTTTGTTGGCAAGCATCTTGTTGGGAATTTTTACACCTGCATTCATCATGAAGGTTGGTGTGTAATTTTCCTTCTTTGTTGCTTCTTTGTCTGGTTTGGTATCAGGTAATAGTAGCTCCAGAAAGAGCGTAGGTAGCAGGTCCTTCCTCTAGGAATTTACAGAATAGTTAGAGAAGTACTGTAACATTAGTTCTTCTCTGAAGAATGGCTGACACAAACATCCATTTTAGCTAAGTTTCCAAGTGGGAGGGTGGGGTGGGCAAGGATAAGAATTAAGTACTAGATCCTTCTTGAAAAAGAAAGAGAACAGCATTGAGGTAGGTAAAATACCTGGGGAGGGAAAGTTTGGGGTACTGTTAAGGTACCACAGATGTTTAATATTTAAATGTATGTATGTTACAATTAAGAAGTAAAAAGAGGAGGGAGAGGATAAAGATAAGAAAAAGAAGAAAGTATATGAGAGGAAGAGGGGGCATATATGAGATGTGTCTAAAATGTAAAGAACCCTGTAGTGAACCACTAGAGAAACCCAAGCAATGGTCCTGAAACCTAACCAAGCACTCTACAAACAAAGACAAAACTGCCAGGAGACATATACAAGAGTAGGAATCAGATAATAGAAAAGAAATAAAAGGTTATGTGTAGAGTGGATTGCTGGCACAGATGTGCCGAGATTTTAAAAGCAAGATTCGCAGATCCCTCTGGTTCCAGCAGGTTCCATGTAGTGCTGTGTTGGGGAGGGGAGAGAGTGAGCTGTTGGTCTCCAAAGCCTCCGTGTTCAGGTGGTTCTGGTTCTGTGGGCTGAAGAAGATCCTAAGTCCTTTCCTGCTGGTTTCTTCAGGCCTTTGCAGCCCTTGGAGGTCTCTCCCAATCCTGCAGGTCCCGTGTAAATGAAGAACAGCACTTCCCTTCCCCGGGCTGAATTCTTTCCCCTCATTTGTACTTAACCATCCTTGACCAAACTGCCAGCCCATTTGACATCAGGTGGAGATCTTGGTGCACTTGAGAGCAACTAGGCCGCGTTGAAAGGATGAGAACCTAGGGTCTATTTCCTTATGCAATGCAACGTTTCATTGTGACCTTTAAACCAAGATTCTATCTAACAGGGGAAAGTAAATAAGACACTTCTGTTCAGATTCATAAGGATGTTTCTGTGGATACAAGGCACTCCCTGGCTTGGAGGGGTAACATTAAAACTCATTAAACTTTGAGTAGACAGAATGCACAATGGTGCTATTATGAAGGCGCTCAAGAGTCGGCTTGAGTGCTCCACCCACTTGGCATTTCTAAAGTTAATGCATCTTAAGAAACAAAATTTCCACATTGCCATGGCTCTACTAGGTTCTGGAACCTTTGTATTCCCCATTCAGTGTCGGAGAAATGACTTGTCCTATTTGTAAATCGAAAATCGAATCAAGTGCTTAAATCTATCTTCAAATGTTCAAGAACTAGGAAATGGTGTGTGTGCGCGCGTGCGTGTGTGTGTGTGTGTGTGTGTGTGTGTGTGTGTGTAAGTGATAGAAAATGGGCATAAAAGCAGGCATTTGGAGAATTTCCTTCCCAACTTTGGAAGACACTTACTCCTTTTAAGCAATGCCTGCTCTGCACCCTGCATGTCAACAATTCCCTCTGGAACATGGGTCTAAACCTCAGTGACCTGACATTGGTGCCCATGGGTTTTGACTCCCCCTTTGGCATTTTGATAGCTGTGGCTCATTATGTTTTGTAGATAATTTGATTCAAAATGAGGAGTGGTTCTCCACAAGGCTTGTCAGTCAGGAAAGACTCTTGCATGCCCCAAAGTCTCTCAATGATCTAGAAGGGATGCCAGCTTCTAGCATGTTCCTGAGATTCAGGGAATACCTGGCTGTGTTAGCTTCAAATGTCTCAACTTCTTTTTTTTTTTTAAATATCTACTTCTGGATCTGTGAATAGATTGGTATTGGCAGATGAATGTGACATCCTGTTTGAGCCACATTTCCCATTCCACAGGTATTGGTTAGGGTGAGCGGTATTCCTTTTTCTGTGTGCATTTGTGGTACTCTGAAACTCTTGAAGATGGCTGAATCCAGTGGTCAACACTATGTTCAGGCTCATCCCTGACTATCATCCAGTTGCCTTCTGACTGTTAAAGGCCTCTCATTTCCTTATTATCTTTTCTTAGCTCTTTCACCCTGAGCAATAGAAAGTGACTTACCATGGATGAAGGAGTATTTATTAAGGTGGTAGCTCTTGACTAAGCTTTCTTTTTTAAAAAACATTACATAGCACATTTTATTAATATTGATAACATTCTGTTAAGGCAAAGGGAAGAATCCATGGGTAGAAGTGAAAAATCTGGAGTCTGGTCTCATCTCCACTGATTAGTAAGTAACCCTGTGACTCAAAGAAAGGCAGTAACAGGTTGAGAGTATTGCTTGGCGGTGAAATGCTTACCCAGCATGGTATGTGCAGAACTCTGGGTTATCAAGAAAGAGAAGAAGGAGGAGGAGAAAGAGGAAGAGGAGGAGGAGGAGGAGAAGGAGGAAGAGGAGGAGGAGGAGGAGGAGGAGGAGGAAAACAGGTTTCTTCAAATTCTTCAACCAGAAAAGCAAATTTCATTTCCAACTTCTTGTCCCTGTAAAGATCATAAATAATACACAATCCTGCAGGAATATACCATTCTCTGACACTCAGAAAATACAGCTTAACTTGAGAATTATGTTTGTCCTTGTCACGAATGGTTAGCTTCCTTCCCTGTGTGTCTGAAAGGGCACCAGCCATACAGCTTGTGTACTTAGGAGGAATGGGGCTCGGAGTCCTCAGGATGTGACTGTTTTATTTTTAGGAGATTGACAGCTCTCTAGTTGTCTAAGATAGTGATCCAGGGATCTCTGCTTAGAAGGCCATCTCTACAGCTGTAGAGCAATCAAATCAACAGGTAAAAGTCTCTTAGCCACCCCATTGTTTTGATTAATACAACCAACCATGCTAGCATTGGTGGTACCTGTAAGCAGAAAGAAAGCACAATCAATTCAAAAGCACTCGGCTCCCCCAGCACCTCCCAGGGCACCTCCCTTACCCTTAGGGTTGCACTCCCGTCTGCATGTGTTTGCCTAAACTTTCTAATCCACCTACTTTGCTAGGAATGTTTTTGTCTGCTACAACTATCTGTTAATAGGGATAGCAGCAAATACTAGCGATTTATTAAAACAAGATGGTTAACACTGTAAATTCTTTAGCACAGGGAGATTACTTCTAGAGATCGCAGGAGAGTGAATGATTGTACTGGAAGACTTGAGACTAAATCAACTTAATCCATTAGAAAAACAAGAAAAAAAAACAATGTAACTAGGTGATGGGGAGAGAAGGAAGGTGTGAAAACCCAGAATTGAGAAACTTGAAAAAACAGAAAAAAAACATCATCTCCCATGAAGTCCATATGAGAACAACTGAAAATAGCGTTATGGTCTCATCCACTTAGGATGAAATCACAGCTTGATTTTCAAAAGTCAGCTTGAACAAGATCATGGAGCTTGACAGCAAAGCCCGGAGAGGGAGGAGTGGCTGCCTGGTAGAAAAGAACTTAATTATAAATCACTTATTGGAGCCTCTTGGCTTTAGCAGATGCTGCAAACACACGGTGGTGTGCATGTGATGCCCAATATAATACGGTCCGCCGAAGAGAAGAGGCCTCCCGACAAGCTACGCCTTCTGTGGAAGCCATCTTTGGATGGCACAACTCCGACTTCCCCTCCAGCTAGGGAGCAGTATACTGCTGGGGGGCTGATGCTTTCGCGGGCTTCCTTGATCCATGTCTTGCTGTTGCTGGCTTTGTCCTGCTGGGGTTTCTATTGCTTCACTTTGTCCTTATCCGTATAATCTGCTTGAACATCTTATTTCTTCACTTTGCAAGGTCTCAAGCTTACCCAAAGTCTCCTGAATAAGAACTGTTCCTCTAACCTTAGCTGTGTTAGTTCTCATTCACACAGTGGCAGAAACGATAACAGCAAAAGGAGAGGAGAGTCCCACCTCTCCTTGGTGACCATGAACTCCTAGATTCTTGGCAGAACTCCTAGACTCTACCTTATCGTCTGTTCTTCATTCTTCCTCTCTGGGGCCTCCGAACTTCAGAGGAGTCCTTGAAACAGAAAGCTCTTTTGAAAGATAGATGCGTCTTTTGCTTCAGACTTCCACGCACTGTGAGGTCTGCTCTTTACTGCTACCCCCGCCTTTCCTCGCTACAGCGCGAGAACCACGGGTGGAGCAGGCCTTTCAACTTTCCCTTCTCAGTTTCTCAGCGACAGGAATGCTTAGGAAACTTCAAACAAGATTTTAACTTGTTTTAGGAAAAGGAAAGCTGGAGATAAATCGGGGAAGTGGGTAGGATGGGAGCAAAACTCCAGGGTTGTCAAATGATGACAGCAGAAAGATGAACCAAGGAGACCCACCGGAAGTGCTCCAAGAAGCGCGCTGCCCGTGGACTGCTGCTGAGAAGCGCTAGAGGAAGGGGTTCCCTGGAGCCCTTGACCCTTCCCTTCCCTTCTCTTGGGCAGCTGTGAAAGGTGGGAGAAGGAAGCCACTGATCACACCAGAGGGCTTTGAATTCATTTGTTCCGGGACAGCTAATTACCAGTTAGCTCTTACATCTGGAGGAGTGTGTTGTCTGAGAGGCTCAAACAGGCCAGTGTGTGAAAAGCGACCCCAGGAACAGCCCCTGTTTCCGAGCTGAGATGTTCTAGGTGACCCAGGCGCTCTGATGGTAACAAGTAACATGCGTAGGGATAAAAATGATGCGTTTGCGGGCAGAGAGTCATTTTAGTTCCTGATGCAGCCTAGCTGGCCGGTTCCAGCGCCCAGAAGTATACAGATGGACTTTAGCTGACTATAGGTATGCCTGGTTGTTTGGAAAAGCTAGCTATTTTAGGCTTCTTTATGGTTCAGATCTCCTATAAATCTTCCCTGATTGCCTTCGCTTTAGTGTTTTTTTTTTTTTTTAAATCTAATTGGCTGCACTTAAAGTGTCTGAACTTGAGAATGAGAAGTGCATTAAACGGGTAGAATCAAATACAAATGACTAAATGCTGCCTTACAAAGCCATATATTATTCTACTTAATGTACTAGGTATAGACTGTCACGGTTCGAGAAGGAACGATAATTATATAGTCATATTATAAATGTGGTTTCAAAGAATATTGAAGATTTTTACTATAGTGAAGGGGAAGCTGATCGGAGGACTGTTTTTTTAGAGTAATCCTGATTTTGCAAAATAGTTATATATGCACACAAATATAAACAGACAGGTAGCTATACAAACAGATTGAAGATTTTAATAAAGACAGATAAGATTAATAGTGCTCATCCAAATTTTAGAATTGGGTATAAATTTAATTCTCTTTGCATTTTGAAGGGGGTGACCATTAATCTATTTTCATGTAGCTTTTTATAAGAAAAATGTCATCGAGGACACTAATTAAAATATAATCTAACTTTACAATCAAATGTCATCATGAAGAAACCAATTCTTTCAAGTTAGGGGACACCTGTTCCTGGGGTGTTTGGGAAGAAGGTGTAGGGAAGGGGTCACAGGCTTAGACCCTGCCTAGCTTTCTTCAACCATGTACGTTTGTCTTCCTAAAAATTAATCCCTGGTGTGCTCTTCCGTGGGGGAGATTATTTCTCCCACTCTTGGTGGTCCTCAGTTGCCTGTCTATCTAATACCAAGCAGTGAGTCCTGACAACCCGCATGCAAGTGACATTATACAGGCTAAGCAAGTTGTAGTCCAATACTTAGGAAATATATATTTTAAAGAAAAAGGGGCCATGTGCTTAAAAGAGAACGAGCAAGGGAAGAGGTATAGGAGAAGGGTTCGAAGGAGGAAAGGGGAGAGGAAATGCAATAATCTCAAAACACTAAAAAATTATAGTAACTTGTCACCATAGAGCTGCCTGCTTTTAATGTCAGGATCTCGAGAAGAAGCAGTTTGCTCCTGGCGGAGCCGCCTGGGTGTTTCTGCCTTTGCAAGGAGCGGTCCTTCCAGGACTACTGACTGGACAGACTGCTTTCTGGGCACATCCGAGTAGCACCTTGATCTGTTCTCTGTAGTGCTCCTGTCCAGTTTCCTCTGATGCACCAAAGGGTCACTCTGGAAGACCCACCCGAATCACAGCTGACTCAGGATGAGGCTCTGTACCAAAAGGTCACTCTGAAAGGCCCACCTGAACCACAGTTGTCTCAGGATGAGGCTCTGGCCTCCTTCCAGCCTACTCTTTTGCGTGCCTGCTCTCCTAGGGTTGGAACCCAGGGACCACGTTAGGTGAGCACAGCACCTCTTGCTGAGCTATGCCTCCATGCCCTCCCCTCAGCCCAGCAAGCTCCAGACTTGACTATTGCTCCATACCAGCCTGTGGCCAATCAGAGTCTCAGCTTTCATCCTGAGACCAGGGACACTGCGCATATGATGACGCTGCCCTGAGGTTACCCTCAAAGACTGGTCCCCAAAAGGAAATGTGCAGTTTGTCTCCTGTCTGGGCATGCTGGCCACACCCAGTGAGGTCTGCCTCTTATGTAAAGGAGGTTGGGCTGGCGAACAACAGAATAAGATTGGAACAAGGACACCTTCATGTTGAGAGGACAGTGTTAGGCTCCTGGGTGTTTTCTGAGCCAAGTTTGGGAAGAAAAAGAAACACACAGTTCACAAAGCAGCTGGAGAAGTGGTATAGTTCTTGTGGCAAAATAATCTCTTGGAAAATGAGGGCCTCCATCATAGATCCTGTGCACAAATCACAGAAGGAACTCAGTTTAGTTCCAGATAGGATTTCCATGAAAGAGAAAGCGTGTAAGAGCGTCACCCCCATAGAGGACACTCAGCAGGTGCTAGGTCTTCCTGCTTGGTTAAATCCCCAGACTGCAAGCTCACACCATCCCTCAGTGTTGTAGGATGGTTTCCCTTATGACAGCCATGCTGTTGTTTGTAGAACAGAAATCTGTCTGAGGCAGAGAACATTCTCTTGGTGCTGTGGGGGATGGGGAAAGGGTGGGAGGGAGGAGTGTGGTGGAACATAGTGATCTCGGATCCCACTGTTTCTGGCTTCGTGAAAGTCTTCGTAGATGTCTGTGCATCCAACTACCTGGTAGAAACTTGTCCGGGTCTTTTTTCTGTCTGTGGCCAGGGACCTGGTGAGTTGGGTTACAACAATCCTCCTTCACACTCAGTAAGTCATAGTTTCTTCTCTCTCTCTCTCTCTCTCTCTCTCTCTCTCTCTCTCTCTCTCTCCATCTCTCTGTCTCTGTCTCCCCTCCCTCCCTCCCTCCCTCCCTCCCTCCCTCCCTCCCTCCCTCCCTCTCTCTTCTCTCTCTCCCCCTTTCCTTTTTCTTTCTGTCTGTTTTCTGGAGATTTGGCAATGACCCACCACAGACAGGGGCAGAGCCCTGGCAAGTGAGAGTCTGCCTATCTCTCTTCATTTCATCTGCACTGAGTAGCAGGATTATCCTGATGCAGTGGGTACATTCCTCCATTCATGTGGCTCTTACCTGGCAGCTGAAAGACAAAACTCAGAGAACTGCACATATGCAAACAGACAGCAAAGTTGCTTCTCTCAGCCTCTATTCCAAGGTGGGAGGACCTGTTTGGGGAGGTTCATCAACCCATTAGAGATGGAGACATGAACAGACTCTCCGTTTTTTTTTTTTTTTTAAGAAAGCTGCCATTATATCAGGTTTATTACTAAAACCACGCCCTCTCCCATTTCCTATCATACTGATTCCCTAAACTAGAATCTGAGATTCCTTCCCCTTTCCTCTTCCCTCTTGTCCCTTCTATAAACTTCACTTTGTCTTCTGTCTGTAACCACAAAGTCTGGGGGTGCAGTGGTTCTTACTTTTAGAAAGGATGGAGAGGTGTGTACTGCTTGAGGTATCTGTAGCACAAGTTTCTGCACTACTGTGCCAAAATACCCTACAACACAGCCACCTAAGGAGGCGGGATGGGTTGTTTAGGCTCACTGTTTGGGGCACAGTCCATGGGGGGAGGGGTGTGGAGCAGCTGGTCACATGGCATCTGTAGTCAAGAATCGGAGAGAGAGACAGCTGCCTGCTGGTGTTTGGCTCGCTTCCTCCCTTTTATTCAACCTGGGATTCAAGCCCCTGGGATGGTTCTGTCCATGTCATGCTGGGTCATCCCATCTCAGATGCTTCTCCCAGACACACCAGCTGTTTATCTCCTAGGTGACCCACATCCCACCAACCTGAAAACCAGGACCAACCACCACAGGCAGGATGCGCATAGAAGGTGACGGGGGAGGGGATATTGCCTTTCAACGTAAAATGTGTATTGCTGTCATGACTGTAGAGGGCACGCTGAGGTGGCTATGGAGACAGATTATAGCATCACAAATGGCAATAGGCCTCTCAATCAAAGCACAGGTTGGTGGTTTCAGATGTCCAGGTGCTGGCTTCATAGCAATCTTACAGCCTGCTAGAAATTCAGCTCACTTAGTTGCTTCAATAGTCTCAATGTGTTCAATAGTTAAACAGAACAAAACAAACACAAACAGAAAACAACCAGAACCCAAATCTGCAGTTAGGACCATGACTTTGTGCTGTCGCCCAGTGGTGTAGTATTTACAAGGACCTGAATCTGATTCTCTCTCCCCCCCCCCCCCCCCTCCCCCCTCTTTCTCCTGAACCTTAAAAACTAAATCTGTACACATTTTATAGCTGTTAAGAGCACAGGTTGTTTATAAGCCGCGGTGGCGCACATCGTAACTATGGTCCAGACTGTGAGTGAGTAAGTGCCCAGCGGTCTTATGCAGGCGTTGTTAATTCACAGTCTCCAGTGCTTCCTTGAAATTTCCTAAAGTCGCAAAGATTCTGAAAGTTTCTTATTGTACTAGCTGTCAAACTTTGGATTGAGATTTCAAATTTGTTTTTTTTTAAAAAAAAAAACACTGTAGAGGGGAGCAGTGGGCTGTGTTCCCACCTGGCTCCTGGCCGCCTGGCTAGCGTATGCCCCGAAATAACAACACACAAACTGTATTCATTTAAATACTGCCTGGCCTATTAGTTTCAGCCTATTATTAGCTAATTCTCACATCCTGATTAACCCCATATTTAGTAATCTGTGTAGCACCACAAGGGGTGGCTTACCGGGAAGATTCTAGCTTGCATCAATCTTGGAGAGGAGAGTCATGGCGACTCTAGGCATCTGCCTCACTCCCAGCATCCTGTTCTGTCCACTCCACCCACCTAAGGGCTGGCCTATCAAATGGGCCAAGCCAGTTTCTTTATTAACCAATGAAATCAACTCAAGCAGAAGACCCTCCCACATCAAAACACCAATCTTGGGCCAATGCTGGACTAATATCTGTTTTTCCTTTGTGCCTACTGGTACAAGATAGCTACAGATCTTTGTGCTAATTATAGAACTGTGGGATGCAGGTGATACCATAGAAGATGATCTTGTAAAAAACATAGGAAATGAAGAAATGAGTATCTTGTTTGGTTTTTACAGAAAAGGAACCTCAGACAATCCACTAGTCTACCAAAAAATTCATCTCACAATGAGGAAATTTGGGCTGAGAATTGGAAAGACTTTCTGATCTTTACTTGCATGGAACTACTTTATATATACATCATGATGCTTAATCTACACCAAGTTTTGTGAGGTTTGTTGTTTTTCTTTTGGTTTTTAGAGACAGGGTTTCTCTGTAGTCTACACAAATTTTTAAAATGACCTGTGAAGTTGCAGTTCTTGTGGGTGGTGGTGGTGATGGTGGTGATGGTGGTGGTGGTGGTGGTGGTGGTGGTGATGGTGGTGGTGGTGATGATGGTGGTGGTGGGGATGGTGGTGGTGGTGATGATGGTGGTGGTGGTGATGATGGTGGGTGGTTGGTGATGTGGATGGTGGTGGTGGTGGTGGTGGTGGTGGTGTTGGTGGTGATGGTGGTGGTGGTGGTGGTGGTGATGTGTGTGTATGTGTGTGTATGTGTGTGCATGTGTGTGCGTGTGTGTGCATGTGTGTGCATGTGTGTGCATGTGTGTGCATGTGTGTGTTAGTGACTGAGTGAAAGCAAATGGTAAAGATTACTCTATTATTCTCCATATTTTTTTACACAGTCCTGTAGGCCACCCGAAAAGCCCCTGTCTTTGAGACCATCCTATTGATTTCCTTTTAATTCTTTGGGTTGTTTAAATCGTTGTACTGATGAGCACACATCTGCTTTCTCCTGGAGGCTGGACCCGGGGAGTTGCAGGCTTAGAAGAATCCTTAGATAGCTGGTTTGGCTTTCTGAAACCTCCTTGCAGGAAGAGAAATCTATGTGGAGAAAGGATTCAGTCATACGTTGACCCTGTTTAAAAATCTAAGTATCTATAGCCAAACAATAGCAGCAAGAAACAAAGGTGCGCCAAAGCAAGAAAGGGCTCTGCACACTTTCCCCTCTAAATTCGTGTGTGTGTGTGTGTGTGTGTGTGTGTGTGTGTGCACGCGTGCGCACGCAAAACAGGCTTTAAGCTACATCTTCTGCAGGCAGCCTCTGCTGTGGGAAGGCTACAAGAACAAAATGATGTTGAAGAAACAAGTGGAGACAGGAAGCTTCCTTCAGGGGTAACCTCAGACAGTAGAGTGATTTTTTAATCTCTCTCTTCTAGAGAGCTCTAGTCTGATGGGGAACTAAAGAGTCCAAGGTTTTATAGCAGAACCCCTATATAACCCTATATCATCAGGATATTTCTGAAGTACAAGCTACCTAAAATGGGTAAAATGGGCAATTGTCTTAATTCATGGAGTCACATTTTAGTGTGCGGCCTGAAGGGGACAGGAGGGATGAAATGCCAGTGGTATGTCTTCCCCTGGGTCCCCCTTTCTAAGCTTGAAAGGGGACCGACCATCTTTGTTCCCTACTCTCAAGAGGGAAATTTGTTAAATATCTTTTCCCTGACTGCCAGCTCTGTCTTCTTCAGCCAGGTTGGCTGTGAGCTACATGGAGAACACCACGCAGAACAAATTCAGTTCCTAACGTCCCAATGGCAATGAAAATGTTATGAAATAAGCCTGGAAGATCAGAGGCATGGACTCAGATTCCTGCAGCATTGTGTGGTGAGCTTTGGGAGTTAGGGCCAGCTTTAATACTACCTGTTACTGTCCGCTGGGTGAGGTTTGAACCACCATCACCCTTTGAAGTTTCAGATTTCTTATCTATAAAAACGACTGCGCAGGTGTTTGCTGGGAGTGAAGCTCCTTGTGCTGGATGGTTAAGAGCCTGTGGTGGGGTTCATGTGCATGTGGTACTTAGGGCAAGGCTTGACTCACACAGTCAAAGTAAGGGTTTTACATGTTTTTGAGCTGTGAGTTTTGTAGTAATAAGTTCAATCTCTTCTTCATTTCTATCCTATATGTCATTGGGAGAAACTCGTAGGGTTTTGTGTAATCAGCTGGCTCACAGTAGGGTCTCAGAAACGAGCAAGGGATCATAAATAAGAGTGGCCTTGGGTTTGGGGAGATACTGAATGCGGAACTTCATGTTGCTAGCTTTTTGTTAAAATCCCTCATTGTCTACTGAAAGTGGAGAGGTGATATAGAATGTAGAACTCGGAGATATGACACAGGAACATGGTCCAAGGGAAGGAAGGGCAAACATTTGGGAGAATGAGTAGGGTCATTGGGAGAGAGTGGGACATGGAAGTAGATCCATGCATCAGAGTTTCTCACCTATCAGGGCCTGGCAGAAGTGATCTAATATGCCAAGAACGGGACTCCAAAGGTAAACAAAGTCCATTTCTTTTTCTACTAGTGTCTACCATTTTTGAAAATACATTTAAAAAATTTCATATATCTATACTGTATTTACATGACTCCCATTCTGTTGTCCTTCCAGCCCCCTCCTATAGAGCACACAGTAAAACCACAATGCTTGTGCACATTGCTGTGGACAGAGTGGCTGTTTCTCTTGTCTTCTTGACAATAAAACCTTAGTTTGATCAGACAGCCCCAGGTTTGGTTCTGTAAGTGCTCATGACGGTCTGAATCAGTTATATAAATCCATCCAGTGGCTGCTGGAGAAGTGGCCATGTGACTACCGTTCTGACCCAGAAAACACAATGGCATTTTACACGGGCAATGCTGTAATGTGTGATGATCCCACACAGCTGTTCATGAGCCTTAAACTCCCCAGTAACAGGCTTTGACCGTCCCAGTGTGGCGTGGCTCACCCCAGGGAATGTTTGCTGAGTATAGTTAATCTGCAATGCCTGGACTTTTGTTCATATCTGTGGTAGAAGATGTTGAGAAGGAGATGGATCAGAGTAACTACAGGACCTTTAGAGGAGAGTTAAATTCACTGAAGAACTCCAGGAAAGAATATTCGGGGATTTGTTATTAATGAGCACATAGTAGATGTCCCTAGCTTCCTGAGTTGGTAACACCTTATTAATGTAATCACCACTTATATCCCATATTGGTAAGATCCATTATTGCCCATTCACCATTTTGCGTATGTAGGTGCTATATTTTGACCATAGAAATGCTTCCAGGTTTTTGCTGTTGTTGTTAAAGTAAGATTAAAATCCAATAGCTTGCTACATTATATTCAGAATTCTTTACTTTTGTAATGACACAGGATTAGGAAACAGATGAATTGAATAGGAAAGTTTTGAAGGAGTAAACACGTCATGTGTTTAATTTTAAGTGGAAAACGTAGGGCAAGATGGGTGCCCCAGACCCTGGGAATAATGGTATGGAAGCATGTTTATAAGTATCAGAGGGAAGGGAACGGGGATGCTTTGGTTGCCTTGACCACTTGCTGTGTGTTTTCCTCCAGGGGGCCTTCCTGGGAAAGGGATAGTGCAGGAAGTGGAGGAGAATTTGGGCCCTAGATGGAGTATTGCTATGGCTCATCCTTGGGACGTTCTTGCCCTGGCCTCTTTGCCTCTGTTGGGTTCTCCAGAAGCAGACCCGTAGATGACGTTCACAGTGCAAATCCTGACTCTGACGTGCCTAGTTCTACAGATGGACGGCCTGCCACAGACATATTTTGCGCTCAGAGTCGCTTGCCTTTGCTTCTCTGCCTTGGGCTGCGGCTATGGAAGGTCCAGTACTACAGCCAGCAGCCAGGTCAAGCAAGGGCCCGTAACACCTTGCAGCTTCCCAGAGGAGTTTTCCAAAGAAAGGCAGACAGGGGGCATATCATGATTAATGAAGGATCCGTTCTTATACTCTGAGAGCTGTTGGGGGCTGAGAAGAAATGGTAAAGCGTAATTATTAAAATCTGCAACCAAGTAGAGATGTTGAGTGTTCTGAGTGGAAACTGGGGAGAGGTTTGAGAAATGTTTGGGGTGAATCCTGAAAGAGGAATATAAGCAAAGCAGGTGGAGACAAGGGGTCTTGTCCTCTGAGAGGTGGGCAGAAGTCAATGGGTGACGGGATATCGGGGCAGGGGGTGCATGGGATGGGGATCTTCGAGAGGTGGGAAAAAGTGTAAACTGCCTTTGACAGAAGGTCCGATGCGCTTGTTATGCTGCACTCTTGGACTTTCCTCGCAGGCAATGGAGCCTCCCAAACCTTTGGTCAGGCAAGCACATTAGGAGATCTGGACGTGTCTGTGATCTGGGGAATGGGAATGGTAGACAGAGTGAGATCTCACGAGAGGCAGGCAGGTGCGTTCAGTAGGCCATTCCAGCCAAGGAGGAGAGAAGTAATGAATGGGGGGGCACCTGAGCAAGTGATTTAGGTGATTAATTGTGTGTGTGAATGTTCATGTGTGTATTTTCTGTGTGCATGCCCGAATACAAGATGTTAGTTCTTGACTTCTTGCCCTTGTTGAGGCAAGGCCTCTTATTGTTTACTGCGGTGTACGCCAAGGTAACTAGCCAACAAGCTTTTGAGGATTCTCCTAGCTAGGATTACAGACATGCATTACTAAAGTCCTTTAAAGAAATTACACATATTTGTTTATCTGGTGGTGACACGCATGCGTGCATGCCACGGTTTGTGAATGGAAGTCAGAGGACAACTTGCAGGAGTGGATTTTTTCCTTCCCATGTGCATCCTGGAGACAAAACTCAGGGAAGACTTTTGTAGCAAGTACCTTGCCCGCTTGTCCATCTCAGCATCCCCAGTGTCCGCTTTCTGTGAGTTCTGGGGATCCAGCTCCAGGTCTTTTGCATGTGCTATGGTACTTTACCCATGTAACATCCCTGGCTCCAAAATCAATATTTTCAGAGGACGGGATAAACAGATGAAGAGAAGGGATGGCGGGGGTAGCTTTTCTCTTGGGAGAGACTGATGGCCAAGCATTTCAAGTTCACTGCCAATTCAGTTGCCTCCTCCCACGGACTTAAGGATGTTGTCTCTTTAGCAGTTTGAAGTGGGTACAGGGTCAGTTCCTGCGCCCATTTGAGACCTACTGCCTACCTCACGTCTGTATTTGGCTTCTAGAAATCTTTTGTGCAAGTGTACCAGTATTGGTATCCTCTGTTGTGGGTGTTTGGAGGAGAATATTTGATTCCACACGGCCGCTTTTATTTCTTGCTAGAAAGACACTTCCCCTAGATGGCATATCAAATGAAGCTTTGGAAAAATATGCCTTGGGATAGAACATGTCATGGGATGGGAGATACATGGAATAGAAGATGCATGAACATGCACTTAATTAAAGCATGCCCAGAATGGAAGATGCAAGAAGGGAAGCATGCACATAATGGAACGTGCATGAACTGGAACATGCATAGGAATGAAACATGTATAGAATAAAATATGCATGGAATAGAACATGTATGAACTAGAATGTATACTGGAATGGAACATGCATGGAGTCGAACATGTATTGGAGAGAGAACACGCACTGGAATGTGAGAGAAATTACCATGGACATCACGCTAGCTATTTTCAAACCTGAGAAATGACTTGACTATGTACTAAACTCTTCCTTTTGCTTAGAGATTGGGTCAAATATCAGATGGCATCTAAGTACAGAGCTCTTTAGGGCAAAGTCTGTTGTAGAGGATTCAGACACTAGTAAGTTACTAGTAAGGAAACTCCTGCAACTATACAAAGAATGAAAGGCAAGGCAAGTAATTTCTTTTTTTCAGCATGCAATCCACAGACCCCCGAAGAACCCATCTGTAACCGTTTATGGCTAGAAGCATGCAGACACCAACTCTTGGAGTCATCTATGCAATGCATTCCAGAACAGCAACGTTGTACTTTACCCTTAGTGAATAATGAATTATTATACAGTAAAGGAAAGCCTGTTCCAAAGAACCACCCATTTGTGCTCCACGACAATAACTTTATTCTTGGATCTTAACCACCCCCAGTTTTCTTGGACTGTGCCTTTTCGCTCCAGATGTGCACAAGTCCTTACAAAGTAGACTACAGAAAATAAAATGAAGGTTTGATGCTTAAATGCTATTCTGTAATACGGGCTTGCTTGTGTTTACTGTAGAGAGTATCTTAGTCACATTCTATATCTTAATAACTGTGTCTTGGGCACAGATATAATGCTATGTAGGATTTCTGGGTCCCTAGCCACATTCCCAAGTTTCTTTTTTTTTTCTAGTCTTCATAACACTTGAGAATACCTTTAGTTCCATTTCAAAACTGGGGTCTTGGACTGGGATGATATTTTAGTTGGTAAATTAATCTTTTGAAGCCTAAAGACCTGATATCAATCCATAGAACACACATAAAATACCTGGGAATGGTGGTGTATGCTTGTAATCCCAGTGCTGAGAATGCAGAGCCTGGGGTCTCCTGGTCAGCCAGCATAGCCTATTTGGTAAGTTCCAGGCTGATGTGAGACCATAACTCAAAACCAAATATGGTGCCTGAGAAATGATATCAATGTTATTTTTCAGCTAACACATGCACAAATACACACACAGACACACATCCCACCACCAAATATATTTCGGTATGACAAGCAAAGCGAGACAACAAATATTATGTACACACGCACATGCACACACATACTACTTGATTGAGATTGAACAAATGCAAACATACAGCAGAATAAAAGCCCCAAATGTGTGCATTTCTAAGACAGCATAGAATCATGAAGAATTTTGTATCTAGAGTGGTTTGTGCTGAACCCCTTGGTGGTCCTCTTTGCCCCTGTACCCCTACCTCATCTGCTTATTTATTATTATTATTATTATTTCCCTTCATTCTACTGTTATGGATTCTTTGGAAGGAACAAAGCCCAGACTTGGAGAGACAGTGACAGGGTTCAGAAGCATCTTGTTTTTCCTGTGTAGTCATCATGTTACATGCATGAGCAAGCGTGTTGGATACAGTCTTGTTTCTGTCGTCACTAGGACAGAAGGTCATTGTTCTGTTATCATGATAAAACTTCCTGATAAAAGTAGCATAGGGTGGGAGATAGCCTGTCTCATATTCTAGGTTTCAGTCCATCACTGAGGGAAGTTAAGGCTGGAACTCAGGCAGCTGGTCATATCACATGCACAGCCAAGAGCAGAGAGAAACCAGTATATGCACGCTGCCTGCTTGCTTGCATTTCAACCGGTCTCCTCCACGTTGACAGCACATTTTCTATGTCTTTTCTCAACTAAGGTATCTGAGTGTCCTGGATTCCCATCATTCATTGTCTCTTCCACACAATCCCGTCCACTCCACATGAGAAAGAGGAAACCATCAATACTGGTTGATCAAAACCACCCCTGCATAGTCTTTCTGCTAGCAGATGCTCATTTTGAAGGGTGACTTTTTTTTTTTTTATTATGATGTGATTTTTTTTAATTGGCATTTATTAGATAGGATATCATTATATGCAAAACTCAAGTGTAAAGAGCTACATCATTCCCAGGACTGGGGATTTGTCTCAGTTGGCAGATGGCTTGCTTGGAATGCATAAAGCTCTGAGTTTGACCCCCAGGAATTACGGGGTCTCCTGGCACATGCCCGTAATTCCAGCACCCAAGAAGCTGGAGGCAGAGGGATCAGAAGTCCAAAGGCATTTGAGGCTAGACTGTGAAATGCAGATCTTGTCTAAAAACAAAAACAGTAAACAAATAAAAAAACCAAACCCAACTCTTCCAGGCTGAAGAGAGTTCCTGATTTAGTGCCACAGGGAAGCATAACTGACAGGGACCAGCAGTTTCCAGGGTGTCCAGTGCTGGGTTAAGACAGCCAGTCCCCCCAGTTTCTTCTGCTCCACCAAGTTACAGAAAGAGGAATCACAGAACAGTTTAACCTCGAGTTAATTCACCCAATGGTTTATACGGCCCTGTGCCTTTTTTCCTGACCCCTACAAACTGTCCTGCATGATCTGCCCCAGTCCCTTAAAGCTCCCCGGTTGTAAATCCACTCAACAGCGACTTTGCCCACAGCTGAATTGGGGCGAGAGAGAGAGAGAGAGAGAGAGAGATGAGGAGAGAGAGGACGAGAGAGATAGAATGAGAAGGAGAGAGAGACGAGATAGAGAGAGAGAGAGAGAGAGACAGAGAGAGAGACAGAGAGACAGAGACAGACAGAGAGAGAGACAGAGACAGAGACAGAGAGAGACTCTGTTTCAAACAGGTGTAATGCCCTCCCTCTCTGAAGAAGGGCTGTCTGGCTGCCTCTCACGGAACCCAGTTTTGCACAAAAATCCCTGGCTGCAATGTGCTCCTCCAAGTAAGGCCACCAGTTTTCAAACAGCCCAGGATTAGGGTACCGCAGCCACTCACTCTAAAGGTGACTATCTCTCTGTTGCTGTAATTACAAAAGCTAACTGCGAAACCTGAAACCTTGCTGGGAAACTGTCCACGGGGCACAAAGGACGCACCGACCCTATCGCTTCGGAATTCGGGTCTTTTCCAGGCTTTTTTGTAAAGGGGTTTTTGTCTGGTTTTGAGTCTCCGGGATCGGAGATAGAGAGCAGATCCAGGTGGTGGCTTGGAGCATGTCCCTGGGGGAAAGCTGTCGCTGGAGGTTCGCGTCCAGGCACCTTACAATTTAGCCTGGGAAAACTAGGTAAAATGACAGCGCTATTGCGAGGCTGGAAAAGAAAAAAGAGCAGGAGGGAGCATCCCACTGCAGTCCCTTGAAGGAGGTGTTACCCCGCGCTCAATCTGCTCTGCTGGTGCCGGCCGCCCTCTTGCTCTGAGGGCTGAATACTATAATCACCACGCCGAGAGTGTGGGGAGATGTTTATTTTTATCCCAACCGCCAGCATCGTCACAGCATGCGAGATCCAATTTTACACCGAGCATCTGCGCACCGTGTGGCCCTGCTGCCGGCCCAGCTGCTTTCTCCAAAGCTGCGCCGTGCTGAAATTTCATGTTTTCCCCCAACAGAGGATGTGATAGGAAAAACGGAGGAGTGAAATGTACACTCACAGAAGCTGAAGCTGGCTTAGCAAATATAACTTGTGGTCCGTTGTTCACCGGGAGAACGCGCCTGTGAGCTGGGCCAGAGCTCCTAGAGACACAGCCAATTTTCTCCCTTCTTTCTAACTAGCAGAAGCTGATTTCTGGGGTGGCTGTGTTCAGCTCAATGCCAGTTCCCTTGAGCCGGGTGTGGCCTTGTGACCAGGCTCTGGCTGATTAGAGTGTTCGGGGAGGCTTCCAGGAAGGCTTCTGAGAAGGGAGGGCGGGCAGAGAGGGAGGCAATGTTGTCCTTGGTACTCAGTTTCCCTGCCCTGGCTGCAGAACACACGACAGACCGGAGGGCAGCACACTGTGTAGTCTTGCAGCATTCTGAGGCAATTTTCAGATAAACCCTACGCTGAGCTCGACGCACAGAGGTAGACAGGATCTCAGGCCTTGTAAACTTTGCTGAGTCATGCCTGCACCAAGCCCTGACCTGTCTGCTTTAAGATTTCCCTCCCCCCTTCCCTTCTTCCCTCAGTCCCTCCCTCCCTGCCCGCCTGCCTCCCTTTCTTTCTTCCTTCTTTCCTTTTGCCAGAGAAAAATACCTTTGTGCCCATAAGTCGCTGTTTTTAAGTTCTGCATCAGAGCAATAAAATGCAGTTTGCTAACTGTTCTATCAAGGTTTAACATTAACAGAGACTGAACCCTAGGTCTTAATAGACACAGGGCAGGCAGGGAACAGTACCAGACATTGAGTAAATGTGCAAAAAGCCTGGCTATTAATACCCAACTGGGGAATTACTATATTTTGCCAGTCACCTCTGAGTTTACACTCTGATGGAGAAGTGTCCGTTTTAATGTGGCTCTGGGCCAGGTTTAAAGGACCTCTATAAATGTAACCCCTGTCTGCTTGTCCTATTCGATCTGTTTAATCTATACCATTTGGACATATACTCACGTGTGTCTTGGCTTATTCCTTCAGGGAACATTTATTCTGCATCTGTTATGTACGAGACACAGCTTATGATGTTGGTGGGGTCCTAAGAGAGAAATGAAAGGAAGACCCTGACTTTGAACTGATTTGAGAATAGCAATGCCAGAATGACCAGCATTTATACACGGATGCAGGATCTTCATGTCATGTTGCTAGCTATTCATTGAAGAGTGGTTCTGTTGCTTTCCTCGTTATCCTAGCGTAGCTAGAGATGGACCAAGAAATCAGTAACTGCCATTAAGTTAAGAGTAGCAACACAGCTGCAGTTTCCCTAAGGCTCGCTCACAGCTCTTGACCTCAATGGCAAGCAGAGAGTGTCATCATTTATGAGCAGGGCCCCGCCCCGTGGTGTAGGGCAGCTCTCAGAGTATGGTCCTCAGACATGTAGCTGATCATCATGGGGGAAACTGGAAATGCTACCCTATTGGCCTCCTGGAGGGCGGGGTCCAGCAGTCTGCTTTTTAATATGCTCTCTAGAGGATTCTTCCATCCATCGCAGCTTGAGGACCGGTATTGTAGCTGATCAGTAAGTGAAGTTTAACGTGGAATGAGGGATGAGCAGGCACAGACAGACTTACCTCAAGGCAGGTAAAATATGTGTGTACAAAGCCTGAGTTAAGTTTTTATTCTCAAGAAAGTCGGGAAAAGCGACTTATTATTTGTCTTCACTAGTTACTTCTTTGAATATTTTCAGACCTCTCCTGACATTTGAAAACAAGCTTTAGGCTTGTCTTCTTGCATTGCGAGAATCTCCTGGTGTGCGCTATTGCTGCCGAGAACTCCGCACACAACTGGGAAGCGAATGAGTTGGGCATCGCTGAAATGAATGATGCAAGCGAGAGAATCTTCCTAAATCTGCGAGCCATTTTATAGCGATACACGCCTCTTTCATTTCACAGGGTTCTGAAGCGTGAAAGGTGGGTGTGCTTGAGTTGTGGGTGTGCAAGGTGTGGAACCAAGGTCTTCAACCACAGTCACGCTATGTGCACATTGCTTTCCTGCTCTGACCCGACCTCTTGTCCTCCCAGGACTTTGCACAGGCTGCCAGGAAGTCAGGTTCTGAGAGGAAATCTTTCAACTTCAAATAGAGAGACACAACTTCACTAAGAAAAAAAAAAATAAACAGGCAACAAAAAAACCTGTCTGTTAGCTGGGGTCCAGCCTGGGAGGCTTGCAGGCATGTGTGTGTGTGTGTGTGTGTAAAGACCACTGAGATTATCTTTGAAGCACACAGATAAGCAATGTTCTACTTTTCCGAGTCGCACCCGAAACAAGCTCAGGAAACGTAAGCCCTAAGGTTGTAGAGACCCTTCTCTTCTGAGGAGCCTCCTGATGCTCAAGCACCAGAAAAAAATTAAATGGAGACATTCCTAACTCTATCGCACTTTAAAGACATAACTCCAAGTGTAGATAGAGGTTTTTGCCACCAGTTTCCTTTTGGGGGGGTTGTATAATGACTTCATAATCAATCATGAACCCAAACGTTCAAGTTGACGTTGAGGGATCGTTAGGGTGGGCTTGCCTGAAAATTCCCACTTCTCTTTTAATTATGTTACATTTAATGCTATGTGCTTCCTGCTTGCTTTCTTCAAAAAAGCACTATATTTTAATTTTGCTCTTCTCTGATGTTTTTGTCTAAACAGCACAGGCAAGCGCAGTAAGAATGGCTTTCAATTCCTTTTCCCGTGACCCACCCGAAAGCAAAAGATTTATTTTCACATGAGGCCAAATGAGTGAAAATGGAGATCAAAGAGGGTTCTCTCACTGATCCAGGATGTGGTGGGGTGGCACCTAACAGTGACCTTCCTTAAGTTTCATTGCTTCCCAAAAGTCCCATTAGCGAATGACTTGGGATTAGGTTTTTAACATGGATCCCAGGAGAGGTGCTCAGAATTCTTATGCATGGCCTGTGAAGGGGACACAAGAAGGGGCATAAGTTACCTGTTCCCAGAAAGTTATTTTCCCTCCTCAGACAGGCATGCAGTCTGAGCTGGTTGTAAACTTGTAATGCATGTGGCCTCAAACACCAGATCCTCCTGCCTCAGTGTGCTGGGATTACAGATGCACACTATCAGGCCTCTCCTCCACCACCAACTCCTCCGATCCTGCCCTGAAGTGGATGCCAGCTGAGAGATCTGGGCTTTTAGTCTGACTCAGTTGTAGACAACTCAGTGGTTTCTAGGACATCACCACTTCTCTCCAGAGCTCTATTTCCCTTTCTGAAAAAAGAGGAACTAAGACTGATTTTTGTTTTCCTAATTTGGATCTATCCTTTTTTTCTTTCTTTCTTTCTTTTTTTCTTTAGTTTTCAAGAAAAGGGTTCTCTGTAACTTTGGATCCTGTCCTGGAACTAGCTCTTCTAGACCAGGCTGGCCTCGAACCTACAGAGATCCGCCTGCCTCTGCCTCCCGAGTGGTGGAATTAAAGGCGTGTGCCATCACCCAGCAGTTGGATCTATGCTTTTTTGGAACACGGGCAAGGATATGACATATATGACATTCTTGCTGGCATTTTTCACACTGAAGATAATAAAATGCTAAGGAGTTTATTTTACAGAAAGTTACCAAAGCAGAATACTGGTTGTTTATAAAGGATAGAGGCTAGGGGATTGGCACAAAGGGTACCAGTGAGGTTAGCTCAGATGGCACCTTCTAGGAGGCTCTGCCTCTATGCCTTAGTAGTTTTCCAAATAGCTACTTCCTGTACTTCACCTTGGCAGGGGATGGGGAGCAAATCCAATGTGTGAATTGTGGAAAGATCTTTACACCATAGCAGATCTGACCATGTCACTGAGGTTGGAGGTCTTGTCTGAGGCAAAGCTGTAGGGCGTCTCACCTGAGAAGAATGATGTCCTGGGGTTACCATGGCATCTCTCTCTTTGGAGGAGGTGCTCACACAGAGGCTGTGGAGGATGATGCTCTGATGGCTGGTGACCAGTAGGAGGGCATGAGAGATAATGCAATCTCACTGCCAGTGTAGTGTGTTAACAGAGGCCTGCTGCTTCATGATTGTGTCCTCCTCGGAGAGAGCTCTCATAGTTCCCCAGTCCCCGTCCTTGTGCCTGTCCTATAATTTCCAATTTGTTCCCACCCACTTTCTACAGAACTATGTGCCCCATGAAGTTACGGTCATGCAATGTTTCAGTTCACAAATTTTCAAGACTTCTTTTCTAACAGAAACAGATTTTAAAATTTTGACGGTTAGGTGGTTTAATTCTGGAAAATGACACTGGTTTCTAGCTGTCATTGGGATGGAGCATCCCTTGACAAATGCATTTCATGAGGTTAAAAAAAAGGTAGTTGGTTTGAATGAAAAGCAAAAACTTAGGTAATGAGTAGAAATGACAAAATGTCAGACCCATGAAGCTGAAGCAAATGTACATGCTTATTAATTATTAATTAATTAATTTTTATCAGTTGGGGAAGGAAAGAAGAAGATAAAAAAAAAACCAACCCAGGGAAGGGAAAAAAAGAAGGAAGTTTGATGTTTGAAAAGTAGAATATATCTTGATCCACGAGCACAAGGCAGAGAGAGCGGAGAAATTCTTGAGCTTTTGAAAGCTCAAAACCCACCCTCAGTGACATAGCTCCTCCAACAAGGCCATACTTCCTAATCCTTCCCAAAGAGTTCCACCTGCTGGTGACCAAGAATTCAAGACATAAGCCTATGGTGGTCACTCATTCAAACAACACACCTGCTTTGTGTACAGCAACATAAAGATTTAAAAACAAAAAAGGCTGCTTAGTTCTTTCTTTTAGTTTGATTTTTTTTTTACATCCAATAACTTTTTATCACTATTTCTCAACGCGATGGCAGCCTGGGGACTGGTGGGTGTGGGCTGCAGGTGATGGTGTGGATCACCCTGGGGTTGCCTCAGAGATCTCAGAATGGTTCTCTTTACTTGCATCCTGAAAAGTCAAGGTCAACTCAGATTCACGAGGGCAGGATCATAAAAGCTAAGCAAACAAAGGCAAAAATGTTAAATAAACATGGGAGCTCTTCCATGCTAGCAAGCTGGGGTCTGCCTCTGAGCGCTTCAATACCTTGGTTGTAGATGGCAGTTTCCAACACTGTGAAAAAGGCACTCAACCTCAGTAAGTCGCTCCCTCGCAAATGCAAAGGTGGGGTTCAGTATCCACAACAAGAATATGAAAACACAAAACATCCATTTTAGTTATTTCAAACCTATGTTTTAAAAAAAACTCCTTTGTGTGTGTGTACGTGTATGCACGCGAGCTCGCGATGGTGGGCGGGGCAGGGGGGCGGGGCAGGGGGGCGGGGGGGCGACTGTCTTTTGTGAAATAGGACATTGCTACAAACTCCTGTCTGGCATGGAACTCGCTATGAACTTGCACCCAACCTCCTTTTTCTGCATCTCTAGTGCCCGGATTGCAGGCATGTGACACCATCCCCGGACACCCCCGGGTCGGGAAAGTTTTCAAACTTCTTCTCTAAGGGTTTCGAGTGATGTAGAAATCATCACACGTTGTTTCAACAGCTTGGCCCGGCCCATTCTCATCTCAGGAACTAGGCTGCCAGGCTCGGCCAAGAATAAATGGAACTTGGGTTTCAAAACCTTGCCCAGTCAGCATTTGGTTCTGTGGGCTTTGAAGACGGAGATGTGAAATGTAGCAAACCACAGGCAACATTTACCAACAACTGTTTTGGCACATTAGGCAGGGAATTCTTCATGGCCAGGATTTCCAGAACCTTCCCTTTCCTTGTCTGAACTGCAGGAACCACACAGTCCTCTTCCGGCCCCCTTATCTGCGTAGACGTCCTTTGATCCACCCACGTTACAGAGAACAGTAACAGGGTTTGCTTGTAGGAGCTGTCACACCCTACATGGAAACAGTTTAAGTTGTCTATTAGATGCGACAAACTAAAAACATCTAAAAATAACACCCAGAACGTGTTGTTTATCATTTCTTTTGAATAAAATGTGAGTTCCGGCTTGGGTTTAAAAAAACAAAACAAAAAGAAAAACCAACTTGACAAAAATGGTCTTGCTGAGGAAACTCCTTTTCTGGAAATCTGAGATTTTTTTCTCTCCAATCTCTTCATGTCCTTTTTGCTGCCATTTAAAATATAAACAGTACACTGGAATCAACGAAATGCATTAGAATCTCCTTCTGGTAACAGTCAGAATTCTTGTCATCTTAGAACTGGCAAGTTGGCATCAGCTATTTTGATATTGTAATTTGGGGGGGGGAGGGAGTGAAGAGCTTTGGTATTATCTATAAGAAGAAATTAATTTCCACTTGTGCTGTAATCATAACAGAGAGCAAAATACAGCTCCTAGAGAAATGGGTATATATCTAATTATTTCTCTTGGAATGGAAAACATTAGCAAGGGAATATGAATTGTTAGTCAGTCCATTGTCAGTTCCTCAGCATGGGTATATTTAATGATCCATTCTCTACGAAAGATGTCAGAAAATTTGAAATTTGTGATTTGAACGAGACTGGCTCTTGTAGCCGCATATGAGTGAAGGCTTGTTTCATGGCTGTGTATAACTGTTTGGGAAGGATTAGGAGGTGTGGCCTCGTTGGAGGAGGTGTGGCCTCGTTGGAGGAGGTGTGGCCTCGTTGGAGGAGGTGTGGCCTCGTTGGAGGAGGTGTGGCCTTGTTGGAGGAGGTGTGTCACTGGGAGTGGTCTCTGAGGTTCTGGGAGCCCACACTATTTTCAGTTAAGTTCTTTTTTACTGACTCTGGTTGTTGTCTCATTATGTGAGCTCTTAACTCCTGCTTCAGTGCCCTGCCCGCCCACCTGCTACCTTGTTCCCAGCCACGATGGCCATGAACTCACTCTCTGAAACTGTACGTGAGTTCTCAGTTAAATGCTTTCTTTCATAAGTTGTATTGGTTATGGTGTTGCTTCACGGCATTAGAAAAGTAACTAAAACAGAGTTCAGTTATGCTGGGACTATTTTAATTAATGAGTGTACAAGAATGAAGGAATTGAGTTGAAATATTTTGTATTATTTATGAAAATAAATTCCAATTTAAACCATATGGAAAGCACACATTTCAATTTCTAGACTCTCATAGTCTCACTTTGAACTGAGGCATAAGTTCTTTTTATCAAGCAGGCACATTAAAGGCCTCCCCCCCCATCAATTGTTCTTTGATTGGAACTAAACTAAAGTCCAAGTTCTTACAGTCCTTAAAGATGACAACGTATGGCCCAGTGCAAAGTGGGTGGAATAGAGCATTTCCAGGTTGTGAAGTTAGAGTCAGCCACATGACAAACAAAATTGTTTTCAGTGTAGCTCTCTCATTAGAGCTCTACACCCAAACTTGTGCTATTATTTCTATTGGAAAAGAAGTTGTGCCTTAGGCCATTGAATGGAGTACGGATGTTAATATTGAGTTAGAACCTTTGCTTTCATCCATTCTTAGGGTTGCATCCATAGGCAGTGTCTCTGACACCTAATTTCTCAGTTGTAAAATGGTTAAAACAATAGCCAATGGTGTGGTTTTGTGATGACCGAGTGAGAGAATATGTAAATCACCTGCTAATAGAGATGGCTCTCTCACTCTGCACTGTGTCATCCAGCGACTCTCAGTCATCCCCGGGCGTTTTGTCTCTCCTGATTGCTCATTTCCCACCCCCCTTCACCTGTGTTCTTCTCAACTCCATTCTTCTGTCCATGATACACAAGCCTCCCACTTTGGGCTTCTCTATTCCTTTCTATTCTATCTGACTATGTATTTTCTCTACAGTCAAATAAATTCTTGGTCCTAAACACTTTCTTATCATCTGAAACAGTTCAGATATGTCGATCGCCTATAAAATACACTGGTATGCAACTATTTAAAAACCAACAACACTGTTTCTTTTCAGTTCTTGATAACATTTACTTAAAAATATGCATTCTGGGCTGGAAATATTTGCTAGTGGTTAAGAGCATTAGCTGCTCATCTAGAGGACCCTGATTTGGTTTCTAGTACTCATGTGGCAGCTCCCAACCATCTCCTGTCCCAGGGGATCTGGTTCTATCTTCTGGTCTCTTTTTGATACTGCAAACCACCCAAACATAAGAATAAATAAGTCTTTGAAAATATGCACTCGTTATATAGAATTCTATAGTCATTATATAGAATTACAAATAACCATGCTGATGGCACCCAGAAAATAGTGTGGTGTCTGGGCAGAATCCTGAGAGAAGCAGTTTCCTGTCTAGCTTTGATGAACTTCTCCTTGGGTGGATTTATTACTTAAGACTTCAGTTTCTTTACCTGTAAAATGGAGGCAGTTGGAGAGCTTATTCTTGAGGTTTCTTCTAATTTTCTAAAAATCCTGCAGAGATATATCCTATTATCTCTACAGAAGGGAAATGTCCTTCTAGTACTGGTTAACTGGGGAGCATAGCTGACCACAGATCGATATTCAGATGGTCCTCTTAGTTCCTCTTTGCAGAGAATGAACACAGCCTAATGTACAGCAAGCAGCAAGGGTGAAGCTGCCCTCTCCTCTGCCTTCTCTACTCCTCAGGCCTGCTTCTCTTCAGGTACACAGTGCTCTTAGATGATTCCATCGTGCATTCTTGGTTGGCCTCTCCTTGAGTTTGTGAGATGGCTGGGCAAGCCTAAATATGCAAGCCCTGGTCCTGGAAAAGAATATCTCGATGGTGTCAGAAGCAGATCACAGATTTCTCTCTGTTGTGTGGAAATCAGGAGCAGTCTCACCAGGAAGCCCATCCAATCAGCAGGTCTGTTAGCCTCCCAAGGGGATGTTCAGGAACAGGCATGTACAGAGAAATATTCTTATTTGTTCATGGTTGGATTTGCTTTGTAGAGTATGTAAAAGGCACCTCATCTTCCTTAATGGCAGTGGTCTGAGCAGCCGGGACAGAAGATGCCATTTTAAAATGTTAATGTGAACTCTCTCTGTATGTTGAGATTGAAGGCACCGCTAATGGGAATTTTCTGGGGAAAAGGGGTGGGTGTTATTAACATGAAAATATGCATGAGGATCCCTGAATGAAGGCTTTATGTGGTAGAGCTGGAAGGTTATAGGACCCCAGCTGCTGGAAGAGGACAGGGAGAGGAGAGAAGGGGACGGGGAGAGGTAGAGGGAGAGAAGGAGTAGGGAAGAAAGCCTTTGTAGGCTGCCTGTTTGAAGGGTCTAGAGTGATGGCTTAGGGGATACCTAGAAAAATAAGAGATGGGAGAGAGGTAGAAACTACCAGAGTTAGTGTTTAAAAAAGAAGTAATTCCTAAAGGTGAGTTCTTCTCTGGGAGGAAAATTAGGGTGGAGAGGAGGAGTCCAAAGAGAAATGATTGACTCTGAACTTGAGCCATGACAATCCAGTGATTCTCAGCTTGGTTCTTTTGAACTTTTGCAGCTAAGGCCCCTGGGTGCTCAGGTTGCACAAAGCTTGGAAAATGACATTGTTTTTACAAAGCAGCCAGGGCCAAGGGTTTCAGTTCCATCATGGTTGCTTGTGTTTACTCATGTCTTATGGAAGCATCTGTTGTGGGGAAATCTTTTTGTATACTGTAAGGATATGTTTCTGTCTAAGATACCTCTTGATTGGTTTAGTAAACAGCTGAATGGCCAATAGCTAGGCAGGAGAAGATAGGCGGGACTTTCAGGCAGAGAGAGGAGCTGGGAAGAAGAATCTAGGTGCATGAATTTTGCCAGCCGACCTGAAACAAGTCAGATGTGCCATACTGAGGAAAGGTAAGGAGACACATGGCAGAGCATAGATAAAAAAATGGGTTAATTAAGTTATAAGATCTAGTTGGAAACACACCTAAGCTAAAGGCCAAGCTTTCATAATTAATAGTAAGTCTCTGTGTCATTATTTGGGAGTTGGCGGTAGGAAAAAAAGACTTGCTAACAAACATCACTAATGTGATTTCAGGAAGTCAGTGATGAATACAAAGAACTCAAATTTAATTCTGAGTCTAGAGTTCAGCTATTTTCTTACCTCAGGAGTTTGCATAGTAGAAAATATGTACGAGTTGTTTAGGTAATGAAGGATCATGTTTACATTACACAGCTGGATTTGGTTGTAGTGAACTGATGAGGAGAGAGGAGAGAAGCTGGGGTCCCACAAAGCCAAGGCAGATGCTGTTAAATATTTGCTTAGTGAGCTGCTCTGCAATTTGGCTATGTCCCTTTACTCTTGGTAAAGCACACAAGGTCAGTAAACAGATTCCCCAATAAGGAGCAAAGGGGATGGAACCACCTATGAGACCGCCAAGGGCATCCATTGTCAACTCTGACCAATGCCTATATACATTTGGAGGTGTGATGATAATACATCATTCTGAAGTTTCTATGTTGTTAGTTACCATGCCTGACGTCTTCACTTTAGTTCCAATCTTTCTGCCTTGGCTAAAACAGCCAGTTCAGTATTGCAATTCTAGATCAAAGAGGCTATTTCTAGGAGTCTACTATCACACTGTAATACAAGAGTGATAAAGAGTGTTATTGCGGGATGCTTCATGAGCTGAGTTCCAAACTGGTCTGAGAACATCCACCTCCTGCCTGCATTTGCTATGCAGATTTTTGCCCTTGCCTACCAGGAAGGGTGGTGATAGCCTTTGTTAGCTCCATGCGATGCTGAAGTTTCACGGTGACTTGACCCGGATTCTGGTTTTGAACGTGGTTGTTTTCCATTAAGTAGACACTCACTGGACCTGAAGGTATTTTTAGGGTCTGTCTACTGTCTGCCTGAAGCAAAACAGAAAAGGAGGATATATTGAAGTAGGAGACTCCTTCACTGTGGCTGCCATGATGGGGTTTATTTCTGGGTTAGGAAATTTTTGAGGGAGGGCAATATGGCGCATAGTAGGTCTGAGCACCTACTATGAGCACTGTGATAGGAAATGGATAAGAAAGTACAACAAAAACTTCGGTTTTGTATGACTGTGCAGACTGTTCTTATGCCAACTTGACACCCAAACTAGAGTTATCTGAAAAGAGAGAGCTTTGATTGAGAAAATGCCTCCATAAGATCCAGCTGTAAGGCACTTTCTTAATTAGTGATTGATGGGGGAAGATCCAGCTCATTGTGGGTGCTTCCATCCCTGAGCTAGGGGTCCTGGGTTCTATAAGAAACTAGACTAAAAAAGTTGTGGGAGCAAGCCAGAAAGCGACACTCATCTATGATGTGCGATGTCCTGTATATGTGTTGCTATTACTGGCGGATGAATAAAGCTGCTTCAGCCAAAGGCTTAGCAGAATAAAGCCAGGTGGGAAATCTGAACAGAGATATAGATAGAGAGTAGGTGGAGTCAGAGAAACACCATGTCACTGCCAAAGGAGACAGATGCCGGAAACCTTACCCAGTAAGTCACAGCCTCATGATGATACACAGATGAATAGAAATGGGTTAATTTAAGATATAAGAACTATCTAGAAATATGCCTGAGTCATTGGCCAAGCAATGTTGTAATTGATATAGTCTCTGTGTGATTATGCGGGTCCAGGCAGCTGGGAATCTAGCAAGCAGTCTCCCTTCACCAAATGTTGCTGCCACATCCATGGCCTCTGCAGCAGCTCCTGCCTCCAGCTGCTGCCCCGCTTTGAGTTCCTGCCCTGACTTCCTTCCAGGATGAACAGCAACGAGGAAGTATAAGCCAAATAAACACATTCTGATCCAAGTTGCTTTTTGGTCCTGGTGTTTCGTTGCAGCAATAGAAACCCTAATGAAGACAACGACTCAGAGCCTGGCTAGCGAAGAACGGTACATATGTTGAGAGCAGAGAGGTCTCTATGAATTGCTCTGTGAACAGGGTCTGAGTCGGTAATGCGTTCACAAGGTCCTAGGAAGTCAAGAATAGGAGAGCATCTCGGGGAAGCTGGTGGGCTTAAGCAGCCCTGTGAAGGAAGATGAGAACATAGCAAGAAGATGAGAATACAGCAAGAAAATGGGTTCCCGAGGGACGCTTTTTAAAGACTTAATATCATCTGGAAATTGAGCTCAATGAGTTCATTCCGTTGGAGGTGCCGAGTTGGAAGCAAGTCAAATCTTTGTGCACAGGGTCTTTTTTCAAGAGGAAATGGCCCTTGTTTTGCTTTACCTGGTAATTACATCACTTCCACATAGCTGAGGACTTGGGCTTCTTTGGAGGCTTTTGTCGAAACTGTCTTACAGAGGGTGGGAAATTGGAACTATTGCTGAGCACTTGACAGGAGAATCCCTGCTCCTATGCCCCAAGGCTAGTTCTTCTGGAAACGATGCAATTTCTCTGTGACTCATGGGTAGAAAACTATGGGTAGATGGTGTCTTTGAGGGTAATAGCAAGTTTATCTGGAGAGAAGCTGTCCGTGAGTCTAGCACCAAATTATTTCCATTTTGGCCTTTCATACCGCAATACACTTCGGTTGCCTACAGTTGTGTTTGCTCCTCTCTTCTGAACTTGCCCCTCTGCTGGGTGGTTGGGCTATAATTTCATTTTCAGGATATCTGTCCCAGAATTCCCACTCAATTCAGTTTTCTACTTTTGCCCAGTGATATCTGTGATATCTGATATTTCTCAGCCTGGAATGATAATTGCCTGTGGATATTTTTTGTAAGCTTGTGTGTTTATGTTTGTGTGGTATGCATGTGTGTGTGCATGCATGTTCACATGTATGTGGGCACACATTCTTTGCTGAGGTTCATGACCTCACTAGCACTGGGAAGCTGGCTAGGTTTATAGTACCAGGCCTGATTTCCCTCCTGTTGAGAGATCCTTAAATCCAATTAAACAGCTGTTGGCTGCCACTGCCACTGCCACTTGAGTACTGGTCATTGCCCCTTTATGAATATCTGGCCATGCTGGTCATTGTCATGGTTCATAGGGTTTACAACTAGGTAGGACTGTTTAATGTTTTCTTCCCTTGGCAGCTTGCATATTATTTTCTGGAATTATGGAGTCTAGACTGCAGAAAAGAAACTTTAAGGTCAGGTCCAGCTCACATCTTTGAATTCTGTGTCCTAAGTATAAGGTGTTTTCAGCCACCAGGGCCACCTTCAATCGCTGAGAGGCAACAACAAGCTACATTAATGGTTTATACTGTTGTAGGAGTCACTTGGACTCCCTGACCAACCTTTGGAAAGGGGTTTTCTTGTGCCTACCTAGTATTGAGAATTTGTCAGCCTAAATGGTTTAACTTCCTTTAAGATTTAGCAAATACACACACTTATATGTATTGTGTATGAAGTTAGGTAATTAGAAAATGGTAGTTTCTTGAGGTTTTATCAAGCAACCTTGGTATTATTTGTCCCTTGACCTTATCCTTCCTTCTCACCCCCCCCCTCTGCCCGCTCTGATTGGCAGGATGTGAGCCAGGCTTGATAGCCCCTGCAGTGGCCTGTATATAGACTGCAGCTGTAAATTTAGACTCTCCACCTTGAACTTCTTGCTGGGTAACTGCCTGCAGCAAGCAAGTGTACAGTCTCCAGGTCTTCTTGATTTTACTGTGACTCTTTCATTCGCTTCTCTAGGTTTGACCTTCTCAGTTGTAGATTTCTTGGTTTTATTTGGTTCTGTTTAGGTCTTCAAAATCTAAGAAATGCCACTGGCTTGGAGAAATTTGGTAAAGCCCTTCTGAGTCAAAAGTGAACATTGCATTCT
This sequence comes from Arvicola amphibius, assembly GCF_903992535.2. NCBI lineage: Eukaryota > Metazoa > Chordata > Mammalia > Rodentia > Cricetidae > Arvicola > Arvicola amphibius. Next base: position 36,714,437 of record NC_052049.1, on the reverse strand, counting down.
GATTCACACCCCTATATGGTGCCTTTCCCAAAGACTTTATGGGGCTTGTTTGTTTGTTTATCTTTGCAATGCTGGGGATCAATTACTTAGGGTCTTTTGTAACACAGTTTTATTTTCTGAGTAAAGTTCCAGCTCCATGTTTCTCAGCAACTGACTTTCGTTTTTCAGAACTTGTTTTTCAGAACTTGACTATAATAATGTTACAAATTAGGCAGCCCGAGGAAGATTTCACAAAGAGACTTCCTCAGTGGTGGAGGGGTAAGTCTATAACTGACCGTGGTGCTTTGATTAATTCATGGGAAGGTTGATTTAAAGACGTCCACAAAAGCTTATCACGTCTAGTTATCCTTTCAGAATCTGATAGCTTTTAGGGTGTAAGTGAAAGAAAATCCTGTCTACACAGTGTTGGCAAGTCAGCTGGAATGGGATCAGGAAGGGCAGGAAGGGGGCTGTGCATTCACATGTATATGTGGATGGTGAGTTTGGGGCGAAGACCCCAACTGCAGAGCATTGTTCAAAGAGGCTGGGAAGGGTGGATTTTACTAGAAGAGAGGGAGGAGAGGGTCAGTCCACACACAGTACAGAAAAGTCCAATGGGACAATGAGAGGCCTTGGAGTTTCCAGACTCCATATGAAGGTCATCTGCAGAAGAAAGACAACCTCTACTATCCCCTCCAAGGAGAAGAGTCCTTGCCTTGAGGAGATGGAAGCAAAGCTCAGAAGGTCACTAGCTGTGTCTGCGCACCAGCACACTGGACTGTTTGGGGCATGGCAATCTCAACAGGCCTCTATTTGGCATGGCTTCTCCAAGCTCCAGCCTCGGAGTAAAGGAGAGCCACAAATGCCATGTGGGTACAGGACAGAAGGGAAACTGTCACCCTGACTTCCAGGACCTCGTAATTAACACAAAGAAGTTGGATAAAGCAGTGTTGCTTTCCAAGCTGTTGTTTTGTGGGAGTGGTTGAATTTTAGCTTTGTTGTTGTTGTTGTTGTTGTTTAGTTTTGGAACTGTGAAATCAAAGGTCAAATATTTACATATGAAAAATTAAAAGATGAGAACCAAAGATTTCTAAGACCCTGAAAGTGTCCACTCGTTCCTAAGCCTGAATCCACATTATGACTTCTTTATCCACTCCAATAGGCTTCACGCTTCTTGGTAATCATTTCCTTGCCTTTCTTATGTGGTTTTTATTATGTATGTGGGCATTTCTAAATAATGTAGGTTATTGTGCTTACTCTCCTCTTGCTATAATATTTGTGTGCTTTCTCATTTCTTACTTTTTAAATTCAACATTGTGTTTGCAAGACACACCCAAGATGTGGCACATTAAAACTCTGGATTGATAATTTCCTTGCTGTATGATTTTCTGTTGTGCGATTTTGCCACAGTATGACGTGTTGATCCATTGTGACCTCAATAAATGTTTAGGTCACTTCTGGTTTGAAGCCGTTATGGACCAGCATAGTCAGCAAACATTCATATCCATATATACAGACTACTAGAGGGTTGATAACTAGGAGCAGAACCAGTTAGGTCTACTCCTTACTGTTTCTTGATTAGTCATAATGCCTGGTTTCTTCCATAAACAGTGCTCTGCAACGGAGGCTGGGATCAATGACATCTGGGCTGCTCTGTTTGGAGCAAGGTGGAGTTGGAGTCTTCTAGGTGTTACATGCTCTGTAATGCCTTGTTTTCATCCATGTGTGTCTTGTTTACTGGTAGTCTACAGTGCTTTAATGCTGGAGTGTAAAACAATGGTTTTCAGTGGTTTTCCAACTTCCAAGGAGCAAAAGAGATCTTGACTCCCTGGCTCTCAAGCAGCATCTTTGCTGAGGTTGATTTTAAAAGGAGCAACTCCAGTTTATGTTAAGCCAGGTAGTTCCTTAAGGATGTTTTCATTACATAAAGAACTAGAGGACACACACACACACACACACACACACACACACACACACACACACACACACACACACACACACACACACACACACACACACGTTATTTCCTCATGGGCCTATCTGTTCTTTTTATGATTCTGAGTTAGCTTGACTTGGGTCTTGGGTGAAAGCAGAAAGATTATATAAGAAGACAGTTGAACGTGATCGGATTAAAATATTTGGCTGGCTACATTGGAGAGGACAAATCAAACTATGAAGTGCTGTCTGAGGCATAAGGTGGATTATCCCTCTAGTATGTGATGTGCTCGGCTGTTGACCATCTTGGGGGCACGAGACAGACCATAGTGAAAAGGTTCAGAGGGTCCTCGTGCTGTTAGAAGCCATCTCTGCCAAAGTGGCAGGGTGTCAAAATGGAGACTTTCCACAACGTTGCCCTTTGCCAGATGCAAAGACTGAAGCAAATGAGTGTTGGAAGAGGCTGGGCAGCCAGCAGGCCAATGCATGTAATGCATATCATTAAACATGGTTAGCACAAAGCCATGGCTGTTCCTGTGCTTTGTCCAAGGGGGACTTAGCAGCTAATTAAGTACAAGTGCCTTCTTTTCTCCCCATGCTCATATGCAGGGTTTGAATTCTTACACCACTAACTGTTTTAAAGAAGAAGTTAAATGCAGAATGCATTGAGTTTGCTGGAGAGTTTAAAGGTCTGCCTTTTCCCACCAAAGCTATTTAATATCAGCTGCAGAGTGGGTGTGTGTGTGTGTGGAAGGGTTGTGACCTCCCTTATTTTTACAACCACTGCCATGATTTCATAGTACTGGCAGCAGTCACCCAAAGTGAAGAAGTAGACTTTATTGCAGTAATTATATGCCAGAATGTGGGTATTAAAACAGAAATACTTTTCTATTGATAATTAAATGTCAAAGGAAAAATGACTTTGCTCAACCAGCAGCCCGTCCTTGTGTTTTTAATGCACTAATGGCCTCAGTGAAGGCAAAATTGTATGCATAGGGGAGAAGTTCAAATTCTATGTAGACTTTTGGCCTTATTTTCAAGACAGAGATGCTTGTGCATTAGTGTTTGCTACAGCGCTATCCACAGCAGCTATGGTGCCAACCTAGGTGTCCACCAACAGGGGAACAGATAAAAAACATGCAATCTATTGCTCAACAAGAGCATCTCTGCTATGTTGGCTTGGTACTCTCTGGATAAAGACCCAGGAGGATTACAGCTGGGTCATATGGTAGACTTAGTTTCAGTGTTTTGGGAGGCAGGTACTTGTGATCACCTTTAGAATTTTATATACATGATCTGAAGACCTCACACCTTTACAGATGTAATTATCTCTATTTTACAAATGCAGAGGCCTAGTTTAGTGGCTTACCCACAGTAACATATCTAAGTGTGGCAAAGGAGGGATGGCCCAGAACAACTAACCTTCGACACGTAGTGGACAGCTTCCCTCTCTATTATATCAGAACAACGCATGGACTTTCAGGTCTCCTGGGATGCACCTTTTCCTATTTAACTTATGATATAGGACGCTTGCAGTCAGCTATATAAACTTCAAATGTGCTGGTGCAAAGATGGCATGCTACAGCTGCTCTCATGAATGGTCTCGGAGATATGCTTTCAAGTTTATAGGCAATTGAGAAAGAAACAAAACACAAGATAAGAGTAGCGGATAATTCAAAGAGCAAGCTTTATCATTCCAAAGCAGCTGAAGCAGACACAGTACAATACTATAACAGCAACCATTAAACTATGACTATTAATGTGTCTTCATCATCCCCATAGTAAAGTAGTATTCCCTGCCAAAAAAATAACTCAGTAGGCACCAAGAATTTTTCAGCTACTCTTTTAGCACCAAGCTCTTCCCACAGTCATTTGTATTAACATTTGCAAAAGATTTATTTCCCTTTAATTCAAATAATTCCACATTCCCAAGAATATCTGGACTGGAACATGGCCAACTGCCCGCAGGGACTGCAGCCGTCTCCTCCGTCCTGGGTAGCTCACTCAGTGCCCATGAATAGTTCATTGTTGAAGACAAACCCACTGCAGAGAACAGAGGAAACCCAGAAGAGGAATCGGTGTCATGATCTAGAGACCCAGTCTGGACGTCCAGCAATGAAGCTGTTGGCAGTGGCAAGCACCCGAGGCTGTTGTGAGTCAGAGGGATCAATGTCTCCCAGGTTAGGGCTCCCTGAAGGTGTTCCCTAGTTCAGAATCTACCAGCAACTTATTTCTAGATGTACTGAACTCAGGTCCTTCCACGTGACCAAAAATTATCCCCAAGCATTTGGATCCAGGGTTAAACACAGGTATTCAAGAAAAATCCAAGATCACTTTCAAATAGTCCATATGGCTTAAAAACTGGCCAAGAACCCAAGAAGGGTGTGATCTCTAGAATTTTACTTGATGGAGACTGAGCCACATCTTCTCTGGCTTTTGCTACTGACTTTCTACGAATACTCTGTTTATCCGCTCAAGCTAACTGGTACATCAAAGAATGAACCAAGTGCCCACTTCAAATAAAAGCTAAAAAAGACTATACTTTTCAGCCATTTGTGGGTGATCAAAGAAACTCATAAACTCTGGTGCTTGACCCAAACTCAACTGCAGAGTGAAATAAATGTGGCTTGATGCGTTCTTTTGACATATGGATCATATTTATTATCTCAGGGATGTATTAATAAATCCACAGTTAATGCTTGGTTAGCGTAATTTAGTAGCCACAAGCTTATATTTTTCAGCATATGGCTATTATGTTAAATTATGCCTACTGGAACTTATCCAGCCCTTTTATTGTCCTTATTTAAGCTTTTACTTTTTAAATAAGTCAGAAAACTACCATATTTAAAGATACATTTCCAGCCAATATTTCTTCAGCATTCCCAAATGCCCCAAAACATACCAGAGAAAAGTGAAGGAGTGATCCTGTATGGTCTGGACATGTGACCTAATGGAACTGTGCTTGCCTGGCTATGGTGCCAACCTAGGTGCCCACCAACAGGGGAACAGATAAAGAACATGCAATCTACTGCTCAACAAGAGCGAAGCCATGCTGGGTACTGGAAACCTAGCAATTACTCAGGGCCTGTGAAGCCATGGGTCTTGGAGAAGAACCTATAACCATTGCTTTACTAAAGCAGCATCATTCCTAACTGCATTCTAAAAGAAAAAAAAGGAAAGAAAATGTGTTCTATATATAAAGAAGAAGTTGTTAAGCCATGAAAATGAATGAAGTTATGTTGTGTGCAGGAAATGGATAGAACTGGAGCTAATGAAATTAAGTAAATTGAACCAGACTCAGAAAGGCAAGTATCATGTTTCCTCTTACTTGTGGGTCCTAGATTTTACATAGCTACATGACACCATGTATGTAATGACATGAAAGCAGTAATGAAAATCTCTAAGGGAACACAGGGAACTAATGCAATGGGGAAGGAGAAGAATGGAGAGGAGAGGGGGAATTAAGAGGGAATTAAGTATATAAATAAATTAATTAATTTATATACTTAGATGAACATGTTCTCATACAGCACAGTACCATAGACAATAAACACATGCAATGAAAATTAAACAACAAAATAAATAGCCTCCTGTGTCTCTTTCCCCATTTATATAGTTTAGCCTCCCTTTGGAATCTTCAGTGTTGTGCATGGCCTATTGGGAAGGCCTCAAATCTTTATCTTTCTCTCTGGGATCTCTCTCTACCTTTTTGCCTTTTCCTCTTTATCTCAGTGACCTCTAAGCATTGAGGGGTTCTAGTACCCCGCTTTTTTCTTTTTGTCCACTCTTACTAAGTGGTATCATCTGGTCTCATCATTTTCACTATTATCTGCATGTGAATGATACCAGCATTCATGTCTCCAGGCTGGAGATGGATCTTTGTGTAACCAACTGCAATCTTGAGACATACCTCTACTAGGATGTGTCTGCTAATTGCGTCAATCACTTTTATTAATTGGATGTCTACCAGGCACATTTAGGACTGAGCCCATGATTCATAATCTCCTGGAACCCGAATCCTTCTCTCCTAGCCTTTCTCATTCTAGCAAATGGCAATACAACCTCAGACTGTGCTCATGGAAAACCTTGACATCATCCTTGATTCTTTTCTTTTCCTCATACTCCACACCCAACTCACCAAGAAATCCATTCAGTTCTCCCTGCGGGGCTTATAGCTTCTCACCAACTCTGCTGTTATTGTCCCAGTCCCAGTCACTCCCCTCTGAACCATCATCATCCCATTATCCCATCATTATATGACTATAGCAGGTCATTGGGATGCTGTAGCTGTTCTTTGACATGATGTTTTAAGTCAGTGGTTCCCAACCTGTGGACAAACCTCTATCCCCCCAAATATTTACATTATGATTCATAACAGTAACAAAAGGATAGTTATGAAGTATTAATGAAATAATTTTATGGTTGGGGGCCACCACAAGATGAGGAACTGTGTTAAAGGACTGCAGCATTAGGAACCTTGAGAACCATGGTCTAAGGGGGAAAAATCTTTTATTCTACACCTTCTAATACAAAGGAACTGAATGAGTTGTTCCTTGTGTTGTTCCAAGGCTATACCACCTCTGCTTCAGGCTTGCTCACCTTTGGAATTTGCTTCTGGTCCACAGAGAGCTGTTCCCTCCTTTCTTTCCACCTGTTATCAGTACGATCATGGTCTGCACAGTATGCAGCGATCACTCTTCTGTGCTGCTTCAGTCTGGCGCCCACGCTCTTCTTCCCTCGTGTTTGTCCTCTCGGTGGCACTTGTCAGCATCCAACATGTCTTCACCCAACTATAGTCTTTCACATCAATACCAGATTGAAAAAGGCAAGGCTTTCTTCTCTGCACTAGCTCCGGCATCTAGAAAGTTCAAGGCACATGTTAGCATTTAATTATTTGTCCAGCCATTAAATAAATGGCCCTGAAAATTTGTCCCTAAGAGCAGGAGCTTGAAATGGTCTTTGTACGACCAAATAGAAATGCTTTTATTGAAATCTTTCAGTATCCTAATTTATTATTTCTCTAAATTTATTTACACAGTTGAACATTTACACAGTTGAAAAGGTACTGGGAGTGCTGATTAAATTACCTCTCAAGGTTGATGAGTCTTAGGTAGTCATGAAATACAGAGAGATTGTTAAAATTGCCTGGTTGTAACCTGGCTGGCTGAGCGCACACTCCAGTGAGCTCTGCTGGGGAGCTACTGCATTTCCAAGAGGCGTGCTAATGTCTTAAAGACATAAGTACCTTTAACCGTACTGATGCAGCAACTTACATACATATACAGAAAAGGCACCAGTTGACCGTGTCAAGGAACATGGGTGATGGAGACAGGAAGGGGCCAAAGCCATCTCCTTCCAAAGGATAAATACACATGGAGTCATCACACTCAGTTACTGTATGACTTCAGAATAACCACTTCATTTCTATGGACGTCATTCCATTATCTGTAAAGGGAGGGGCTTAGAATATATTATTTATGAGGCCAGTTATTACACCACACACACACACACACACACAGACAGACACAGACACACAGACACACACACACACACACACACACATACACACACACACACACACATACACACACACACACACACGCCTGTCCAAGGATGCTAAGATAGATCTCACCTTCAGATTCTCAGATTAAAAACTCTGTTAAGGGCTAGAGAGGTGGGTTACCAGTTAAGAGCATTTATTGCTCTTGCAGAGAGCCAGGATTTGGTCCCTAAGACCCACAGCAGATGTCTTACAGATGCCTTTCACTCCAGTTTCAGGGCATCTGATGTCCTGACCTCCACGGGCATCTGATTGCACACGATGCACACAACCTCATGCAGGCACACACACAAACACATATGTAAAAATAATAAATCTTACAAAATATTCTGCTAAACTGGAAATCTCCTTGAGGGCCAACTTCCTTCTCTGCAAAATGGAATGGATGTTTTGGCCTAAAGCAGATTCTAAAGGTTCCTTTTTGTGTGTGGTTTTTAAAATTTGTTTTGCTTTCTCATTATTTTCATTATGCTTTTTGGGTTCTGCCCCACCCCCACATATAGCCACTGTGACATTAAATCTCTTATGCCCTCCCCCTTTCTTCTGTCATTTTAATTATATTTTTGATTCCTTATTTGAAGCTGTGGCCACATATATACATAGAAGATGAGGTCATGTCACATACATGTGTAGGTAAACCATGCAAACTTTTGTGTAGGTGACTGCCAGTCATGCCTTGGAACAGTGTTGGGGAGTAGAGCCCACTCCTGAGAGCTAAGCTTGGCAGTAGGGATGACGGGAAGTGGTCTGTTGAGGGACTGATGACATGAAAATGCTGACCTCCCTCTTCAGCCTCAGTTCTGGCTCACTTGGGAAACGGCAGCGCATTCCTACCGAGGGTCTGCTTCTCTGATTCCTGGGACAGTTTCTGGGTGGAGATTCAGGCTGGTAGACTGTTCAGCTGACTCTTCAAAGCGGCTGCACACGCCTGTGTTCCTTGGGTTTCAATGGTGCAGAAACAGAGAAAAGAGAAGCGTTGCCACCTTGTCTTGGTGCTGTGTTTGAGATGTCCCGACAGGAGCCTTCATGGAAAGAACTTCAGGTTAATGTTTAACAAACGTGCGTGGGCACTGGACTAAGGTGGGGGCAAGTTTCTGGAAAGATGTTTATCAAATTTATAGTCCTTTCTTGTGTGTGTGTGTGTGTGTGTGTGTGTGTGTCCTGGTCCTGCCACTCTCCCAGAGGCAACCTGTAGCTGTGTGTATGTGTGGTGGGTGTGTATGTCTGTGCCTTACCATTGGTTAGTTTGGCCTGTTTAGGAATTTTGTATTAGAATCATAAAACACGTGCTTTCTTGCATATATTCTTTTACTTGGCATAATATTTTTGAGATGCCATCTTTAAAAAAGCTGAAATAATATCAGCTGGCCTTTAGAGATTCTTGAGTTGTTAGCAACTTTTAAAAAAAAAATCAGAAAAGATCTTTTTTTTAAAAAAGAAAGAAAAACTGAGGTCGAGAAGATGAAGGAGAGGAAAGCGACCCTAATGACAGCTCTTCTGGCCTCTTCATTTTCTGGTGAAGCAAACTGAGGACCAGTCCTTGTCAAGGTCGTGCAGGTTGAACTGAAACCGGAACCCAGGTCTCCTGACCCTTTCTTGAAACTGCGAGCCAGGCAGCTGAGAGCCGTGGTTGTTTTGAGCCGATGCCATGTGAGACTAGAGAGTTTCGACAGAGCTTTAGAGGATGTGAAACTACACTAACCTCATGTGACAAGAAATCCTTGGAGGCCTTGGTGTGGGGCCAGGAGGGGAAGTCTGACATGGCTTTTGGTTACAGCTCCACCTCTGAACCCACTGGCCTGGGGTGACTTACGGTGAACCTTCTCATTTGCAATAACGAGACGCGGGGCAGGGAAACCTTTTCTACACTGGCATGCAGAAGGCAGGGCACTGCTAAAAAAAAGGGTGACAGGGAGGAGGGGTGGGACTATAAAAGGCACCTTCAGCCGCGTGCCCCTCCCAGAGCAGAGGCTCTGGAGCTGAAAACAAAACCCTTGGGAGGGAGCGATGCTGTAGTTACAGACACAGCCTTTGTGTCTTGTAGGCATGTTCCAATTCAGCCCCAGATGACAATGACCTGGTAGTTCCTGCCTGCCAGCTGTTGGCTGGCCTTTGTGAAAGTCCCCAATCTTTGAGCCAATGCCTTGTGGGCAGGTATCCATATCATGAGGCCAACTGGCACTGTTGGCACCTTTGTTGGTGAGATGAGCACCGTGACTTGGGGCAGAGGTGGCCCATCCACTCTCCCTACCAGCTGGCAGGTTGGAGCCGGTGGGCAGGTGCCCTGGGGAGGAGGGGGGGGAGGGAGTTCCTGTTGCCATGGTAACTGTTCAGAAAGAGGTTTCCTCCCCCAAGGTTAGTTTGGTCTCTTTCCTGCCAGGGGAAGAAACAGATCCACGGCAGCCAGGCCATGTATATCAATGTATGCCTCATCTGCTTTGAATCATTGCTTCTAACTGGATCTATTATTAGTGTCTGGGAGAATCTGAGGGCTGGTGGATCTTTCCGGGGATGTCATGTGATTGTAGTGACGACCAGGTCACCGTACCAGTGAAGTCCCTAAAGAATCATCCGGTGTCTACCAACCAGAGCAGGACAAAGAATTCCAAAGGCCTGATTTTTTTTTTTTTTTTTTTTTTTTTTTTTAAGGCAGACAGGCAGGTTGGACGAGTTCTCTGGGCTATTCCGGGATATGGAGATTAGTCACCCTAGATGTCCTTTGGCCAAACTGTCCTGGGCACAGGGGTGAAGGGACCCTTGTCCACTTGCTGGTGCTGGCAAGTTTTCCATAGTGTACTCATTATAAAGGCCCACATGTTCTCGCCACTGCTGCCTGCCCTGTAAATGTTCCACGCAAGCCTTTACCTTGGACAGATTTCCTGGCTTTGATTGGAAACTCCAGCTTCTCCATCTTACTGAATCTCACTGCTGATGAAAGCTCTTCTCACCCAGGTCACAGGGCTGGGTGTCAGCGATTTTCCCGTTCAGCCTCCTGCTCTCCTGTGTGTGTTGGTATAACGATCATCCGGTTCAGGCCGGGAGATGCCTGCTGGGAGAAGTATTAGCACTGTGCTAGTGCAGGAACTTCTGCAATCCAGGGGGACTTGTGCTCTGTTCTGCCCACTGTTGTCTTAACAAAAGTGTTTGGATGGACTGGTAGGTACCTAAGAATGGGAAATACTAATTCTTCTGGGTCAACCCTGAACATGTGGCCTGCAAGTGTGGCCACAAACACAGCCATGGACCAAGTGAAAAGATTCGAGTAGATCATCTCAGTGCCCTCTGCCAGCTGGCTCTGGGGACAGGATTTTTATGCACATAAAAAGAAAAGCTTTCATTATGTTTAGCAATCGACAGACTCAACTTGCAAACTCCTTAAAAAAAAATTATTCTGCCGGGCGGTGGTGGCGCACGCCTTTAATCCCAGCACTCAGGAGGCAGAGGCAGGCGGATCTCTGTGAGTTCGAGACCAGCCTGGTCTACAAGAGCTAGCTCCAGGACAGGCTCTAAAGCTGCAGGGAAACCCTGTCTCGAAAAACCAAAAAATTAAAATAAAAAAAATAATAAAAAAATATTCTTTGTGTCTTTCGCATCATGCATCTCCATCCCATTCACTCCCTCTTCCCTTTGTATCCACCCTCTGCCCTTGCAACCTCTCCTTCCAGAAAATAAAATAAAATTTAAGAGAGAGAGAAAGGAGAGAGAGAGAGAGAGAAAGGAGAGAGAGAGAGAGAGAGAGAGAGAGAGAGAGAGAGAGAGAGAGAGAGAGAGAGAGAGGAAAATTAGTCTCATTCTGGAAGTTGGAGTGTGTCAAGTAAGTCATGCATTCATCCTTTTATCCGTGTATCTTTACTTGCAAGTGTTCATTCCAGAGTCGTTGGTCTGGCTCGAGGCCTCTGGTTTCTGCTGTACTGTCTGTCGATGTTGGGCCCTCACTGGGCTCCTCTTGGTTATCCTGCTGTTGCCAGTGTTGTGGAGATCCTGCAGTTTTAGATCTGCAGGACTGGTTCCTTCACATGCTCCAGCAGATCCAAGATGGGGTGGATGTTGGGGTGAGCCAACTCATAACCCTGGTTCTGGGCCTGGGTAGCTGCAGGGTGGGTCAGCCCGCTCAGCTTGAAAACTTTGATACTCAGTCCTAGTGCTCAGTAAATAGTTAGAATTTGTCTGGTAAATAAAACTGGGGATACAGAGGCACATGAGGCATCATTTTCTATGTGGATGCAGGAGAGATTACATAAAAAGGTTCCCACAGCTGTTGGGAATGTGAAGGCAAAGTTTCACTGGCCATGAGAATTTTCTCTGGGTGGTAGAGGGCAGAGGGGACTGGGCAAGTCTAACTCCCTTTCTTATACAGTCCCAGTGACAAATCCAAGCTTCTGAACTTTCGTCAGAGTCCACACTGGGAGACCCATGAGTGTATTGGAGTCGTTTACAGAGGATGGGTGAGGGGTTAGAAAGAAGGGGCGTCTGTACCACTAAAGCAGGCACACTTGAAAGTTTGCATCCAGAATGGATGATGGCTTCCCTATGGTTGCAAAAATAGGCCCCCTCCCTAGTCTTTCCCAGCCAATGTACGTCAACCCTTCCAGGAGGTCATGCACAATGAGGACACATACAACTGGTTGGGAGAAGTAGAAGACACTCCCGTGAGGGTCCCATGACCCTCCTGCTATGTGAGAATGTCAGTAATCAACAAGCCATCTGTGGCCATCTTTTGCTGTGGGCACAGTTGTACTCATGAAGATGATGACAGGTTGGGTCCTCTGACCCAACAGTTCTGTAATAACTTGAGAAAATAATTTATTATCTGGGCTGGAAGAGCACTTTAATAAGCATATCTAATATAGAAATATGAGTACTTTCTTTTAACCTTCCTCAATTAGGAGGGCCAGTACTAAGGGAATTTAAAAGAAGCATAATTTTTTTGGATATAACTTTAAAAGAGGAATGCAAAAAAAAAAAAGCAACCAAACTCAGTGGTCAAAATAAATAGTATCATGATAAAAATATCTATAGAAAACGGAATAAGAAAAATCCATGATGAACAACATATGAAAATTTTAAATAAGAACATTAGACCCCACATGTATATGTCCTTGCCTCATTTCTCCACCCTGATTTCAATAAAACTTTATTTATAAAATTTGTCAAAATTGCCTTGCCCTGTAGTCAAACTGATGAATATCTTAAATGTCACCATAGACTCTTCATCCAGCAACTGATGGAAACAGAGGCAGAGACCTGCATTGGAGCACTGGACTGAGCTCCCAAAGTCCAGTTGAAGAGTGGGAGGAATGAGAATATGAGCAAAGAGGTCAAGACCATGATGGGTTCACTCACTGAAACAATTTGCCTGAGCTAATGGGAGGTCACCAACTCCAACCACACTGAGAAGAAATAAGCATAGGCCCAATCTAGTCCCTACAAATGTGGATGACAATTGCACAGGGGGAAGACTGAGAGGCCACTGGCAGTGGCACCAGGATTTATCCCTACTGCTTCTACTGACTTTTTTGGAACCTATTCTCTTTGGATGGATACCTTGGTCATCCTGGATATAGTAGGGAGGGCCTTGGATCTTCCCCAAAGCAATGTGCCTTACCCTCTCTGAGGAGTGGATAGTGGTGGGGTGGGAGGGTGTGTGGAGGGAAGGGCAGGAGGGGAGAGAGTGGGAACTTGGATTGGTATGTATAATGAAAAAAGATAGTTGGTTTTCTTTCTTTAAAACAATGAAAGACACCACAGAATTTTGGTTTTGTTGGGATGGGGAGGGGTTTCTAGAAAATGAGGTGACTGCAATGCAGACCTTCCTTCTTCATGGTGGAGAATAAGAAGAAACGTGTAGAACTGTTTTTGAAGCAGTTTGTTATTCTACACTGCGGCTCTCCTCCAGTCCCCTGCTATCCTTTACTCGTGGGTCTACTTCATCGCGTATCCCTTCAATTCATACTGACGGGAGGGAGAGGAAGGGAGCAGGCGAGAATGAAGGAGAATGGAAGGAAGTAGGCTGGCGAGAGAGGATGAAAATGCAGGAGGGAAGCGGGGAGAGGCCCAGGAGAAGCCGCATCCCAATACATTTCGGAGGAAGAGTGGAGGTGGGCAGGAGCGACGTTCTGCATGCAGCATGTTTGCAGTGTTAAAGGAAAAGCAAGGCCCTTGGGTAACAGATATTGTGCAGTGGTTGCCAGTCAAGGGATGGCGTGTTACTCTGTTCTGGGTTTACCCTTCAGGGCCTCTTACTACAGTTCTCCTACTTTCTTGTCGCGGAAGTAGACCTGAGTGGTTGGTTTCCAGCTGGCTTGAAACAAGGAGGTTCCATGGCTAGGTTGCCATTAGGTCCTTTCCTGAGTGTTTGCTTGAGGTGACTGCACTCTTCTTCCAAAGATTACAGCTCCTAAACAGCATCCCTCTCCACTCCCAGGGACCCATGGGAGTCACTCTGTAGGCAGAATTTTCCGCGTAGATTGCCAATCAGCTTTGTCCCATCAGCAGCTCCCAAATAACCACTTAGAGACTTGATATTAATTATAAATGCTTGGCCAATAGCCCAGGCTTGTCTTTAGCTAGCTCTTATAACTTAATTTAACCCATATTTCTTATCTAAGTTCTACCCCGTGGTTCATGGCTTGCCACCTCATTTTCTACAGGTCCTGCTTTCTCTGCATCTGGTTCGAGACTCCTCAGACTCCACCCTCCTTCTTCCCAGCATCCTCTTAGTCTGGTTCTTCCCGCCCAATCTCTTCCTGCCCTGCTATAGGCCAGCCAGCTCATTCTTAACCAATGAGAGGAATACATATTTACAGTGTACAAAAAGATTGTCCTACGGTGTCGCTCCTTTTCACCTTTCCAGTCTAGTAGTAAGAGGTAGCTCTTCATTGCTGTGGGGCACGATCATCTTTTATGGTTTTTGTGTTAAACTCTCCTCAAATGAGGATGCTATCTATCCCTCACAGAGCCCCTGATTTATATAGACATGAGGACCGAAACAACTCAGTGTTAGGAGTTGGAGGTGGAAGAAGCAATCGGCTGCCTCGTGAGAAAGGAGTATAGGTGGTCACACAGGACTCCATCTTGAGTGGTGGGTGATGCTTGATCTGAGACTATGGAATGAGCCCTTTCCCTGGGATGAAGATAAGCCCCACTCTGAAGACCGTCTTTCATCTTTCAGGCTAGTCTCCACCTCAATAATTCTCAGTAGTCTCCTGGTCACAAGCTGTGGTGATTACCCAGTGGCCCTAAGAGGCATAGGAAGGCACAGACAAATGGCACCATGCCTTTGTAATCTCCGCTGCTAATCTGGCTCATTTTCCTGGAATCCTTGCAGAAATGGAAGTCTTGGGTTATGATTTTCTTCAGTGTTTTATAACTAACCCCCCCCCCACTGAAAGAATCTGCAAATATCTATTTGGAGGTTCCTTCCTTCAGAAAAGGCAGAATAGCCTGAAAAACTGGGTATGTGACTTAATTGGCAGTGTGCTTGCTGTGTTGACTAGCTTTATGAGAGGAGGGAACCTCGACTAAAAAAAATTGGCTCCATAAAATGATGTAAGCAAGCCTATAGAGCATTTTCTTAATTAGTGGTTGACGGGGGTGGGGGGGCAACCTTTTCCGTGTGCTGTTATCCCTGGGCTGGTGGTCCTGGGTTCTATAAGAAAGCAGACTGAGCAAGTCACATGAAGCAAGCCAGTAAGCAGCACCCTCCATGGCCTCTGCATCAGCTCCTGCATCCAGGCTCCTGCCCTGCTTGAGTTCCTGTCCTGACTTCCTTCAGTGATGAACAGCGATATGGAAGAGTAAGCCAAACAAACCCTTTCCTCCCCAAGTTGCTTTTAGTCATGGTGTTTTTTCACAGTAATAGAAACCCTAACTAGGATGCTTGCCTAACATGCATGGAGCCACAGACTGTGTAAACCAGGCAGGGTGGCCCACAACTGTAATCCCAGCACCTGGAAGGAGGAGGCAGGATGATCAGAAGTTCCAAGTCATCTTCAGCTACAAAGCAAGTTCAAGGCCATCCTGGGCTACATAAAACTCTACTTCAAACGTAAACAGAACAAAGAACTGAATGCCACCACATTATAAACTGAGACTTTAAATCTATTCTAGTAATTTTATACATCTATACCATTAATATGTTTTTGCTTGCCCCCAATTTTAAAAGACCTGACTATAGGCATAACAGTGTTTCAGGATTGTTGAGTTTTTGTTAGTTTTTTTTCTTTTTTTTTTTTCTTTTTTTGGTTTTTCGAGACAGGGTTTCTCTGCAGCTTTTTTAGAGCCTGTCCTGGAGCTAGCTCTTGTAGACCAGGCTGGCCTCGAACTCACAGAGATCCGCCTGCCTCTGCCTCCTGAGTGCTGGGATTAAAGGCGTGCGCCACCACTGCCCGGCTAGTTTTTTTTTAATATTATGATCTGTTATCATTTCTCTTTTTTTCCTCCTCCTTCCCCATCCTCCCTCTTCTTGAAGATTGAGTTTTCCGTTGGTGAGTGAAGGAGTGGGGATAGTAAGAGGAAGTCCGCCTGGACCTCAGGCACACTACATTGGGCAGAAAGAGTCCTTATTTACAGACATTCGCAACAGTGATGCTGAGGTTTTGTATTCCATCACAGTTCCTCCGTGGGAATGCTGCATGCAACACAGCCTTACTCCGAGGATGCCCTATAGATTGCAAGGGCAAGGACAGAGTACATATGAAGGAGGTAGGGCTCAGAGCATGGCCAAGAGCAACAGAGCTGATTCTAAACATCAGAAGGGGCTTGGGGCCGGGAGTGGAGTGGCAGGCAACCTCACAGCAAGAACGTCCTGTGGCTGAGCCTCTGAAATATTGACACACTCACCAGACTTCCTACAGCTCAAGTAATGATACTGACATAGCCACAGAACAGGCAACCCCAAAGCCTGGACAGCTCAGTGGAAGAAGCAAAGGAGGAGATGAATGGACAGCTGGGGCAGGAAGTGATAGATGTTAGAAGTGAATTAGGCAGGTGCTATCTTACCGGACCAGCTCCTGGAAGTGAGTGGTAAGACTGTGTTAGAATTAGGACAGGGGTTTGGAAAGACAGAGACGTGGTAACTCTTTCTGGAAGGCTTCTAGGTTTTCTGTGGTGGTGGTTTTTTTTTTTTTTTTTTTTGTTTTTTTTTTTTTTTTTTTGTCTGTTTGCTTTTTAAGTCAGAGATTCATTTCCTGGGATGGAGCAATCCTCCTACTTCAGCCGCTGGTTGCTGGGACAACAGGTTTGTGTCACCCGCCCAGCTTAGAAAGCACGATTTTATAGGGCTGAAATGTATCAGGGTGCGCTAATCCAGCGCATTGTTTGTAATAAGATCTTATAGGAAATGAATTAACATTGCTCTGGGATTGAACTCCTAGAGTAATACAATTCCTTGGGTTTCCGCTTGCATCATTTATCCCATAATTATAATAGTTTAAAATCTAAACTTAGCATGCAGAGAGAGAGAGAGATCGTGTGGGCGTGTGAGTACTCAGGCGTGTGAGCATGACACCAAGTGACATTTCCCTCCTCCATCAAGCCCTAAATAAGCAACTTATTTTTTCTCATGTTACCCTTCAATTCATTTTTCAGCTCACACTCAGCCTCTGTTCGTCAGGAAGCCGGGGAATGGCTGAGGCTAAGCCTCTGATGGAGAT